>NC_137126.1:5699662-5927162 GCF_949319135.1 Squalius cephalus | reverse complement strand
TCTGGAATGGAACTTGACCAGAGAGCATGGTGCACTGACAAAAAAAATAAACATTAACAATATCAGCATTACATTACATTTTTATTCTCACATTTTTTTTAACAAACTGTTTTTCTCAAGTCTGATTTTTATTTGTATTTTTTTGGGAAGTTTAAGTAAAGTTTACTTTTGGAATTTATCAAAATACCAGAGTAACAATTTCAAATAAATAATGTGTTAATTTTCTCGAATTAATCAATTTAACGTAACGTAACATTCCCCGACACCGACCTCTCCCCTGACTAGAACAATATGGCAGCCCAGGCAATACATATAAACACTCACACCTACCAAAATCACCCCGAGGCTCCAGAGGTCGCACGCCTGGTCATAACCCGAGCTGTGGAAGAGCTCAGGCGCGGCGTACTGCAGGGTGAAGCAGGGGGTCTGCAGGGGGGCACTCCCGCTCCCCGCTGGAAACAACCGCGCAAAACCAAAATCAATCAACTTCAACACGGAGTCATCCGACTCGTCAGCAAACAGCACGTTCTGCCAGTGGAGGTGAAAAAAAGAGAGACAATACGTGACAAATTAACACAATAAACCACAAGAGGTTCTATGTTACAGTCATTTGACTTCATGTGCATGTTTTGGCACTGTTGATCCAATTATGATGCACCGCAATGTATTGAAACGTGCAATTGTGAGGCATTTGATCCAAGTGATGGATGAAAGATCTCATTTAGGAAAAAATCCCACTGATGAAGATTAATGTCGACAGTCGTCAGATGTGGACGGCGCATTAAAATTCCACAGCTCAAAGACGAAATCAGCACATGGATAGCTGAGCACAGAGTGAACGCCGAATACATAACATCACAGAAGTCAAATCAAGCAAACTATGAGTGATGATCACACAGCTGACGGGAGATCTGAATGAGAGAATGAGAAAGCAAGGCCAGTTAGCACTGCGACAGATGCCAGCATAATGCTTTCCTCAACGCATGACAGCATCCTTTTATACGTTTAGAGAAAGAATTGATTAGAAAGGCACTAAGGCTGCTCATTTCTTCATTCTATGTTAGTCCATCCTTGCGTTCATTTATCCGTTCGCTGTTCTATTGCTCAAACCTCAACAAATCTACACATTTGTTGTTGCATATCGATTCTCAACAATCGAAAACGTTTCCATATTCATTTTTTACTCTTTTATTGATAAACTGATACCAGCTGAGCTTTTTCACTCTCTTCTCTCTCACAGCGAGTTGAAACCGCAGTGTGTGTTTTAATTAAATAAGTGTGTGCAGCTCATGATCTGGTGTTTGCAGCTCGGTTCACAGTAAATGCAGCTGAGCCCATTTTCTGCATATGCTGTGAGTTTAATGTGCATTTGGGACACGTGCACCAGTTGTGCTTGCTTTATTTTTTCCCACATTCGCATAATCGCCAACATTTTTGTGGACAGATGATTACAGCATTTCACTAGATTTGTAATGGGAAGGTATTGTATTGAAGTTATACATTTGAGTATCATGATGCACTGAAATTTTAGCAAGCAGAAATATTTTTTGGAGGGCCAAAATCATTGACTGACATGGTGATGTTTAATTAGTTATTTTGATATGAAACAAAGTCTCAGCTTTCAAATTATGTACATTTTATGAAATTTAAGCAATACATGATGCATGAAAATTGGATGCTCTTTAATGAGTCGTGACAGATTCAAGCGGCACGTGAACCTATCATCTCTTCCTCTTTACTACTAGTTATAGCACAAAATAAACATGAATGAGCATCAGAAGATATGCTGAAAGAAACATTACAGCTTACTAAAATGTCTTGTGTAATCGTTCAATCAGTGTTTTAACCGGGGAAAGATGTCAATAAAACAGCTTGTAAACAATGGCACATAACTACATTTACATCAGAAAAACCATCCAATGAATTTAAGAGCAATATATGCACTACATTACATATTAATTATATTTTTACTTAACCTGTTGTCTTCATTGTTTGATTAAAGTCATTAATATAAAAACTGCCTTGTGTGCAATTTAAATGTTTAATATACTGCTCAATTTGATATACAACTAAATTTGATTAATTAATTGATTATTAAATAAGTTATTTTTGGTTTTCAGCTCAATCAAAACTTTATTTAAGGTTTCGATAAAAAAGCTGTCCTTTCCTCTTTGTGCTGATCTGTTCCACTTATCCATCATTATTCATAATCTACCTAGATTTTACATTTACTGAAGGAAGTGTGAGTGGTGCTTAACTGTGCAAACGTCATTGACACAATGATAGGGTGTTTAGTGTCATTTTTTTCGAGTGGTTACAAGCAGGGTTTGAAATGAACACCCGCCAAATGCAGGTAAAAATCAACTGTGGTGGGTAACGCTGTTAAATCACTAGCCAATTTGGCGTGTTATTTATTATGTTGAGGAAGTTCATGTAAGCCAAATCTGCGCATATCTGTCTTACTTGAACATGCAACAAATAACGGCGCGCTTGTTCATTTGCATTGAAGCAATAGCGAAGATTAAAAAACATTTGGTTAACAGAAAAAGACATTATTATTTTCCAACATCCTATTTTGATGTTCTTTGTACTGTATTGATCTGTCCACCTAAAACACATGGATGAAAGAGGAAGGGAGGAGATGGCTAGATGACAGGATTTTGTTTGCATAAGAAATTCATGTATGAAATCTAAATTTTATAATATTTATATATATATATATATGCACAGATTCTGTTTTTAATGTCATGATGACTCACGAGTTGAGTATTTGCACTAAATCTGCACAGATTTGGCTTACACGAACTTCCCCAACATAATAAATAACACGCCAAATTGGCTAGTGATTTGACAGCGTAAAATTTTTACCCGCATTTGGCGTGTTGGCGTGTGTTAATTTCAAACCCTGCTTGTAACCACTCGAAAAAAATTACTCTAAACACCCTATCAATGTGTCAGTGACGTTTGCACAGATAAGCACCACTCACACTTCCTTCAGTAAAGGTAAAATCTATGTAGATTATGATGGATAAGTGGAACGGATCAGCAAAAAAAGAAAGAAGAAAAGAAACAGAATAACTATTAGGGCTGTCAATCGATTAATTTTTTTAATCGCGATTAATCGCATATTGTCATGTGTTAACTCGCGATTAATCGCATTTAATCGCACATTTTTTTAATTGTTCTAAATGTACCTTAAATTAATACTTTTCAAGTTTGTAATACTCTAATCAACGTGGGCATGGATAAATATAGATGCTTTATGCAAATGTATGTTTATTATTGAAACCATAGTCAATATAGAGCATAAGGATGAGATGTTTCAAAGGTCACAGATGTTTTTCAAAGAACTTGTTCATGTCTATTAGACACGTAGAAAGAACAAAAAAATGGCAGGTTACCATTACTTCTCTTTCTTTGCACTGAGCAATTTACTAACACAAACATGTTTAGATTTTTGCATGACAGGGCAGCTCTTCTGAAAATGCTAAATGTACATTTATTATTTATTAGCCTATTACATTGTAGTTTGTCTCTCTCTGTGCCCATTTTGATGAAGCTAAATTCTCAATAAAACTGTTTTCATTGGTATATTTTACTGTTTCTGTTGTCAAACAACGGAATGAATTTGAAATGGTGACTGAAACGCGACCCATTAAGACATAACCAGCTCTCCCTTCCAAGATGTTAAGTTAATCTGCACAAAAATTCTGATAATCGAGCCGTCGTCTGGTGAAATCAAATTCACATAAGATAAAGACAATATCTGTGCTCTGATTTCGGCTATACTTGTAAAAATAGAGAAGCAACATAATATCTGTGCTTAACTGAGTTAAAGCGCTGCACCTCCGCGCGAGACGCAGAGAGAGAGAGAGAGAGAGAGCGAGCGAGAGAGAGAGAGAGAGAGGTGCGCGCGCGCGCGTGCTGAGAGAGCAGTACCGGCGGTACCGGTAGATTCTCAGAAACTAAATAAGTTTTGTTGAAGGGAAAAAATCGCTAAAGGGGTCTGCAATGTCGCTAAGTTAGCAACACTGTGTATCTCCATTTCTCCTAGGGGTTGGGCCACGGGTCAAACAGAAAATACGCGCTGCGTTAATCGCACGTTAAAAAAATTAGTGCCGTTAATATGATTTTGCGTTAACGCGTTATTAACGCGCTAACTTTGACAGCCCTAATAACTATATAAGCTGTGACGTACTTATTCTGGTTCTTTTCTTTTTTCTTTTTTTCTTTTTTGGCTAGTAGAAGTTCTGAGTGGCCAGTAACTTAAACTAGTAGCCAAATTGGCCGGTGAGTGAAAAAGTTCATTTCAAACCCTGGCTGCAAGGGTGTTGCTAGGCTAATTCCCTTTGCCCTTATAAAAATCGGTAACATCTGAAATCCTTTCTCTCTGTATCTCTCTACCTCTGGTTTGAGGTCTCGATGTACGACTCCAGCCTCATGCATGTAGCTGACCGCTGACACCAGGCTCTTCATCAGCTGACTGGCCTCCCATTCTGCAAACATCTTCTTTTTCCTTATTCGCTCCAACAGTTCGCCACCACGCAACAGCTCCATGACCAGATACGTATGGTACTGGGAGAGATGGAACGGAGAAAATGGGAACGAAAAAATAACAGTAGTAACATAAAGGGATGGGGTTAAAAAAAAAAGCAATGCAAGAGACCTAAAATGTATTATATACGTGACCAGGTATATACGCAAAGGCAAAAAAAGATTCATACTAATTTTAATCAAAAAAACTTGGTTATGATTAGTCTAAAACATTATAATTAGCTTAAAAACAGAAGAATTTTGATAGCTAGGTACATGCTGTGGTGCAAAAACATACCTGATCGGTATAGACCTCGTGGAGTGTGACGATGTTCGGGTGAGATTCACACTGGCGCAGTGCTGCAACCTCTCTCTGAGTCATGGCCTCCATCCTACAATGACAGAAAGACTCTTGAGTAGGGAATCGTCAACGATAATATCGTAATTGTTGATTTAACGATGTGCGAACTGACATTATCAAGTTTGTCACTCACTTTACAAAAACACGCCTTTCACTGCATGATGTAGCCTATTAGAATGCAGTTAAAATGCCAACACAAATTCTTTTGCGCATCTTAGAACAACAAACACCAATGATTCATTACTGAATTAATCAGCTTTTTAATGAATTATTTGAGTGAATGATTCATTAACCCATTAACAAAGGCATTTTAGTTTAGTTTCTGAATGAATGAATGAATGAATGAATGAATGAATAAATGAATGAATGATTCAATGGCTCACTCATTAATACAGGGACTTTCCGCCACCTACTGGTGGTTTTAGTTTCATATAGGGCCGGACAGCATAACAATAAATGGCATTACTACGGTATAAATTGTCTGTTTTGTTAAAGATTTTGCTATTCAATTATCTCATACATAAAATTTGTTTATATGAAAGGTTTCAAACCTAAAATGATGCAATAATATTTAGTTTTAAAATGTTTATTATTAAAGGGATAGTTCGGCCAAAAATGATATTAAACCCATGATTTACTCACCCTCAAGCCGTTCGAGATGCATATGTCAATCATTTTTCAGACGAACACATTTTCAGTTATTTTAAAAAATGTCTTAGATCTTTCAGTGGTTATAATGTGAAGCTATGGGGTCCACCTCCTTCAAGTCCCAAAAATGTGCATGCATCCTTCACAAAAGTAATCCATCCTAAATGCCACTTCAGATGCAGCTTCTGTGCCACCTCTGCAGTGCAAAAATGCCTTTTGTTGATGATGATATTATTGGATTGGTAGCAGCCGTATAACGTTGGATTATTCTAATTTAATTTATTGATTAAATGTAAGAATTTGACAAAAGATGATTGATACATCAAGTTTAGAAACAATTTTTCATGAAAAGGCCTAACTCAGCCAAGGTACCAGCACAAAAACACAAAATATTATCGAATTATCGTTATCTACAAAACCCCAGAAAATATAGATACACAAATTTTCTCAATATCAAACACCTCTATAGTGCTAAAACCTTTTAGATTGTGTTTTACATTAAAGGGGGCTTATTTTTTTTCAGTAGTTTTGAATGACTTTTCTACTAAATGAACATATATTTTTAGAAAATTGTATTTGTTTTCTCCTGATGCTTACCTTTGTTAATTCATTCGTAGGAAACCTCAAGTAACAACTTTAAAACCTCAAGTGATGATATAAAGAATGTGATTTTTAATGTGGTTTGGCAATGAACAAATCTGGTTTAATGTCTCTACCTTCGGCTGATGATTTTCACAGCGTATTCCTGGCCACTCTGCCTGTGTCTGCACTTCCTGCAGACAGAAAAACTGCCCTCGCCCAGTGGCGCCCCCTGCAGGCACAGCTCATAATGCTGAAAGAACTGAGAGTCCTAAAAAAAGACAGAAGAAACAATGATGTTTTACATTTTTTTCCCCAGCCAAAAAAATGTAAACTATTTTCAAAGATTTTTTTTTTTTTTTTAAACAGGCAGCTGTGTACCTTTAGCATAGAACTGCGCTGGACAATAGCAGAACCAGGCCGGTCAACATTCACATGAGCGTCCAGAACATCCGCCATAACCACATTCTTATTGAACAAGATAGAAGGAGCCACAAAGGAGTAGCCCTGAGAGAAAGAAGAGACTGGATCACTACAGAGATTTGGCAACAGTAAAATCCCTGCTGAGAAAAAAAAAAAAACAGGTTAAACCAGCCAAAGTGGCTTGCTGGTTTTAGACATTCTGCCAGAATATTTTAATCTTTAAAAAAAAGTTCTGCATAAGAAGATTTGGAATGACAAGTTGAGCAAGTAAAGATTTTTCACTTTTGGGTGAATTATTTCTTTAAACTGGTCTAGCTGGTGTTTGGCTGGTTAGACTGGTCTGGTTTGGCTGGTTAGACTGGTCTGGCTTGGCCAGCTGAGGTTGGTTGAAGCTGTATGTTTCAGTAGTTAAAGCTGAATAAAAGAACATCATGGAACAGAGTATACATGGCTGAGAAGGTGTTGAAAAGTGTGTTGTGACTTGATCAAGGAGACTAGGTATTAAGTTACCAAACTGTATGTGTACAGTTACACTATCTGTTGCTATTAATAATGGAGGGCTGTGGCAGGAAAGAAGATTTGTGTATTGTATGCATGTATGTATCTCCATGAAAGGGACACAGGGACGGGTGTGTTTGAGTGCATGCGAGTACCTGAAACAGACGGTCCGTACTAGGAGGTGTGCTGGCAGGGGAATAGACCGGATCCATTCCTGTAAACTCCTCGGCAAAGTTGCCCACATCCAACTCATTACGTAGTTCTGGTCGGAATGGGCTCTGAACCTTTTTCTCTGCCAAGTCCGACCAGTTTAAGCCCTAGAGAGACCAACAAGTTGAGGTTTGTGACAATCTACAGTGACACCAAAGATATGTGGACACTTAAGCCACTTAAATATGTATGAAGGTCACTGTAGTAGATAACGAAGTATCAAGTTTGTTTGTTTGTTAAAAAAAAAAAAAAAAAAGATTCTAAAATAAAAAAAGATTTTCTAGTTAAACATTTTTATACAACAAGGTTTGTTTTACGGGACTTCATGGTTTGTTTTACAAAAACGGGACTTCATTTTATCCATTGGTTGGTGACTGGATTGTAAAAAAGTGAGAGAAGCATACCAGAATGGAGGCAGATATGAATGTATATCTTAATATCTTAATATATACATATATAGAATATCTTAATCCAGATATGAATGCAGTACATCCTTGCATACGTCAGCAGAGACAAGTCATATCACAGGAAGAGCAAGTTGTGACATTTTGATTAAAGATTACTTTAAGTGTGGATTGTGAAACAGTCAGGCTTTACAAAAAAACAAAAAACTTTTTCAAAGGATGGAGCAATGAAACAGAAGCAATATTGAACAATATTATTGAACTACTCAAAACCAATAAACAAGCATTACAATTTCATAATGTTAGAAAAAGGGTTAGCCAATCATAAGAGTATGCATTAACAGGTCATTTGTGCATCAGAGAAAGGACAAAAAGCAATGTAAAACTAAATTATGACCATTTTTGATGCAAAAATCTTGACAATTTAAGTGGGCCACAGGGAAAAGAATACCGGTAAACAAAAAACTATCCCATTTATCTTATCTGTTAATGTCTAATCATTAATCAAAATATAATAACTTGCTCTGTCTCTGAAATGAGTTTTCTTTTCAGACATCACCAAGCCCTGTTGTTTTTCAAGCCCTCCCTACAACCACCTAAAATAACTACTATTCACGATTTAATCAATTCCTGATGAAAAAAAAAAAAAAAAAATTCAAAATAGACATGAACACAGTCAAACTGCGCTATCAGATAAGCTCTAAATAAATGTCACTGTTTCGGTCAATGATCTGGGCCCTCCAAAACTCTTTCGGACGAAACCGAACATTGATTTGCTCATTTTTGGTGCATCACTAATTAAGAGATTACAATCGCATTAAACACAGAGATCAAATGTGTGGAATAAAAAGCAAAAAAAGAACCTTGAAGAAAGGATGACATTTGATGTCCTCGGCTCCTCGGGGACCAGAGCCCAATCTCTTATGAGGGTCTTTCACGAGTAACTTTCGCAGGAGATCCTGAGCCAAGGGCCCAATGATCGAGGGGAACGGAGGCTCACAGCGCAGGATGCGTCTGCCAGAGACAGAAAGCTACTTTAATTCCGGAAAATAACGTACGAGATGCAATCATAACAGTCTCACTGGGAGTTCAAACACTGTGTGTATGTGGACATGTGGAGAAAATCATTGGGATCACTGGAGGTTTGCCCGTGTGTGGGCGAGACTCACTTGGACACCTCACTCTGGGAATTTCTCTCTCCTTCCAGAGTAAACGGAGACGCTCCCGTCAACAGCTCAAACATCAGAATCCCCAAACTCCACCAATCCACTGACTACAGAAAGGGAAAGAAGGAATTATTACCACTATTTTACATGTCGTCAATCAAAATGTGGAGAATCTCTCGAAAGCTTGTCAATAGCCCTATTAAGATGGTAAATGTTTCTCATGGGCACGTTAGGTCAATACAACATTTACAGGGGCTGGTGGGTGATTTTATTGACGTATAAATCCAGATTGTCTGGTTTTTTTCCTCACACCACCCACATAAAAATTCCCAAGTTGAATTACAATGTTTTTGCCAGACACAAAGGTTGTGTGGTAATTTTGTCATCCGAATCCACATCTCTGAGTTTACAAGCGACAAACTTTATACAGTTATTGAACCAAACTGAATCAACACTGAACTGACTGAATAATGACTTGTCTTTTCAGAGCTGTTTTACAGCAGAATTGAATTCTTTTTGCATCACTGAATCATCATTTTCATGATTATCACTGTAAAGCTGCTTTGAAACAATCTATGTTGTATAAAGCGCTATATAAATAAAGATGACTTGACTTAAATCACCATCCGTGCAAATTTATTTTCAGACATTCCGAGAAATAATTATTGTCCGAATAGGGATAAAAACATGCCATATTTCTGTCATATTCTTAACCAAAATCAAAAGTATAAACGCATATATTTGCAAGAAATTTAAGACCATTAAGATGGACATTATGTAATAAAAAAGTAACTCATTTTAACCACAAATTCTCATTACAGTAATGCAAAAGTTAAAATCACCAAAATTTGTAATACTTGATTTTATGGCTATAATATGGAAAGAGAGATATATTATTTAAAAGTTAATGTGTATATTTTTATTTAATATTCTTTAACAAATTTAACATTACAAATACATTCTTCCATAACACCTTAATGTGCAGAGGCAAAATATAATTCCGACATTTGTAGGAAGATAGCTTAAATTACAGTAAGGAGAATTATTTATGTAAATAATAGTTTATGTAAATGTAAATAATATGTTTCAAAACACTTATTTTTATGAGCATTATCGCATTAAAAAAAATGTTTGATAGAAATGCCAAGATGCACATAAATTCTAAAAATGCACATAAAAAATGTTTGCGCTCAAATTTGGTAGATACATTTTTATCCGATAAGACAACATGCACATAAACTACAATGGAAACACATTTATCAAATAAATCCCTCGATGGAAACAAAACTCACATGACTTTGCCTTAACAGAGGATGTGATTGGATAACTGGACTAACCAGCGGATCAGGCTGTCATCACAATGATTTGGTATAATAACCTCCCAGAAGTGTCTCTCATGAATGTATTTTCAAACACTAGGGTTTCATCTGCAAACTCGCCAGTCATTTACGATGTAGGAAAACAGAGCCACAGTGGCTTCCCCGATTGCAGCAACTTCCATTTAAATTACAGATATTTTGTACCAGTTTCCCAGGAGGCGACAATTTGAATACATGGATGGATGGAAACTGTGCTTTATTCGCACATGGTTTATGCCATATTCCAATTTTACGGATAAGTTTAATTCGCAACTTTGGATGGAAACATCAATGAATCCAGTGAATGAGAACTACATCTCAAAAAGCCAAAAAAAAAATGGTTACATTTCTAATATTTTGGTAGCACTTTATTTTACAGTCATGATCCCCATTTACACATATGTACTTATTATAGTATTTACAATAACTAGATAATAACTAGGTACTAATCCTGAACCTAACCTTAACCCATGTAGTTACCTTAGATTACCCTTTACTTTCTTGGTAAGTAAACTGTAAGTACATGTAGGTGCGCATTTGTTGTGTAACAAAAAAAGTGCAACAAATATTTTATTTAGAAAAGTGCTTAATTATAAAGAAAATTATTTCACCCCCTTTGTGCAATTATATCTCTCTTTTTTTTCCTTTCGATTCTAAATGTTACATGCTTTTGTGAGATTAGTCAGATCATTTTCTCTCACCTTGCCATGACCAGCTTTCCCTCTGATAATCTCTGGTGCCATGTACTCTATAGTGCCACAGAATGAGTACGTCCTCTCTTTCTACACATGAACAAAGCATATCAGCATGACAACTGCACACTGGATTACAAGACAATATGGATACAATGAGAGAAAAATATGAACTACAGTTATTATTTATTCGTTTTTATTTCCCCACCTCCTCTTCCAGAAACTCCTTGCTCAGCCCAAAGTCTGTCAGAACCACATGACCATCACTGTCCAACAAGATGTTCTCCAGCTTAATGTCCCGGTACACAATGCCAAGCTGGAAACACAAAACCAAATAAGGTTCTTAGAAAAACCTGATAATCTGTTAACAGCCTCAATAAAAAATATCACCATAATCTTTCACAATTTCATACTTTGATGTAAATTTTTGAGTTCAGCTTGCTCAAAATTTATAATAAAATATTATTGATAATTATAACTAATTATATTTCTCCCAAACAATTATTACAAATGAACAATATTATTAAAATTGAATTAGTTGCATAAGTGATTTTAACTTCACCAGCTTGTATATCTGTAAGTGTGTATCTAATATTTATCAAATGAAAAAGTGGACAGTAGCTAGTAGTACCTTGTGCAGGTGCTCCAGGGCCAGAATAATTTCCCCCACGTAGATCCTCACCTCGTCCTCGGAGAAATGATCTCTCTGATACAGGTGCGTAAACATCTCTCCTCCACTCACATAGTCTTGCGAAACAAACACACACTCACAAAACTGTCCAAACAACATCAACTTACTAACGGACAAATAGCTAGAAGTCAGAGGTGGGTGGAATGACCAATGTCTTAAATCACTGGGGATGAGTAATTTTACATCACAGTAACAGCATAACAACACATTTATTATTGCTGAAAACTTGAAGACTACACCATATATATATATATATATATATATATATATATATACACACAAATATATAAACCTAAAATTAATATATCTATACTTCTATGTGATTAATTGTAATTTGTGCTATCAAATCGATTAATCGTATCTAACATAAAGTTTGTATGTGTGTGTGTGTATATGTATATATATATATATAAACTTAATATTAATTAATTTATAAACTTTTAATTTATAAATAGCTAGAAGTCAGAGATGGGTGTAGAATGACCAATGTCTTAAATCATTGGGGATGAGTAATTTTACAGTAACAGCATATATAACAACACTACCATATTATATTAATATTAACACTATATTAATATACTTATAAACTTTTATGTTAGATGTGATTAATCGATTTGAGAGCACAAATTTAATGCCATTGTAAAAAAAAAAAAAAAAAAACGGTCAATATACACCTGTGTGTGCACTGTAAAAAAATTATTTTTCGAAGTTGTAAATAAAACATGCATATTTTTGGAGTACGTTTTATAAGAATATACTAATTCAGTCTTTCTACTTAAAAAAAATCGTTATGTTAAATTCATTGTTTCTTTGTAATTAATTGTGACATATGCCAGTCATTTCTAGGTAAAAAGTCAGTCAAATTGCATATTAATGTTGAGTAATGCGTTATTTCGATAGCACAGCCCTGTGCTTACCTAGTATGAGATGCAGTTTGGTTTGCGTCTGAAAGGCGTAATGGAGGGTGACCAGAAAGGGTGACTGGCGAATGTGTTCCAGCACCTGTCGCTCTGTTCGAGTGTGCTCAGCAGTCTTTGCCTTCTGAACAATGGCCGCTTTCTTCAGAACCTAAAGATCATAAAATCATTTCATAACATTACATTATTTTTTTAATAATATCTAATTTGTTAACATTAGTTAATGTATTAACTAACATGAACTAACAATGAGCAATACATTTGTTACAGTATTTATTAATCTTTGTTAATAAAAATCCAGTTGTTCATGTTAGTTCACAGTGCATTAACTAATGTTAACAAATACAACTTTTGATTTTAGTAATGCATTAGTAAATGTTGAAATTAACATTAACTAAGATTAATTAATGCTGTAGAAGTATTGTTCATACTTAGTTCATGTTAACTAAAGTAACCTTATAGTAAAGTGTTACCAAAATGGTGATTTCATTCAAATCTGCTGTAACAGTAGACAAGTGAGAGCTGTATAAAACTAACGTAATGGCCCATTATGTTCCAGCAGAGTATTTATTTCTATGATATGTTTGATTTATGTAAAGACATCTGTATTTTTAAAAATAATAAACCTATTGAGCACATTATAACTCTCAGAGCATATTTTTGTTTGTTTTTACTAATTGAAGGACAAGCAAAAATTCATGTGTGATAATAGACAGTACAAACCTTCATGGCGTAGAGTTTGTCTTTATCATGGCCACTGATTTTTCTGACCAGGAATACTTTCCCGTAAGCTGATAAAGAGAAGGAAAAGCATAGATGTAGCTATTTAAAGGGACAGCTCACCCAATGTGTATTAAACAAAACCTCGGCTTCTGAGTCATTTCTGCACTCAAACAAACAACGTTGGAGAGTCACTGCATCTGCCAATTAGACTGTGATAGAAAAATGTATTATGAATTATACAAAAATGACTTAAATGCTTCCTGTAATTCATTTGTTGGTAATAAGCCAGCATTAAAGATGCAGAATGTGTTCGGGCGTATGCTAGGTCTGATTATATGTCTGGAGTCTCTAGCCGATTATTACACTGAATGACTGAAAAAAAAGTGTTTGGCTCATTTGCAGTGAAAAATAAATGTTGGAGATATAAAAGTGAATATTAACATATATTTTGCTGCTAATTTATGTATAAAATGTGTTAGATATACTCCATAATTACAACCTCATGGCCATCATTCATGTGATCACTTTCTTTCATAATCACTTTGTCTGAGTATAAACATTCCCAATGACCTTTACTGGATGGACAAACCAGTTACGGGATGGGATGGGACAGTGCAGCGCTCTCACCTCCGGTGCCAAGCACTTTGAGAAGTTCAAAGTTCTCCATGCCAACTTTCTCAGTGTATCCTGTGAGGTTTGCTGGGAAGGGACAAACAGAGTATTTACACAACAAATCTTGCTCTCGACCCTTTAAATCCCCCCACATACATATTTGAATAAATATGTTATATAGTGCATGTAGACATCAGACCAATTTACATATGGCCGATAACCTAAATGACCTAAACTATTTAAAATTCTGTCATTAATTTCTCACTAACTTAACCTGTAAGACTTTTGTTCCTCTTCGTAACACAAATGAAGATCTTTTTGAATCTGAAGATCTTCTGAAATCTGAGAGTTTCTGTCCCTCCATTGACAGCGACGCAACTACCACTTTGACGCTTCAAAAAGTAAAACTAATCCATATGAATTGAGCGGTTTGGTACAAATTTACTGAAAAGACACGACCGCTTTATATATGATGAACAGATTGAATTATTTCACATTTTATTAACATCAAATATCGATCAGCAAACATAAACAGAAGCGTAACACGTGAATGAACCTCATTGGTTCTCGCACGTCACGTGAACATGCTTGAGCTTACATTTACCACAACTGATGTTGATAAAAGTATAAGTGGAAAAAAAGCCTAAATTCAATCTGTTCATCATATAAAGCGAGTCTCTTCAGAAAATTTGGACTAAACTGCTCAATGGATTAGTTTTACAATCTCTTTATTAACTTTTTGAAGCAACAAAGTGGTAGTTGCGTAGCTGTCAATGGAGGAACAGAAAGCTCTAAGATTTCATTAAAAAGATCTGTATTTGTGTTCTGAAGATGAACGAAAGTCTTAAAGGTTTGGAATGAAACGAGGGTGAGTAATTAATGACAGAATTTTCATTTATGGGTGAACTATCCCTTTAAATACCATGCTACACATCAAAGTACCGTGGTATCAAATCAAATCAAAACACACCAGGTTAAATGAATGCAGTCACCTACCATTAGTGATCTCGAGTTTAACGGTGCAAACTTTACGGCTGGTTTCCCGGTCGGAGTCTTCACCACTGCCACTACTGTCTCCTGACATGATGGCTCTGACTTCTACAGTATTTGATCAGTAAAGTGATTTTGACAGCCCGCTCTTCCAATGCACAAACATCTATATTATGTACAGCAAAAGTCGACGGGTTTCTGTTATAAAGAGAAACTTTGCAATTTATGACAGGGTGAATGACATGTTTTTGTTTTTGTTATTATCTCAGCTCACAAATCCCTTTGACATCCTGCTGTGAACACTAATCTTCATGCACGACCTAAATATTAATCTCGACTTTTGATAGGCGCGCGGGCACAGCGATATAGTTTAATATCTTCCAAAACAAGGCGACGATACACGGTATATTCAACACTTAATATGCAGTTAATTGATTATTATGTGGGCCATAAATGGCTGTTATTTCCGTATTTCCAACTTCGACACAACTGTCGTGAGGTCGTCTGCAACCGCAGTGAAGATCGCTGTGCGAGTGTTTACATTTCAGCTGATCTCGTTATCGCCTTTTTAGCTTAAACCCAATCAAATAAAGCGATATTTGCTCCGCTAACGAGTTATACTCCGGTAGCGTACGTGCTAACTATCACCGATGACAGATCACGTTAAAAATGTCCTTAACAGCGGATTGACTAAAGCTGAACAAACGTATTTAAGTCCTATGCACATTCCTTTCGGGTGTAGTTATGCCCGACTCGCGTTAAAATATGCGTTTGTTGTGGAAAGGAAATTAATTGAACGATAAATTCCTGGAAGAAAGTGTAGTAAGGACCATTTCAGCTACGGAAGCCGAAGTAGTGCGGCTGTCTCATGATTCGCGAACCAATTGTTGTTATGAACCGGTTCTTTTTATTGATTTGGTCGAACCGATTCACCTCTTAAATCACTCGAATTGTTTGTGAACTTGACTGTGTTCGTTTTCTTAAGGATGGAAAGATAAGAAGAGAGGTGCTGCATTTGTTTATATTTATTTCGTTACAAAACATGACGTAAACGCAAAGGGAACCCTTCTGTGCTATGACTCGAAAGAATCACTTTCTGAACTGGTTCATTAAAATGACCTGTTTGAATGAACCGATTCGCTAAAATGATTCGGACTTTCCGATGGCAAGTGCCGCTATTGGAGTCGGTTTCAGAGATGTGTGGTTGGGTTGGGTGGGTTGGTTCTTCTGTGTAGGTGGTGAAAGAGAAAAGCTGGTGCAATCCAACTTGCCAACTCCCGTACTAAAGGACAGCCTCTCCCACTAACGACACTTTATCTTGCACACCCTTTTTGGATCTCAAGTTTTATTTACATTCTATGTCATGTGGAAGGTCGATTTTGAGCTGTTATCATTTAGATTGCATTTAGTTCAGATTAAGCTTGTTATTGCTGACAGAGAGAGGTTAATAAAAAAAATGCTTGTATGCATAACACTTATAGCAAGGCATTTTGGCACACTTTATGGGTTAAGTTGTCACAAAGGAAACTTGACAATAGGATTATCTTACTTCAAAACTATCTAAAACTATCTAAAAAAAACTATCTTTAAACATATTATAGGCTATTTGAAAAATAAAACAATTTATTTGTATTATAATAGGCTACACTTAAAAGACATTATGTTTTGAATGATTCCTCTGTTCCATTATGACAACTGTGCCAACATGTCTTGCTATTCACCTTATTTTTCAAATGCGGGTGCGGCTTCCTGTGTCGTTCGCTTCCAGTTATTTTTAGCTGTACAAAGCAGCTCGTTATGCTACCTGATATTGCAAACTGGTATTTCTTTCTACCTTAATTATAAACACACTGGTTTTTGGCACAAATAGTTTTACAATTTACTGCACTTTGATATATTCTTGAATATATATTCTTATATATTCTTTGAAAGTCTTGCACATTCACAGAAAACACTTTACTTCCATGTTGAAAAATAAGGTGGATAAGAGGTTCATGCAGGGCCTTAAGTTAACTTTTTGCCAAATCTGCCAATGGCTGGTGACTTAAGAAAATGTATCGGCCATAAATATTTTTACCAGCCATGAAACATAGATTAATCCTTATTAAAGTTACAAAAGTTATTCAGTCAAGAGCAATGAGTGATTGTTCTTTGTCTTTTGTTGTTTGATTAACATTAAAAACAGAGACAGCAGCAGTAGTGGAGCGGCTAAGTGCTTATGTTTGGCAGAATCGTTCAGTTTATGATACAAGCGTGAAAATTGGCATGAGCAGTCTCCATGGGTCACTTGACAAGAAAATTGTCCGAACCACTTGAAATTTCAAGATGGCGGCAATTTTTCAAGATGGCCGGCACCTTAGTGGATCAGTTAAGTGATATAGTGGTTTATTTGGTGATACAAGCATGAAAAGCATGATACAAGCATGAAAAAGCAGTCTCTGTGGGTCACTTGACAATAAGCCACCTACAGCTACTTGAAATTTCAAGATGGCGGCCATTTTTCAAGATGGCCACCACCTTAGTGGAGCAATTAGGCTTAAAGGGTACATAACATGCACAGTTTCACCTAATCTCATGTTAATCTTGAGTACCTATAGAGTAGTAGTGCATCCTTAATATCTCAAAAAAGTGTTTAGTTTTATTATATTTAGAAAAGAAAAATACAGCTTTCCGATTCTCTCCGGAAAAAGCCGAGGTCCTGGAGGCGGAGCTATAGAGTCAAGCGGTAGTCCTTGATTTCCAGCAAAAGACAGAAATCTGATCCAGTTGTACTTACATGAATGGGGTCTTTTATCACTGGGACCGCTCCACGTTTTAATAGCAAACGATTTGCAAATCCAGCGTCGACCTGAGCCTTGTTAATAAAACATTCGTCACTGAAACGACCAGAACACACAACCGCACTTCCTACACTCCGTTGCTGCCCCGGAAAAACAAACTGCATCCACTGTTCCTGTAACACTGGGTTCTTTGGAAAACTGAACACGGTAAGCTTTCCCTCACATCCAAATACACACTTTTTTGGAGACATTCTTGAACAAATCCTATGCAGCGCTGCCGATGATTTCCTGTTGAAGTGCGCGGTCTCGCTCTCCTCTAGTCGACGTGCTCGCGGGCGCGCTTTTCCGGGAGAAATGCTCATATAAGGAGTTGCACTCTGATCTACGTCATTAGATCCACGATCTAAAAAAAACCAGCCGAAACTTGTACCAACCCGGAAGTAAGATTTTCAGCATAGAAATTCTCCGTTATTCGTCCAAAATATTTTTTTAAAACTTTGCCCATGTTTAGCATGAGAATCTATCTCTTTAACACTGTAAACAACTCTGAATACATGAAACACCATTGTACCCCCCCTTTAAGAAATCATTTAGTTGGTGATACAAGCATGAAAATTGCCATGAACCTAATTGCTCCACTAAGGTGGTGGCCATCTTGAAAAATGGCCGCCATCTTGAAATTTCAAGTAGCTGTGGGTGGCTTATTGTCTAGTGACCATCAGAGACTGCTCATGCCAATTTTCATGTTTGTATCACCAAATAAACCACTATATCACTTAACTGCTCCACTAAGGTGTCGGCCATCTTGAAAAATGGCTGCCATCTTGAAATTTCAAGTAGCTGTGGGTGGCTTATTGTCTAGTGACCATCAGAGTCTGCTCATGCCAATTTTCATGCTTGTATCACCAAATAAACCACTATATCACTTAACTGCTCCACTAAGGTGTCAGCCATCTTGAAAAATGAAAAATCTTGAAATTTCAAGTGGCTCGGACAATTTTCTTGTCAAGTGACCCATGGAGACTGCTCATGCCAATTTTCACGCTTGTATCACCAAATAAACCACTATATCACTTAACTGCTCCACTAAGGTGTCGGCCATCTTGAAAAATGGCTGCCATCTTGAAATTTCAAGTAGCTGTGGGTGGCTTATTGTCTAGTGACCATCAGAGTCTGCTCATGCCAATTTTCATGCTTGTATCACCAAATAAACCACTATATCACTTAACTGCTCCACTAAGGTGTCGGCCATCTTGAAAAATGAAAAATCTTGAAATTTCAAGTGGCTCGGACAATTTTCTTGTCAAGTGACCCATGGAGACTGCTCATGCCAATTTTCACGCTTGTATCATAAACTGAACGATTAAATCACTTAGCCGCTCCACTACAGGAATAGGCTGCTGTCACTTTAAGAGCTTATGCACAGATCCAATAAACTGTTACACGCTCACGTTTTATTTACGTTCACTTAAGACATAAATGACCATGTTATGTTTATAATGATACTTGCCAAGATGGGGATTTTGACATCATTTTGTTTGAATATGTCTGTTCAAGAGCAAGAAGACGTGAAAGAGAACTCAATTTAGTATTCATGCGCTGTCTGAGATCCAGATTTCTGGGCGCACGCGTTGGATATTTGCACAGTGCGCGTCTAACGAATAGAGTTCCCTTTCACATCTTCTTGCGCTTGAATATTTAAATTGGCCAGGCTTAAACTTTCATGGCGTTACAGCACTGGTGTAGGCTCGCGCTTGATTGGTCCAAAGTCCGGCATCCGACCAGCGCGGAAGGTCTCTACGTGTTACTGTCTTTTCTCGAGGCAAAGTATCTTTTGATTAAATGCAATGCATTTGAATATGTATTCTCTCGTTATTTCATCTGACTCCATAAATGAAAAGGTTTTAATGATATCTGTGCATCATTAAATGTGAGCGAATGTTTGACTATTCCTTTTAACTCTTTAATGAAAATAATGTCAAAGTCAGTTAGAATAATCAAATGTAACAATTTATTATGTCAGGTAAATGTATCAAGGCAATTTCATAATCAATTCAAAGATAATCGATACAAAACATCAAATGCTCTGGAGTAAAGAGAAGAGATGCAAACCCAACATTACACATGAGCTGAGAGTCTTACTCTCAGCCTCGGCTAATCTGAAATACAGAAAGGCCCCGATCTTCTCGTTGCATTTCCCTATAGACAGAAACTTCTTTCACATGGAAACATCTGCTAACAATGGGAATTTACATTCAGAGTTGACACCTTTTGGGGATGGGAGACCATTTGTCAGGAAACCACCTTCCTTTGTCTGCCAGTTCTCTCTAAACTCTTAAAAACCTTATTACCTTTTGTTTTACTTATTTGGAAATTAGACATTTGTACCAGTCGCACTGAGACATTTCAAATGATAGTAAATATGTGTAATACTCGATGATAATCATTCACATTAAACCATATATTTTCTTGGGTGAATGCAGGTGATCTGAGTATGAGAGACGGGGTGAGGGATGAGGGAATGAAATGTAGATTAGGATGACTCGGAGGTGAGACTTTTGTCTCAAATGGTGAGTTCAAATGGTAATTTCCAGGAAGATCATGTCTTCTCAGGGTCTGGTCGCTCCTTAACCAGACTGTCCGGCATTTTCTAATTTCTCAAGTCTTACACTGTCTTGAGCTTACACAAGTCTTGAGCTTTCCTGTAGCTCAAACAGTAGAGCGTTGGCGCTAGCAACGTCAAGGTCATGGGTTCGATTCCCAGGGAAAGCAAGAACTGACAAAATGTAAAATGTGTACTTTGAACGCAATGTAAGTCGCTTTGGATAAAAGCGTCTGCCAAATGCATAAATGTTAAATGTTAAAAAAAATGTTACACTGGCCTGTCAACTGTCACGGGCATTGCTTACGTTTGTTCATGTTCATGTTTTCACATATTTGCATTGTTAGAATTTATAAAAATGTTACCGGCCAACTGGCTATTGACCGTTTCATATACTCGCAAACACTGATTTTTACTCGCATTTGGTGCTTGGCGAGTGTTAATTTTAGGCCCTGGGTTCATGCATACACATATTTTTGTTGTTGTTTTAAATTTCTCTATACCGTTTGGGAAAATTACATTTTTAAAATCTTTAAAATAATTATCTTATGCATTTATTTGAGGACAAATACATTACATTTTAAAATAGATTAAATATTTTTAAACTGTGTTTTTGAAAAGCAGTGAGCATAAGAGACTTATTTCTAAAACAGTAAAAAACCCTAATTATTCTAAACTTGTAGTCGAATGCAAATATATATATATATATATAGGCTAAATGGATTGACATGAATTGGAGTTTGGACATTCATCTACCCTCCTGGTGTTAGTTATAATCGGATGCAGTGTGTATGAGTGCTGGTGCAGCAGTATGTGTATTAACAGATTAGGGCAGGTTAAAGGATAAAGGACGCAGACACACTGGGCTTTCACTGTATACAGTCACCAACCATCATCTTTCATTATCCTGCACCTGCCTCAGACATCCAGCTATGTACATGAGAAAGTGGGTGCGTATCTACCCGGCTCATGTGATTATGTGATCATGTGATTGCTTATTGTATGCATAATTGCACCTCTATGTTAATGTGTACCTGTGAAAGTTTGAAAGAAAGAATCAATAAAAAGACAGAAGTATGGGGGTATGCATCTATTTCCACAAAATATCACTACTCAACAAAGCAGTTCAAAATGTCAGATTTTATTAGACCTGACAGTAGTTTTCTGCGAGTGCAGTACAGTGTTTCATAGCAGAGCATTGAGCATCATCTACACCATCTTTTAACACTTACAATGCATTTAATTCCATGCTGTATGCAAAACCAAAAATTATTTAATGACAATTAAGTATTTATGTTTACAACATGCAATTAACACTGAATGAGAAAAAATATGAAATTGTCTTCAGATTTTTGATAATAATTTAATTCACTTTTATTGTAATTTAATTCATTATTTTCAGTATCAAATAATTTGCTTATTCACATTGCAAGCAAAAATACAACACAATCAAAACCATCAGAACATATTTATTAGGGTACGTTTACACGACAACGATGAACTAAAAACAGAAAAGTTTTTCCTTCGCATTTTTCACCCACAGGCGACAAAGTTGTCAAAACAATCCCGTTCACACGGATCTGCGAAAACGATTAAAAACGCTGTGTTCTGCTGCTAGGCCAGTAGTTGGCGATAGGGCTGGGCGATATATCGCATGACATTGTTATGCGCATCTCGTCAGTAAAGCCGGTTCCTTGATTAGTAGTAAATCGCCATCACCTGCTTTCAGATGGAGCGGCATTCACTACAAAGAGCCGTAATTCACTGACAAGCCATATCGCATTAATTATCGCAGGCGATACGTCCGTGATAATTAATGTGATATGGCTTGTCAGTGAACTACGGCTCTGTGTAGTAAATGCCGCTCCATCTGAAAGCAGGTGATGGCGATTTACTACTAATCAAGGAACCGGCTTTACTGACGAGATGCGCATAACAATGTCATGCGATATATCGCCCAGCCCTAGTTGGCGATGTCACTTTGTAAATAAACACTACGTCCCTAGAGACTGAACACGTAAAACGCATGCGCATGACGTCAGTGTTTTCACAAATTCGCATATTTGTAGTTTAGAAACAGAAACGAACAGTGTCGTTTTCAAAACTTGCACTTTGAATCCTGTTTTCAAAGGTTTGTGTTTCCAGGCCCTAAAACGCCATTGTCGTATAAATAAACGTTCAAAACGCATAAAAGGTTTCCCATTTATAGTTGAACATGGTGTCGTGTAAAGGCCCCTTAATCAGCAATATGGAGATTTGTAGTGGTGCTCACTGCAATGCCAAATGATGTTAGCTCCTCCCCCTCTGGACTTAATGGGTGGAGCTTGACCTCCAGCTCCACCTCTGTGCACCTAATGGGTGGAGTTATGTTTAGTGATAGAGTTATGGGTAGGTTTAGGGTGTGGTTGGACTGTCTAGCTCCACCCATTACGTCCAGCTGGACTTCAAGCTCCAGCCATTGGCTTTGCAGTGAGCACCTCTCGAGATTTTAGGCCAGTGAGATTTCACTGTGGGCGGGGCTACCCAGTGTGAAGCCAAAGAAATAGAAACCTAGTATCAATGTGTTCTATCGTTTCTCAAGGTTGTTGGCTGGTTATAACAAAATTTGTTTTGGAAGAGACAGCTTTATCGTGTCATGGGTAGTACACAGTGTAATACTATTGTTAGAAGGAGTTTTCCATTGTGAAAAAGAAGTACTTTTATGCATATTTTTAAAAGGAGTACTTATCAATTAAATAATATGATCAAGTTCAAGTTGAATTTAATGTTTTCAGATATTTGATTTCATGTTATACACAATTAAATACAAATGTATTTAGTTTAAATTTATGTTAAATATGAGTAGTTAAACTTAAGAGTGCTTTTTCACCCATATAAGTAGGACTTACATCTTTATGTAATTTCATAATTGCTTCTGTTATTTTCGAAAGTGTGCCGTCGAATGGTAAACTAAAATATGCTTATTCAATATGTAATTTTTAATTGAAATTTGTATGTCATGTATTTAGATATACAAGTTGCAATTTAAAAATATTTATTTAAATGTAATATCAAATAACACAACAGTTAAAATTATAATAAAGTACTTCTCATGTGATCTAGTATGTTATTTAACACATCAAAATAAGTGTACTTTAATTTAATTTGGAATTTTGACAAATATAACTTAGTGTAAGTGGCCTTTTATTTCATTAGTATTATATTACCTGCAAGTACATTTTTTAAAAATGTGCTTTTAAGATTTGAAGTACACTACAAGTGCACATTCATTACAATTAAGCACATTTCATTTTTTCACAAGGGCATTGTTTTGCATGTTTCGGTTTTTCCAGTTTACAATAATTTACAAACATCCATATGGTAGCAGTAGTATATTACTGAATCAGCCTCTTTAAGGTGTGTGATTTTGTAAATGGGAAAAGGATGTAATATAACTTTCAGTTAAGACAACTGCTCAGTCACACTTAATTATTCAACCATTCATGGAGGAAATTTAAGCACATTGCTAGTCATTTCCCAGGCAGAGCTGCACCAGGTTTCTCCTGACAGGAATGAACAGACGTTTACTCACCCCAAGGTAATAAATCATTAGAGTGCTGCAGAATTGGCAGTGTAATCATTCATCATTCAAAAGACTTCTCACCAAATTGGGCGAAATTCTGATGCTGTTCATTTATTTCAGAAGCAACCATTTTAGAGTATTAATGAAGTATACAACTCTTTGAGATGTGTGTTTAGGTCAATAAAACGTATATATATATATATTTGTATATAAAAATACCAAAACATTAATTAATTGATTGATTGATTAGCTGTCAGCACTCTCAGCCTCCAGCTGGACAGATTTCAGTGGTCAGATGAATCTGACTCTTTAGCTGGTGGTCGCTCCAGCCGCCCCTGCTTCGGCTTGGGCTTCATTAGGGGTTACCTGGTTCAGCAACAGGAGATTCAGCACCGGATCCAAATACTCCATGATGGTCTCCTTCACTCCTTTCTCAAGCAAGTAGCCCTCTGTGTCGATCTCCACATTCTCCTGTCCAGCGACGGCCTCCATAGACGTCTGCAGGAGGCGCACACTGGCCAACACTGAGCTCTGTACACGAGATGCCATTGATATGGAAAATTGGGTAGAAATGGCAGGTTAGTAGGTAGTAGAAGTCAAGATACAGGTTATAAAATATTAACTTAAAAATACATTTATTAACAAGAATTTCTGGGTGTCATGTTGTGTTCAATCTGAAATTATATATACTAACCTACCAACGCTGTATGTACTGGAATTTGCCTTTTTTGCCACACTTGGTAGCCCAGTTTTCACAAATGCATTTCAGTTACTGTAACGAATGCGCTGCAATGAATTAGTGTAAGACTTATTCATGAGGGGATGTATGAATTCATGGTAACACTTTACAAATACAGCCCATTAGTTAATAAAAATACTGCTGTTCATTGTTAGGTCATCTCAGTTACATTAAATAATATTAACAGATACCATTTAAAAAATGCATTAGTAATTGTTGAAATTAACATTAACTAAGATGAACAAATGCTTTAGAACTTTTTCATTGTTGGTTTGTGTTAACTGTAGTTAAAAAAAATTAACAAACATGTCCTAATTGTAAAGTGTTACTAAATTTAGCTTTTGTAGCATAGGGGTAGTTTACAAAGAAATTTAAGTAAACTAAACTGGGAAATGAAATTGGCTGAACCTTGTTGTCCACAAACCAACTGATATTAGTTAGGGTAGACAGCATATTTGATTTTTAATGCGAATGAAAAAGAAAGTGGTGATCTGTTCAATGTCCATTCAGTGGGTCACTGTATATTGTCTTGAAAGGTGGTTGAAGGTTTGATTTTCAAAACTCATGCTATATACGATTTTGAGTTGTTGTTTTGCTCTTTTTTTTGTTATTTTGTATCTTGGAAATTTGTTGGAAAGATTCAATATTTCCTATTCTACCGTACACAACACTACAATCCATTGAATTCATTGGTATGTCTATCCCTTGCTAGTCTCGGTCTTAGATGTCATTGGCTGGGCGTCTGATGCATATGGCACACAAAACTGGAAACACTTCAGGAGTTTCGAAGTCGTCATTTGATTGGTTGAATTCTACAGGATTTCCGTTCTTTAACGTTCCACCTGGAAACAAAACCTTCGTGATGCCTAACCCCCTCATGGAAGAAGAAAGCTGTCGTGTTTACAACTGTGACAATGAGCGCTTATCAAAATCAACTAAGTTCACGGCATACTTCCAAGAGTTTTACACGGCGGTCTGTTATTGTTGGGACATCGACTTTACATTTTCACGACCTAAACATGGCCCTGAACAAAACGAACTGTGATCGGTTGCTTTACATGTCAGTCAGACGGCCTCTTGGTTGGACCTTGGCCAATGAAAGCTGTAGACCTTCTGCCATCAAACTGAAGGTCTGGCTACATGAGACTAATCCCTCTCATTTTAATTTATGTTTAAATAAATATGGTGTCTACCCTGATTAAGGTCTATTGCGTACATGCAAACCTGTGACAATGTACCTGAATCATAAAGACAGACAGAACTGCAGCTCCAATGGTGTTCATCAGACCCATGTAATAGTTGACCAGGGCTTCTCTGCAACCACGAATGAAGAGGTTGAGTTCTTCGGTCTCATGCTCGTAGTTGTAGTGGGCAGAGTTGTTGGTGATTTTGTATTGGATACAGGGTCTGGGAGAACTAGGGTTACAGCAACTGAAGGGCACGCCGTCAACCAAGTAACGGCCATCCACATTGCTCTTAATGCGGCTAGAGGATTGAAGATGAAGAAAATGGAAGAAAAGAGCATTGAATGATTGCAAACTGTTACGGCAGGTCATATGAGATAGTTCTAAATTGCAGCTCATAAAGTTACAAATAGTTCCCAAAAATATCTTAACTTGAAATTTTCCTCAGTTGTACTTTATGCTTTTTATTTAATTGTACCTGTGTGCATTTATACAGTGCGGTTACATTTAACATTTTCATTGGCGAAATGCAGTCATTTCAATAATAGTAATACATGCAATTGGGAATCTCCCACACAGATTTTGCAGTTCACTTTGGTCACATGGACCACACTGACCAATAGAAAGCTGATTGGTTTGAAAGTGACTTTTGTGTGAGCTACATCGCTACACTATTGATAATGAACAATGGACCTTTTTGCTGACAAATTTCGCTAATGTGACTGTACATTTATTAACAGGTCAACGTTTGCACCTTTGTCTTGATAGCATGGCTATAACATGTCATATAGCCTATAATAACGCGCTCTCACACGTTTATTTTTTTAGCATTGTTGGGAGGAGTAAAATTTACATATGTGGTTTCAACAACCAGATGCATTTACACTTGTCCAGTTTCGTCTGGAATGCGTCTCAGACCACCTCATGAAGTGGTTTGAGGGATTGGATTTAAATCCGTCTCGAATGCGTTTCAGAGGGTATTTACACCTGGTCTTTTCACGATCGGATAGCTTTCTGATCTGAGAAAACGCATGAAGTGACCAGGAGTAAACAGGCCCTAAGGTAACTACATGGGTTAAGGTTAGGTTTAGGGGTAGGTTCAGGGTTAGTACCCAGTTATTATCCAGTTATTGTAATTATTTTAAGTACATGTATATGGGGAACAGGACTGTAAAATAAAGTGCTACCAATTTTTCGGAACTAATTTCACATTTCTAAGCCATTTTGGTCTCAAAGTGATTTTTGTGGAAGTTCAGTATAAAGTCTGAAGTTCTCCTCAAGTTCACATAGGTGTCCTAATCAGAGTAAGCGCAGAGATAGTTTACCCAAAAATGCCCAATACCATTTACCCAATTACCAAATAAAGGGATAGTTTACCCAAAAATGTGGGTAAACTATCCCTTTATTTGGTAATCATTCAAGAATGAAAATTCTGACATAATTTACACAATTTCAAGTCGTTCCAAATCTGTATGACATTCTGTCTTCTGTAGAACACAAAAGAACATAATTTGAAGAATGTTTCAACTCTTTTTGTCCATGCAATGATTTTGGGGTCCAAAAAAAAAACAGTGCACCCCATTGATTTTTATTGTATGATTTTAGTCTATAATAACACGCTCTCACACATTTATTTTTTTAGCATTGTTGGGAGGAGTAAAATTTACATATGTGGTTTCAACAACCAGATGTTATTATAGGCTATATGACATTTTTGGGTAAACTATCTCTGCGCTTAAAAAAGAAAACTTCTGTCATCATTTGCCTACCTCCATATTCTAAGCATGTATGCAATTATTTATTCTGTGGAACACAAAGGAAGATTATTGGATAATGCCCATACAATAAAAATTAATGGGGTGCACTGTTGTTTTGGACCCCAAAATCATTGCATGGACAAAAAGAGTTCTTTAAAATATGTTCTAGTTCATTCTTGGATGAACTGCTGTATCCCTTTAACACTTTTAATTGACATTTCCTTTGACTCACTCCTTAACCTCCTTAGAGCTGAAATCCAGGTAGCGGTTGCTGATCCACTGCACCTCAAACCAATCCCTGTAGTCGCTGTTTCCACAGCACTGGAACTCCATCTGAAGGCGATCAATGGTCTGCTTCTGGTAGCAGCGGCCAGGGGTGTCGGTGTCCTTGTAGAAGCGAATGCCATTCTTCAAGCCGATTTTCAGCGATTTTTCTAGGCTGCCCATCATGGCGTAACTCAAGATGACTGAAAACAGCATGAGGGTGGTGAAGAATAACGAGCATCCATAGAAGGGCTTCAGGAAGGTCTTCCATTGTGGGAAACGCCCCGCATCTAGGGCGTCCTGGCAGATTCGACTGGCAAAATAATTGATGCCCATTGAAGCCAGACCCACAATCAACAAGGTGTTGGGCACACAGTGGATGTCTGTGTTGTCCATTACCTAAAGGACAGGAGGATGTTGATGTCAGTCCATTTTGAGCTCAGATTGTGCTCACTGTGTATATTGAGTTTGCTTAAAGGGATTATTCACTCAAAAATCAAAGTTCTGTCATTAATTACTCACCCTCATGTCATTCCAAACCCGTAAGACTTTCGTTCATCTTCGGAACACAAATGAAGAGCTTTTTAATGAAATCTGAGAGCTTTCTGTTCCTCCATTGACAGTCTATGCAACTACCACTTTGACTCTTCAAAAAGTTCATAAAGAGACCGTAAAACTAATCCATATAAATTGAGCCGTTTAGTCCAAATTTTCTGAAAATATACTCGATCGCTTTATATAATGAACAGACTGAAACGCAACACGTTTGAGCTTTCACAAGAACCATTGAGGTTTGTTATTGCGCATCAAGCCGGTTCGGTTGAGCTTCTATGTTCGCTGATCAATGTTTAAATGTGAAAAAAAAGCTTAAAATCATATAAAGCGATCGAGTCTCTTCAGAAAATTGGGACTAAACCGCTCAATTCATATAGATTAGTTTTACAATCTCTTTATGAACTTTTTGAAGCGTCAAAGTGGTAGTTGCGTATCTGTCAATGGAGGGACAGAAAGCTCTCAGATTTAATCAAAAAGATATTTATTTGTGTTCCGAAGATGAACGAAAGACTTACGGGTTTGGAACGACATGAGGGTGAATAATTAATTACATAAATGTAATTTTTGAGTGAACTGTCCCTTTAAACAATCTTTGGAGAGTGAGCATTTTTTTATTAGAGTATATAAATCAGTGTAGAATAAACCTTAAAGTAGCCAAGTATGTTCAAAAAAGATTTGAGAATAAGAGAAAGCTTTTGGTTGATACATTAAAAGCACTAAGTTGTGGCTTTGTTTTCCATTATGTTTACAGAGAGATTCGAGTGAATTTGATAATCCATTGGGACTGTTGTAAACCAATTAGTTACTCCCTAAGCTTCATCAAAGGATTTTTCCTTGCTTTCTTTAAAGAAACAAATATATATATTTAAATCAGAATTTCCTTTCTATTACACATAGTATTATAATTCTCATTTTTGGAGTGGTTATTTACTCAATATATAATGAAAAACATGCAAAAAATGTATTGTGTGTGTGTGTGTGTGTGTGTGTGTGTGTGTGTGTGTGTGTGTGTGTGTGTGTGTGTGTGTGTGTGTGTGTGTGTGTGTGTGTGTGTGTGTGTGTGTGTGTGTGTGTGTGTGTGTGTGTGTCAATAAAAATATTGGTGTGAGTAACTAGAAAAGTATGGCCCTTCAGACAGATGTCACTCTTTATCAGCAAGTTGAATTTGACCCATAGACGGTTGAAGAGCTCATTTGCAAAGGACAGTTCCTTAAGCCAATTAAGACCGGCTTAGATAATATTTAGATTCACTTGGGTTAATCCATGCCAGATATTTCTGAATCGTTTGAGCCCTTAACATAGTTATTTATTAATTATTAAGATCTTTGTCAATTTACAATAGAGATTCTATAAACTTCCATAAACTAAATCAATGCCACTACTAAAAAAAACAATAAAAAAAACACAACTTTGCACAAAAAAGTTCATTTGCTAACACTGAATGTGTCAATGGCAATTTTAAAGCTCAAAGCGAATTATTGCATAATACATGTAATTATTAGCAAAAAACATCAAGCAAATGAAAAATATGAGGGTTAAATGGATACCTCTGCCCTCCTTCGAAGCTCAGTCTTTAGGAAGCATCCTAAAGTGAAGGTAACCGCTCCACCCAGAGTCGACATCCATGAGAGTAGCCACAAACCCTGGGCCAACTTCACCCTTTTCTGAAAAGTGAACTTCATCTTACCCACAACCATTGTGAAAGAGTATTATGATGTAAACTTGAGAAAAAGGGAAGACTAGAAGAGTGTGAAAAAAAATACAAAACTGGTCAAACGTTGTCAATATGTGAACTCTTTGAAAGAAGTCCTGAGAATCAGGTTGGAACTGCTGGAGGCTCAAATTTTGCGGGAAAGAAAAAGAAAAAAAGAAAACTTTGTGCAATCCGTTACACTTCGTTTGTTAGAATATGAGATCAATTCAATTTCATCCGAACAACGCAGACGCTATTCTGTATGTCGGTGTCACTTAATCCGTTAGCAAATGTCAGTCCAGATTTTTATGTGGTGATCCCCCCGTAGCGATGCTAAAATGAGCCAGATGCCCACTCAGTGGTGACAGTGGTGCCCTTCCACCTCCATGCCCATGCTTGGGTGAGACACACTGGATTTGGACAAAGTTAGAGGTCTTGTGCGTCTTACCTGTAATCCATAACCTATCCTATTACAATGGCCCTCTCCAATGGGAAACAAGGCCACTGTCTGCTCAGCAAAGCAAGCCGTGCATCGCTGCATTGCGTCACATATGTAGAGGATAAAGATGATGAATAACGACAAGGAAGAGATTGGAAGGGCTATGATAGCCAGCCGTGAAGAAAGGTGGCAGCCATTGTGCTTAAAGCTGTCTTTAAAGTTGATAGGTGTTAGATTTTGACTTCTGCAGTTTGTAGACTGTAGAAATTATTAGGACCGTTGCCTTCCTTTAAAGTTCAGACTAGTTCTAGAGTGTCTCTCGGTTTAGAGGTGAAGATTCTGACTTCCCTGAGTATAGGCGGCCATGAGAGCAACCAAATGGTAAAACAAAAACACCCATTTAGATAAAACTGTAATTCACTATACGTGATATATTAACGATCTTCATCAATTTTCTGCTCTGCCCAACCCATTTGTTGGAAGGATAGCAGGACGTTACGCATCCACAAACTTCACTTCTCTTAAAAAATTAAGGATTCAAAAACTTTTATGAGAACCAAATTTGTTTACAATAAAAAGTCTTTCAATCATGACAACTCTCTAAACCGTTTTAGAGCCAGATTTACTAAATAAGGCAAATTAGCGGAAGAGCGCAAAACCTTAAAAGCTGACGATGCGCAAATTAAAGAACACAGACGTAGCTGGATCTTTTCCATAATGACCAACGCAATCTATCAGTTAGCGTCTGGTTTGAGACGTGATTTTTTTGGGCAGTAAATAATGGCGCAAACCTTAGTAAATCACCTTGCATGATTCAAATACTCTCCTCCCATAAATTTTTCATCTGAAAGGGAAACTCCTACAAAAGTTATGCCAGCAGCCATATGGGAGACCTCCTGGGAAAACTAGGTTTCTGTTGGAAGAGGTGTTATTGAGGCCAGCAGGGGGCGCTCACCCTGTTGTCTGAGTGGGTCCTAACGCCCCGGTAAAGTGACGGGACAGTATACTGTCAAAAAGCACCATACTTCGGATGAGACGTTAAACCGAGGGCCTGACTCTCTGTGGTCATTAAAAATGTCCTTCGGAAAAAGAGAAGGGGTGTAACCCTGGCATCCTGGTCAAATTTGCCCCTTGGCCCCTGTCCATCATGGCCTCCTAATCATCCCCATTTACTGATTGGTTTCATCACTGTCTCCTCTCCACCAGTAAGCTGGTGTGTGGTGGGTGTTCTGGCGCAATATGGCTGCCGTCGAATCATCCAGGTGGTGCTGCACATTGGTGGTGGTAGAGGAGATTCCCCCTTCCATAGGTAAAGCACTTTGAAATCCTATAAAAGGGTTTTTTAATGCCAAAAGAGGGTTTGCACTGGCACAAGCTGTTAGTTAATATGGCCCTTAGCATGTAATTTAATATGGCAATGTTAATGTATTTGGTCTGGCTGGATCTGCTACGCTGCTGCTGCTACAGAGCAAGTATGGACTTGCTCCTGCGATATATACACAGACACGCTGCTGTGAGCATGTAAGATATGCTGCTGCAGGATAAATAGACATACATAAATCCCGAGCAGATCTAGACAGGTGGAGCTGGGGGAGGTGGAGGGGTTCAGAGAAAGCAGGACTAGCCTACAACAAACAATGAATCAGGGGGTGTTCAGGGGTGTGACACCAGACACACTTCCATTCACACCTACAGGCAGTTTTTGTCTCTCCAATTCACCTATCTTTTGTTTGTGGGGGGAAACCAGAGGACCCGGAGGAAACGATCGCTGACACGGCGAGAACATGCAAACTGCGGCTCAGTCGGGACCCTCTTACCGTGAGGTGACACTGCTACCCAATGATCCATGAACTAACAATACACAATACTTCAAAAGCATTTATTAATATTAGCTAGTGATAATTTAAAAAATTTCTAATTCATTTTTAAAATCAAAAGGTAATGCACTGTGAACTTTCTCACTTAACATTAACAAAGGTTAATAAATTCTGTAAAAAATATACTCAGTGTTAGTTTATGTTAGTTAAAGCATTAACTAATGTTAACAAATGAGACCTTATTGTAAAGTGTTATCGTGATGTGCTTACATGGATGTAAAATAACGTTCTTGGTCATAGCTTTTGATTTCATTTCAGTTCTTTAATCCGTATCTAATTCCAGCTTAATTCTTAAAATGACTGTACTAACTAGTATACTAATGACATGAAATACTTTGGGGAATTTTAATTATTCAATGTTTGGTGGTGTGACATGTTACACTCCATGTACTGTAAGTTTATTCTTATTTTAAACAACATTCATATTAATTGGGAGACTACTTTTAATCATGCATTTTTTTTTACACTGAAGGGCAATATAAAATTAACTATTATAAAATGAGATAAAAAAATAGTATACTCATATACAGTATATAATAATTTATAATATGTATTCAACTTTCTTTTCTTTTTTTTTTTTCTTTTTTTAAAAACATATTTTTTTTGAAAAACATGGAGCATAACAAGAACATTTCCAAAAAACAAAACATTTTATATATATTAACTATCTTCCCACACCCACCCACACCCACACCCACACCCACACCCAACCTCAGCATCCAAAAAATCAGTTACACAGGTATAGAAGTTATTATACAAAGGCTAAGACAGACATGTCAAAAATACTTTCAAATACATAAGCACATCATATATACACATATCAATCAGTTGAGTGAGAGGTATCTAATATTGCCTGTATCGATATTTGGTTATTTTCCAGAAAATGTATAAAAAGATCCCATATTTTATGGTAATCTTTTAGTTTGCCCTTTATACTGTAGGTTATTCTTTCCAATGCAATACAATGTGACAGATCTTTTAACCAATGATCAATGGATGGACCTTTTATGTTCTTCCAGTAAAATGCTACTAAACGTCTTGCAAGAACTAGACAAATGTCAATCATTTTAGTGTGATAACCTGATAATGGTAGGCTTACAGGAATTAAACCCAGAGCACATATTTCAGGGGTCATTGGAATTGGTTTTGAAATAATTGAAGAAATTAGTGCTGTCATTTTTTGCCAGAATGCCTTGATCACTTCACATTCCCAGATACAATGGAAGAATGTTCCCTTATGTTTTTGCCATTTAAAACAGATATCTGGGATTTCCGGGTTAAACCTGTTTAACTTTTCAGGGGTGACATATGTACGCATTACCCAGTTGTATTGGATCAGCTTAAATCTAGTGTTAATTGACAAATTCTGGGCTTTAACACATATCTGGCTCCATTCTGAATCTGGAAGGTCGTATTGCAAATCTATACCCCAAGCAATTCTCTTGGAATCAGATGATTCCTTAGAACTGTTTACAAATTTGCAATAAAACAGTGAAATTTGGTTTGTACTAAGTTCCTCATAAAACATAGCCTTTTCTAGTTCTGTTGGTATAGGTCTAGATAGTGAATGATTTTGCTTGTCATTGATATAACTGCGAATTTGCAAGTATTTAAAAAAGTGTTTCATTGGGATTCCAAATTTTTCATTAAGATCTTTAAAGGGCATCAATGTATCTCCCTCAAACAAATCCCCAACCTTACGAATGCCCTTTAGTGCCCACTGTTTAAAGCCAGACAACTTTCTTTTCTATTATTTATGGATGTATCTTTCACTGTCCTTATTGCCAGGTTTTTAGTTATAGGAATTCAGGTGCAATTGTATGTAAATTATTAAATAAAACTGCAAACAATACACACTGAAATGAATATAAAAGGCTTCCAACATTAATATTTGTTCTACTTTCATTTATTTATATCAGCATAGTTATAGACATTAATACAAACTGAAACAGCAAGGCAATATAGGATGATGCATTATACTGATTATAGAAGCGGGTGCACAGTTTCATACCACCATTTAAACTAAATTAAAATGACATTCTACTGCAACATCCTAGGAGGGTTTTTTTTTAAAGACAAACACAATGTTCTTATTCTTTAATGTTCTATTATATTGTCATACACACAAACAGCATGCATTACATTTAGAATTTGTGTTTAATTTTTCTAATGGAAAAACATATGGAATGAAAAATATTTTATACCTATTGCTTTAAAAAAAAACTGTATGTGAAGTATAGTCTTAAAGACACGACTCCCTTTACCTTCGTTTTTCACGCCTTATTCACTCCTTTAATCAATCAATGTTTTTTTTTTACCTATTTATACCTCTTCAAGTTGCTTCTATGGTTATCAGACACAAATACAGCTTTAGAAGTAAGAGTATTAGAATAATTACAAATGCATAAGCACATGCACTCAAACAAAACATTAAAAATGCAAATAAATATTGAGTAAATATGAATAATATCTACTGAGCAGGCTTTACAGCTTAAATTATTTCAGCTTAAAGAATTTTGTCTTTATAAATACCAAACCCAAAAACTATATGTCTGACTAGAATCAAGAAAAAATGTGAGATCATCTTGTGGCATCAAGATCTTTAGAGGATCAAGCGTTATCTACAGGTGAATACGTCAACAACAGAGAAAATCAAGATGGAAACTCAGATCAATGGAGATCTTTCAGTGGTGAAATATCTTACACTATGATCTAAAACTACAGAAACAATCTTTAAAGTCGTCATGAAATAGCATTCGCAACCCACTGTACTTCTCTAATGAGATATTATTGCTACTGAAATTGGATGTTCAGTGGGGGGAAAAGGCAGGGACTTAATTTTATCCATCAGGAATTAATTAAAGAGCTAAAAGAATGCAAGCAGACCTGAATGTGAGTGTGCTGATGATCCTTATATTAATTTCAGCCTCCATCTGCTGGGAAGCGAGGCTGAAAGTCAAGTTCACCCATCTATTTTTCGTTACTCTTATTGCTGCCATCTTTATTACATTAATTAGCAATAAACATCTACCAGCATTAAATTGCTACATTAACTATTAGCAAAATGCTATATACAGTAGCCCAAAACAATGACGTATTAATCACTTTTTTTTATTGCCAAGTGAACAGCTTGACGAGAAGTTGTATATGAAAGCCTGTATACTGATTTTTACGTGAAGGAAATTTAAAGGATGTAGCGTTTACGTGCGCTCCTGTGAGCCTCTCTTCCACTCAATGACACATGCAATGAATGCTTATACAATGTTCAGGAAAATGATGAAAGAGCCATTCTGTACTGAAATATCAATGTGTCATGCAAAGAAAAGGGATTAATTCAAACTATAGTCTCACATAACCAGATCTATAAAGTCCGTAGTCTCAAATATACTTTATAATCAATCATAACCTTAAAGGTAAAAACATTAATCATTACCTTATCTATCTGTGAAATGCAGAGCTGGTGCAAACAGATCCACATTGCTATGATCAAATGCTTTCTTAACTGCTGTTTTGTCATTTTTGTTATTGAGAGGAAAGTGCGCAGCACATTTTTACATATTCGTCTAAACGAATCAGCAGCATGGATGGTTGTTAACAGTATATCGCTGCAAAGGTATTTACAAGTTGTTTTTACTATTAAGCGAAGAACGAAAAATAACTTCACTGTGAGTATATCACGTTCAGTCTCTTCTCACGTTACATGTGCACAAGCAATAAGTTGCTGGCTGCAGTTCACTTAACGGCCACCGGTGTCGCTATCGCTAATAGCAAGGGTTTCTGAATTCTACATATAGCCCCTTTAAAGGCCCTTGCACACTGAGTCTGAAATTCGCATCCGAAATTTTCACACATAAAAAAAAAAAAAAAAAGACCTCACGTTATGTCAATCCCGCTTGCACGCTGCCTCCGAAACTTTTGTCCGTCATAAAAAAATTTGTATCAGGTTCGATTTCCTGCGTTTTTTGCATCCGTAGCAAGCATTTTGAATGGTGTTTTGACATTTCAGAGCCACCGAATCACGAATACGAAAAAACAAATGCGAAAATTTCAGACTCCGTGTGCAAGGACCTTAAGACTTCACTAAATCTCAACCTAAATTCCAACTTCTTACAATTTAATAATTATAATTTTTTGAATTAGTGATAAAATATGTTGCCAAAGTGATTTTGTCACAAATATTTTCCACCATAAGTACTATAATACTAAATGCATAATAAATATTCACCATTTTAAAATGTCCCTTTAATCACAAGTGTGTACTCTCTCCATCATGAATATAGTGGTTGAGCATTTTTTGAGCAGACTCCAGACCAACCATCCCATTTATATGCTCTCCAGCACCATGGCTGTTCGCTTCTCTCCAATCACATTCAATCTCATCCTCGTACAACACTTGCCTGGTGCAAACTTGTGATTGGTGGAGGTCCATCATGGATTTATGATGATCCTGCTGCTGCTCTTGCTGCTTCAGAATCCCTATGGAGTGGATCTCTTCCAGACTAGCAGAGAGTACACGAATGGGAGAGCCCAGATTACGTACATCTGTGATGTGGTAGCCGTCGCAATCTGGATCATCAGGACCCTGATTGAAGCAGGCCAGGCTTACATCACCGATCGGTAAGGTTTCGGGGTGAACGGTGAACTTGAGATGTGGTATCTGTAGGCCGTGAGGAGGTTGATGACATCTGCTCTCCTCACCCCCAGATTCGCTCTCCGTATCCACATTTCCCTTTGAATATTGGTTCACCCCCTCCCAACAGCCTTGCCTCTGCTGCCATTGATAATACGATGCGTTTCCATGATTTCCCTGCGAACCCCTCAAGACGCAGATCTGTGCCTCCTCTCCCATTTCTGACCAATCAGATTCCTCCTCCTCTGGGAGTGTTCCCAGCGATTGGTCGTCGCCATGCATTGAGACTTTGTCGTAACGGTCACTATCCATGAACTGAGCTGGAGGTGGTGCGACTGGAAGTGGAGGCATGGGATCGTCAGACTTCAAATGTTTCACCAGGGCATCCTGTAGGAGTGATGTCACCTATAGTATAATGGAAGGGTACAGGAATGTCATTAAATTAAGGAAAATAATTCTGATTAGAGGCATATTTGGAATAACCATGAACTAATTATTGTACATAGAATTAATGTAATATAACGGTATTGCTGGGAACCGATTTAAAAAATACACACTACAACAGTGGTTCTCAACTCCAGTCCTCGGGGACCCGTTGCTCTGCACATTTTGTATGTCTCTCTTATCTGACACACTCAGTTCAGTTCATGGAGTCTCTCTTAACGAGCTGATGATCTGATTCAGGTGTGTTAAATAAGGGAGACATACAAAATGTGCAGAGCAGCGGGTCCCGAGGACTGGAGTTGAGAACCACTGGAGTGGACTACAAGATATTATGGCTGATTTTGGACCGATTTCTCCCTTTCGACAATCCTAGATAATGTCCCAATTATGTTGATGGCTCCACAGATTATTATATCAGATTTTCCTGTGGTGTGAGGTGTGTTAAGAGTGACTGAACCTGCTCGGAAGAACATCGGAGCCGCCCCGATCTCAAATCGTAAATATCCAACATGTTGAATATTTATGATCAGAAATCCTGTTGTGTGGGGGAATCCTGAAGACAAACGTGTGCACGCTCTGGAGATTATCACATGAAACGAAACAATATACAATCAGAAAGCGAGCTGACGGAAGACTCACCGCTCGCGCTGTAACATGTAAAGTCCATGTTCACACCATCTCCACGACTTCATCTAAACAGTTGTCTTTTTTCCCCACACAAATTTTCAGAAAAAATACACTTACGCACCATACACTTTAAGCGCCATTTCTTTTTGCCAGTCTTCCGCCATGTTTGTTTACTTTAAAGTCACATTTAATGAGAGATTTTGCGAGATTTTCTCGTCTTTGTGAATGGATTCTGTTAGTGTGTGGTGTTCTTTCCTGATCACTCCACACATTTCTTATCATCATGTTTGTGGTCTCTCACATTTTGAAAATCTTATAAGATTTAAAAAGTCTTTTAGTGTGGACCCAGTTTAAGGCTTTTACTTTTAAACTTTTAATAGCATTTTTCAGCTTAAAAGAGCTAATCATTCATTTCTCATCTTGGTCCCTAATGCTGGGGCCACACCACAAGATATTTGAGCCGATTTCTCCCCTTCCGACAATCCTAAATGAAGTTCCGATTATCTTGATGGTTCTACAGATTATCTTATCAGATTTTCCTGTGGTGTGAGGTGTGTTAAGAGTGACCAAACCTGCATCGGAAGAACATCGGAGCCACCCCGATCGCGAATTGTAAATATTCAACATGTTGCATGTAGCATGTCAATATAAACATTACTTATTATAAAAATAACAAAATCAAACTCTCACATTAATGGTCTCTAGACTTTGGATGGTCGTTTTTGCCACAGACAGTTGATCTGTGAGCTCGGAGATTCGCTGGTTCAGTCGATCACGCTCTCCATCCATATTCTGTGCCTAAATTGAAGTAACAAGACAGACAGATGTAACAGTAAAGTCAAATTTAATACAAATACAAGTTGTTTTGAATTTGAAAGTGCTTTTGTAATTCAATGGTTTATTGATATTATGAGATTGTGAATTCATTAAAACCAATGTACTTAATTCCTTATGGTGGAACTACTGAAGAATTAAACTGGGCTTTACCACACAATGCAGTTTTTTCTCCAGAAGGTGGTTGGTTTGTTGTGTGCTAGAGTAGTTGTCCTGAAGTCTGATGAAAGAGAAAGACATTTCCTTATCCTAATACACTTTAACATAATAACAAGAACTGTAATGTAAAGTTTTCTGACACTTAAAGGGATGAACTAACCATTTAATTGCATGTTAATTAATTAATTATTTACTTAATTAAATAAAAATATGTATTATAGTTCAAAGTTATGTTAAATGCAATTAGTGGAACTTTAAAGTGTTTTTTTCTGACCCACTTAAGTGGGACTTATGTTCATCTTTATATTGAAATATGGTTGAAGTGAACTGCCGAATGTATTGCTAAGCATTTATGGTAAACTAATGCATAATTTTATGCAGTTTCTTGTAGAATCTTGTATGTCATGTATTTAAATATATTTGTACTTACACATTTGTAATGCTGAAATTGCAATTGAAAATATATTTACTTAAAATGTATTATTAAGTACCACACTACAATTTAAATTGTAATCAAGTACTTTACATGTGCTTTAGTCAACACATTAAAATAAGTGTACTTCTTATGAATGACAAAAGATTATTAAAAGATAATGATTTATAATATTGAAATCATGAAAGTGTATTATTTTTAAGTACACTCAATTGGCCTTTTAATTAATATTATATGATTTTTTTTTTTTTTGTAAATACATTTAAAATCTGAGGAACACACATTCAGTACAATTAAGCACACTTCTTTTTCACATGGGTAGTTTGGGTTTGCTCATATGAAAATATTAGAGAAACCTGCAGGGCTGTTTCTCTTGTTGGAGCAAATCTTATAAAACTATCAAAAGCTAAAACAACTCATTAATTGTTAAATGCCATAAAAATTCTGCTTTGTAATAAAAAGTTGTGTCTCATATATCCTCTTATTAAAAAAATACATCATTTGTGTATGAAAAAAAAGAGTGTATGCAAAATGAATAAATGTGATGATGTAGTGTGTGTTGGAGGATGTGCACTGCCTGCCAGACCACAAACCCTGACTGAAAGTTTTAGCTCAAATCATACTAAAAACAGCTTTTTTTGAACTGGTCCATTTTACATACATGCATTATACATTAGTCCAATAGAATAGAATAGAATAGAATAGAATAGAATAGAATAGAATAGAATAGAATAGAATAGAATAGAATAGAATAGAATAGAATGTGCTATATAGCACAGTACAATTTAGTCTTGTGTCTAACCTTGTGAACCGCTCCAATAAGCTGTTTAGCTCTATGCGAGTTCTTTGTAACTCAGATTCAATGAGCTGGTGGCCAGTTTTGAATTCAGATCCCATACATTCCATTCGCACAGTGGTCTGCAGCAAGTTGTGGTGGAGAACCTCATTCTGCTCCTGTAGCATCCTAGATTGAATCGACAGACAGACACCACCATGAATACAATTACATATAGCCTGTAAGATACACAGCGCTTCTATGAGTAATGGCATGCCAGGAGGAGATCATTTACATCTGAGTGTGTCTTAAAGCACATTCTTTCACTACCATCCAAACAAAGCTGAAAAGCAATTTCCAGACCCAAAGTTTAGTAGGCTGCATGCAAAAAAAGAATGCAAAAGTAAACAATGGACTCACATTAATCTCTCCAATTCTGAGTCCTTTTCCTATGCAAAGGTAAAATTGGTTGCAAATGTGGAAAACCCAATAACAAATGATATAAAATATGTATGTTTTCATTCTACTTTAACACTAAAGAAAAAATACTCACTTTTAGGAATGAGGATGACTCTTGGTAACTCACTGTGGATTGGTCGTCCTGAATAGTGGAATTAGCGGATGAATCTGACTTGTTAGAATGAGGAGAAGTGGACCGCTGGCCAACTGGAGAGTGGCGAAGATGACTCTGGTGATCATCATTGTGATGATCTCGATAGTGGTTCGATTCAGAATGATGTTCTGTATTGGAATGCTGATTCTGCAATTCTGGGTTGTCATGGTAATGATGGTGATCTTGAGAATGATGATGGTGGGATTCTGGTTGGGAACGATGATGAGATTCTGAATGCTCATGATGCTGAGGATGGTTAGACTCTGGATTGGAATGGTGATGGGAATTTGAATGGGAATAATGGTGGGATTCTTGAGATTTGTGGTGATGGTAATGATCAGGTTCAACAGGCGGGTTTTCATGACTTCCTGAGGGGAAATGGTTTGGGTGAGATTCCGAAGGATCATGATCACTGTGGTGGTGGAGTTCTAAACGGGAAAGGTGTCCTTTAGGATGTGATGCGCTGTGATCTTGGGATTCTGAATGTGCGTTAGGATGATTTTCATAATGATGGGCTGAATTAGAGTGAGCAGGGCCTTTTGGATAACTGTCAGATAAGTGATGGTGATGTTGATGAGGACTATGGTGAGAGTCAGTATGAGAAGAATGATAATGGTGTTCCGGTGTTGGGGATGCATTATGAGAACGAGAGTGTTGGCGAGGTTCAGTGTGAGAATCAGAAGTGTGATGGTGTTGGATGGTGTTGGATGAGTTATTAGGATGGGAATGATGATGGTGATGGTGATGGTGAGATTTGGGATGAGAAGAATCATGGTCAGAATGATGGTGTTGCAATTTCACATCAGACTGGTGGTGAGTTTCTGAGTCAGTAGAAAGATGAGATGTACTACCATGCTCTCCATGGTGGTGGAGAGGAGGAGGAGGAGGCGAATTATAGTGGTGAGATTTTGAACGGGAATGATGGTGGGAAGGTTCTGAAACTGAGGTGCTGTGACTTCCATGGTTGTGATGTGGTGGTGAAGGTGAATGTTGATGGTGGCTGTGGTGGTGTGATTCTTTGTGAGAAGGATGAGCTTCTGGATGGGAAAGATGATGGTGAGTCCCTGACTTAGAAGAGTGTGTTGAGCTGCGGTGAGCTCCATGACGGTATTGTGATGGAGAGGGTGAATGGTGATGGGAATCTGGAGGAGGATGATGGGAATCTGAAGGAGAATGATGGTGTGGTGATGGGCTATGATGAGTTCCATGGTGCTGATGAGATGGCGATGGTGAATGATGGTGATGAGATTCTGGATGGGCATGATGGTGATGAGGTTCTTGATGGGAATGATGGTGATGAGATTTTTGATGGGAATGATGGTGATGAGATTCTTGATGGGAATGATGGTGATGAGATTCTTGATGGGAATGATGGTGATGAGGTTCTTGATGGGAATGACGATGGTGGTTTTCTGATTCTGGAGAACAAGGACATGAAGGTGGGCTATGATAATCTTCATTGTGATGGTGGTGTGATGGAGATGATTTGTGGTGTGAATTTCGGTGATTCGATGAATTGAAATGTTTCTCTTTGGGGGCAATTTGGTGCTGCTTCTGACCTTTGTGACCACGTTCAGTCCCAGATGAAAGACATTTTGAGGAAGAGCTAGAATTGCTTGTATCATTGCTTGTATCACTTCTTGCACTGTCATGTCGACGCCTGGGAACAGCCTGATGCTGTTGTTGATTGATGAGGTCCCTTTCAGAATAAGGATGCTTGTTGGAGCGGGAGGTCTTGCTTGAATGTGAGTGACGTTTGGAATGGGAGTGCTTACTGGAGTGCGAGCGTTTGCTAACATGGGAATGAGCAGTTGAAGTTATGGAGCTAGCACTGCTTCCCGGCCGGCTTCTAGCAATTTTTGACTTCTTTTCACTTTTATGTTCAGGCTTTGGGGACACTGCCTTTGGAGACGTTGAAGTCTGCCCAGGGCTCGAGGGTCTATGAACATCTGTTACCCCAAGGGAAGTAAGTCTTAATGGGCTAAGCACCTGCCTTGTGATTTCATTCAAAAAGGCAGAAAACTTTATCTTCTCCTTCACAAAGACCTTATGGGCCTCTTGTTTCCTTTTCTCCAGCTCTTTCTCATCCAAGTCTCCAGCACCAGCATGATCCACTCGCCTGGACAGAACCTCCATAGATTTGGTCTTTCTTATGTTTGCAGCCGCTTTAGCGTGATTCTGTTCTTGCCCCTTCTTTCCCTTTTCATTCTGTTCTCGAGAATACGTTGCCTTCTTGGCAGTCCCTCCACTTTTTTCTTTGACTGTCAAGTTCTTTTCCATGCTTGTAGACTTCTTATGTTGGCCATTAGCTTCCAATAAAGGCATTGTATCTGCATCATCCTCATCATCCCCATCATCCTCAAAGGCTCTCCGTCCTCTGCTGATATCCATACATGATTGTGAGTGCTGTGGGCGTTTAATTGCTCGCTTGGACTCAGAAGCCAATGGGGCTTTTTCCAGACTGGTTTCAGATGACCAAGAAGAACCAGAGGAAGAGGAAGACGAAAAACTAGAATTGGAAAAATATGATTTGGAGGAAGAAGATGAAGAGGAATTGGAGGAGGAAGAGGAATCAGAAGAAGAGGAATCGGAACTGGAACTGGATGAGCTTGATGAAGACTTTGAACTAGAGGAAGACCCAGAAGAGTTTGAGGAAGTCACTGAAGCTTTAGAGTGAGTTTTCTTTTCTGGTGTGTGATGTTTATCTTGAGGTTGTTGATAATGACGATGGTGATGATGATGGCTTTTAGCTTGAGAGTGATGATGGTTATAATGCTCATGAATGAGATGACCACTGCTGCCATCTGAGGCACTATAGATGAAAGTAAAGAAAAATAATTAGTAGCTCTTACAAAGGCAGGAATCACTATTACTACTGCTTATTCAAAACTCATGACTTATTTATGTATAAACTCATCCCCTCCATTTTTGCTTTACACAATGATACCTCAAAACCATGTTTCTTGAATAGCATAAAAGACTTGAAGGTGAGTTCTTCTGACATGGGCTAGTCAGCAACTGCTTAGCAATGCTCATCAACCATTCAGGAGACAGTACTTGCATTTTGGCCCTGTTTACACCTGGTATTAAGATGTGTTTTGGTCAATCGTATTACAAGTAGACGAGGGAGAGACACCCGTTTACACCTGGTATTTTAATCCATCTCTTTTGTCCACTTTGAACCACTTCTGTCCTGATTTCTTCAAGGGAAGGGCCTATGGGTGGGTAAATGTGTTGGGGTTTTCTTTTAGATCTTTCGATCTGATAGACAAAATAACCTTGTGAAATTTACATATGAACACGACCGGAGAAGACGGAAAAACATACGGAGAGCATCAGCTTTTGTTCCTGCTCTGACAGCCACAAGCACTCTGGAAGTGGTCGAAAGTGGAAAAGTTCAAAACTTTTTAGCTTTAAGTTAAGTGACATGAAGGCCAAGTTTGGTAACCCATATTCAAAATTTGTCCTCTGCATTTAATCCATCCTAGTTAGTGCACACACACATTAGGTATTGAGAATCGATCCCGCAACCTTCGGGTTACTAGTCTGACTCTCTAACCATTAGGCCACGACTGCCCCCACATTTAGCGTCATCCACTTGAGATCCGATCGACCAAAACGCATCTTAATGCCAGGTGTAAACATGGAATAAAAATATTTTTTGCATTGTTTCTAATGTTGTATTCATCTGCATTTTACAGTAAAACAATGTTGTGATAAATGCAACCACCATGTGAGGGACCCCCATTATGCACATTTATATTTAAATATAAATGACTTTTTTTATTATTACATAAATGTACAAAAGTGCTTTTATTACAAATATGTGTAAATCTATCACCTCTTATCTTCATGTTCCCCTGGAAGGTGTGCACCATGGTGGTGACGATGAGATGAGTGCCGACTCTCATGGTGAGGATGCTGATGGTGTTGACTGTGGCGATGTATCTGATGATGAGCCATTGCCTATGTTCTTGCTTTTTCTCAGAAAGATAATGGAACTGAATTGAATAGTTCTTGTGTTATAAAACGGTTGCAATTTCCTTGATTCCAGAGCAACAATGCGTCCTCTGCCTCTCAGTGTAATGGGAAGTACTGTGGGAATAGAAATGTTAGAGGTATGATAGTGCTTGTAATTTAAAAAGTAAAAAAAAAAAAAAATCTGTAACAAAAAGACAAATGTTGTGCACATGGTAAAGCATGGCTGACAATTAAAACTACTAGAACATCTGAATAAATTACTGACGTTTTAATTACATTGACATTTAAATCATCTAACAAAAGTGTTAAAATATACTTTATTTAAGACAAATAAACAGGAATTTAAAAAATTCTTAAATACTTAAAAGAATCAAATAAACTGTACTACATATCTCGTTAATTGTATTACTCTACATAAAAAATAATAAAAAAAGTTAGCTTGTTGCAATATCTTACCGTAAAATGGTTACAGAGAAACGAAGCCAGACTTCCTCAAGGGATCTAAGAAAAATAAGTATTGTGTAATACCAATTTAAAAGCACAATTGCAATACTTAATTCCAAAGGGGAAAAAATATGAAAATGCCTATTATAAGCCACACCAAACAAATGCTGCGTGTTTGAAGGGTTCGGGAGAGACGATGAGAGCTCTGCTATTTTCACCACCTTTCTATCTATGTCTGTCCGGCCCCTTTATTTGACATGGCTGATTTTCCAGCAGCCATCAGAACAGTGTGAGCACCAGATGTCAATAATTCCTATCACTGTCTGAAGTGCCCGTGGCAAATTTGTGCAACAATGGTAACAACATCAATTTTTAAGATAAAATAACTCTTGAAGGGGAGATTATTTTCCATTATAGGCAATGGCTACTTTATTATTATTATTATTATTATTGGGGAATCAGATTAAATAAGCTGCATGCATGATGTTATTCAATTTTTTTTATTATTTTTTTAGGTCCTTAGATTATAATTATTTAAAAAAAGAGAAGTTCATCTTTTGATTTGACCTTGTATATGGTTGTTAGGTCATTTAAATAAAACTTTGATAAAATTAGTAACCTGACGTAGTAGAGTTTTTTTTTTGCTCTATGATTCATAGTTTCCTTTGCTTCAGGCCTGGGCTTGTATCTGTCATCACTATTGATGCAAATGTTAATGCAACAGAGATGAGGATGGAATCATTGAGAATCAATTTAAATTTACAACATTAAACTTAACACACGTTCACAGGCACATGTTTTTCCTCACCATCCATGCCAAGATTTAACAATGTGAAACATCAGAAATGTCAAAAACATTGATGAGGCTAAATATGATTCAGAAAAGATGATGAATATATAACTTCACAAAAGTTCAGTGTGTATAACAAATAAAATCACAGATGGTACTACTTCATATTACTCACAGCCATTGTCATATAAATAAAAATAATCGACCTTTAAAGTATATAGACTGAATGTTAAAAATTCTCACAGAAAAAAAAAAAACCTACACGTAAATATCATCAAGACTTACAGTAAGCGACTTGCCCTAATGCATTTTGCATGAATTTTGTTGCGTCTTAGGGACATGAACAAATCAAGTGTAAAAAAAGGACAAAATTCCACTATTGCAAATCCCATTGATTTTCTTTGTTTTGTCTTTCCTGAGCAGTGGCTAAAATTTGGATACTTTCATCTCAGAGAAATCTAGCTTTCTTAAAAGTCTTTCTCAATACCTGACAATGTCTATTTAGAGGACCGGAGTGCAAAAGCTTTGACCTGACAGGAACTTCAGTTTATTTATCAGAGCTGCTCTGGCACTTTCTAAAGTTTCATAAAACTGCATCATCGAAAAACATTTTAAATGTAATTTATGATTCTACTAATTATTTGTTGCAAAACAATATAGAGAGCATGCTCTGCTACACTGTCTAACAATGCCATTTATTTTAAGACTGTGATCATAAAATAGTGCAACCTCTTGTACCTTTTTGCTTAAAAAGGCACATAAGGCTGTTTTAATGCTAATAAACACTGTAAAATACATTTTTCAAAAGTTGTAAATACATTATTGGAAGACATTTTACAAGAAAATACGGTTTCAGTCTTTCTACTTCAAAAAGTAATGTTTAATTGAATGCATTTCTTGCTGTTTCTTTGTAATTATTTGTGGAATTTACTGAAAATTGTTTCAAAGTCAGTCCTAATTTTTTTCAGTGCAGTTTTGACAATATTAAAAACAATATTCAACTGTGATGACCATATTATTCATAAGAGCCAAAAACACCTTTTTTGCTTAAATATAAGCCAGCACCATCTGGAATTTTAAGCTCGTATTATAAACGTATGAGCAGATCTCCAGAGTTTGCGGGTATGATGCGTTTCCTATTCGTTCATTCCATTCCGTGCTAGAGACAATCAATGAGAAATTGTGTAACACTGGTCAGGCACCCAGTCAAGATCAATGTCAAACTGCAATGAGATTTAACCTTCAGAAAAAACAAATGGACACACAGCTGAGCCCTGAATGAAGGCCAGACAAGGACAATCATTTCCCATCAACTTCCTCTTATTATATAATGCAGAATGCAGAAGGACAATGACTTCATTGCCAGCATGTCTTCAGGAAATATTCACCTCTCACTGATTATTGTTGCACAGCCAAATTAGATTTAGCAGTCCAAACGAAATTCTGTAATGTTAAGTTACATTATTCTATTAAAATACACATATATTTTTAATCATTTTTATCAAGCTCGTATATTTAAGTTCAGTAATTTCTCTTAAATGGCAATGAAGATTACCTATTAATTGTCATTAAAGTGAAATTACTGAACTTAAATATATGAGCTTGATAAAAATGACCATTCTAGAAGAAAATTTCAGATGGCACTTAGAGGCTTTTGCATCTGAACTCTTCTGTGTGTGTGTGTGTGTGTGTGTGTGTGTGTGTGTGTGTATATATACCTACACATACGCACTGTATGTATGAGATATATATATATATATATATATATATAAACTTCATTGATAAGAATTCCCCCCATTATTGCTTAAAGGGATAGTTCACCCAAAAATGAAAATTCTGTCAGCATTTACTCACCCTAGAGTTGTTCCAAACCTTCCAAATGTTGAAGATGATATTTTGAAGAATATTGGTAACCAAACAGTAGTCTGGCCCCGTTGACTTCCATAGTATTTTTACTATGGAAGTCAATGGGGACCAGAAACTGTCTGGTTACCAATATTCTTCACAATATCATCTTTTGAGTTCAACAGAAGAAAGAAACTCATACAGGTTTCAATTTTCAATTTTGGGTGAACTATCCTTTTAACAGCCCAGGCTAGACGAAGTTTGCAATTAAAGAGATTCACACTCTGTGTGATTCACACTCTGCTTGATCGATTGCACAATAAAACTTTGGGAAACACCATTTCGACACTCTACTAGCTGTAAGTAACTTAGCAACTACAAGTCAACTTATTCTAACCCGAACCTAACGGTCTACTTATAATCTACTGCGAGCTAGTTGACATATAATTGCAAATTAATGAAAGATAGTTGACATGTAGTAACTTATAGTTAATAGAATGTCTAAAGTGGAGTATCAAAATAAAGTGTAACCAAACTGTGTGATGGTCTCACAACTATTAGTCTCTTATTTCCCTCTCATTACATAAAAGATCAGACAACAAAAGACCATGTTAAATAAGACAACATTTATTTTAAACAAGCATAGCTCGATCAGTATAACAATCGATTTCAGCACGTCAACAGATCTGTCTTCACACAGGCACTGATCCACCGCAGCTGCATGTTATAGAGCAGTCAGGTTCTGCTATTGATGGATGGATTGTGTGCTGACAGACTGATTAATGTACAGAACCTCCGACATACCGCAAAACAAATGCTCTGAAATCATGAACATATTAACAATGGATGAACAAATGAATACATTGATGATCAAGTGCTCTCTAGTGGTGAGGCACAGGAAAACAGGACATGAAGCAAAGATGGCTCGCAGAACACAGCATACTGTTTCCCACTGGTAATCGGTTCCTATGTACATCTAAAAACATTTAAAATATCTATAGCTCAACTGATCTTGAATTTAAAGTCTATTAAAGTTTCAAAGTAAATGAGGCTTTATGGAATTGATCCAGACATAATTTATGAATATAAATGTAATATGAGAAGAGTATGATACCAGTGACCAGTGATCATCCCTTCTGCTGCCAAAGGATCAGAGGAAAAAAATGTTTATAATAAATTTGAATTTTACAATCTCAACTCCTCCAATATGCTATTTATTAAAACATTAGGCGACTACAGTTGTGTAGTGATGAAACACATTAACGCACATTTAAGGAACGAGACAAAAAAGGCCTACAAAGGGCTAAATGATTTTAACCATCTAATATGAGAAAGTGAAATAAAGACCACCTTCAACAATGTGTTTTTGATGGTGAAATCTCTGAATGATGACTGTAGCATTGTGAAATAATCAAATTATATAAGAACAAAACTACATTTGTTTGATCTTTTAAAACATGCTTTAATCCATCAAGATTTTGCAAGCAGGAACAAACAGATGACAATCAGCGTAATGAAAAATACTTAACCTAGAAGTTGTAAAATGTGACGTGTCCTGAAAATGTCCAGAGCGTGTGAAGCTCTTTGTGAAATTTCATTCAACAAACAGATCAAAACTTTCCGCTTCCTCAAACTCTGCATTCAACTTTGCGGCAAGAAAATCCAACTCTGACATCTGAAAGAGCAGGAAGAACATTAAAACAGGCCAAAGGGAATAAATAAGAAGTGTTTAATAAGGGGAAAACTTAATTTGGTGAAACAGAAATTACACAATTCACCTTTAAAATGATTGAGATGTTTTATATCATACGAAAGCTCATTTCTGCCACTGAATAAAAATATAAAAGTTTTTTCTTCTCTCAATTGCAAGTTTAAATCTCATAATTCTAACCTTTTCTCAGAATTCTGAGACTACATCTTGCATTTCTTTTTTGTTGTTGTTGTTGTTGTTGTTTGTTTGTTTCCGCCACATTTTATCTCACAATTTAGACTTTTTTTCTCAGAATCCAGAGATCAAATCTCACGTTAATAAACTCAGAATTGTGCGAGAAATAGGGCTAGTCCGAATACCATTTTTTGAGTATATATATAATACAAATATACATCGAATATTCGGAGAGAGGGGGCTGAACATATTCTTCTCTCTAATAAAGGCAGGAATCTCTATGTGTCTGTATGTCCGTTTGCATTTTGATTATTTCGAGAACCGTTCATCCAATCGACTTCACACGGAAGTGCAGTGTCGCATTTGGTGCAATATAGATGGACACGTGAGACGCCACACATTCAGAATTAATAAACTTAGTAAACTACAGAACAGCGCGAGCGGGAAGCGGCGCACCTCACGCGGGCAGGGCTTATGCTCCGAGAACGTACACTGTGATATAAAACGCACACACACAGGTCTGTTAACTTAAGCAATACTTTTAAGGTTGTCTAATATTTTTCTGACTAACAAATTACTGACACAGTAAAGGGTAGATTTAAATAAAGAAAAACTAAATTTAAATAAAGAAAAAACAAAATTAAGTTAAATTAAAAACAAGATTAATTTAGATTGATAATAACGGGTAAAAAGGCTAATACATTTTGTTTCTATTATTCTATTTTCCACAATGTCAAAGCAACGCAGCTTAACCCAAAACACAAGCTCAGGCATGCACTTCTGTCCACACACACTCCGCTGTTCTGCGCTCTAGCCAGAGAACACTCCTGTTGCAGGAACATATTAGGCGTCGGTTCTATTTCTAGCATGCACACGTTTTCCGCGTGGCTCGAGCTGCGCCCGCACCGTACCATACCGTGTCTCACGCAGGCAGTGTGCAAACTCCCAACCTGTTAACATGGGAGCCGAAAATCGGACAAGCCATGCAGCTGAGACGCTCAGGCCACGCAGCCAGTGTGTCGCTGGCCTTTTTCAAGCGCGAATGAGAACCGTTTCGCGGGGGATCCCAGGTGTGCAAAAAAAAAAAAAAAAAAAAAAAATCGAATATTCGAATGTCAAATTTTCAAATCGAATACCAACTCCCCGAACGAATATTCAGGTCCAGCCCTAGCGAGAAATCTCTCACAATTCTCAGTTTAAACAGGACAAAAAGTCACAACCATCTTCTTTATATTTTGATTCCATGGCACAAATGCTTCCCCGACTCTCTCTCTCACCTTAATCTGTTGAACACGCTTCCTCCTGGTGGTCTTCTTCCCCAGACAAACACCAGGGATGTTTGGATCCACTTCGGGAGGGTGTGATGCACTGTCGTCAGCAGCGGAGACGTTAAAAGACCCCAGGGAGAAGGACGCAGAGCCTAAAGGAACTATTCGAGATCTCTCCGTTTTACGCATCACCTCTGGTGTCTGCAGCCTCTCAAAACCAAACAGGGTCTCTCGGTCGTTGGGAGAAGAGGAAGGTGCAGGCTGGCCTTTGGGGCTTTCAAAGGACTTGTCCCCCACACTCAGGCGACTGTAGGAGCGCCGCACTTTTTGGGACCAGACGGGGTCCTGCTGTGGTTCTCTGGGCTGAGAAGAGGGCGATGAAGGTGGCAGGATGGGCGAGAGGACCACGGTCTTGAGAGCTGTTGCTACAGCTGGGGATGATGTCAGGACTTTGGAGAGCTTTGTTGGCACTTCAGATGAACGTTCCACATTCTCCTTGTTACTGTCAGACGGGGCCTTGAAGAACATTTCCATATGATAACATTATGTATTGCTGGAACAGTTTAAAAAAAAAAAATTAAAAAAAAATCATAAGCACGATATTGGGCTTGTCAGAATTACCTGAGTTTTCCTGGGTGCAATCTTCCTGACAGTGATCGAGCGTTTCACAGCCACAGGTGGAGCCTTAAAAGTGAAAGACATAATATTACACATCAATTATAAAGAGCTAAATCACAAAGTTTACTGTTGCATGATTCAGTAACACTTTATAATAAGTATAAAGTGATAAAGTACTTGTAAATTTACAAACTCTTAAATTATAAGTGTCATCTCTACATTAAAAGGCTCTGTAGACTATAGAAATAGTTCTTTCTTCATTCATTGTCATTGGAATTTAAGTTGTTTAAGTAGATAAAGCTTTCTATCCTAACTCTAAACTTGTGTATTTATGTATATTATGTAAAGTGTGGTTCTACCACACATTCATTTACTTGCATTTGAATAGATGTGAAAACAAACAATACTAATGTATAGGGGTGGAACGGAACATGTATTCGTATTGAACCGAAACGGTACGGGCGTCACGGTTCGGTGCATAAATTTACACGGAGAATACACGGTATAAAAATAAATAAAACGTGTGTGCAAATTAATTAATGTAATGCGGAACTACTGTTAGATACGTGGGTTCTTTAGGGACACCTAATCTGTAGCCCCGCCTTAGCTCTGAAGCAGGCTGCGATGTAAAGATTGCAATGCTGGAATATGTTGTGTGTGTGTGTGTGTGAGAGAGAGAGAGATAGAGAGAGGGAGGCGCGGGCGCGTTCGAAAAGTGGCAAAGTGTTTACTTATATTTGTGTGTGTGAGGCGCGGGCGCGATCGAACAGTGGAAACATAAAAACATACTCCGTCATTTTGTTTATACAGGACATCATTCAAACTGCAAAGTGTTTAAGTTACTGTTAATTGAAATTAAGGAAAACAAATATATTAATCTGAAATGTAGCAAATTAATTTTCAATTCATTCAGGTACAATTACCAAACATATCTCAAGGTCTTTTTGTCTTTTTATTAATTTAATTAATAAAATAATTATATAAAACTATTGTCAGTGCACTACAAATAAACTGGTTCTATGTTCAAAGTAATTTATTTTCCTTTGGTGGAACAGCCTGAGACATGCACAAGCCTTCTGCATTTTTGTTTTGCTTTTCCCTCCATTGTACCGAACTCGTACCGAACCGTGATGTCTGAACTGAGGTATGAACCGAACTGTGACTTCTGTGTACCGTTCCACCCCTAATAATGTATTGACACAGCATCTAAAACATAAATGATTAAAGTCATACATTACATTGAATTGGCTCTATCACTCTCTCTCCTCTCTCTACCTATAGCTGGTGTGTGGTGAGCGCACTGGCGCCGTTGTTCTGTGGCTGCCGTCGCATCATCCAAGTGGATGCTGCACACTGGTGGTGGTTGAGGAGAGACCCCTGATATGATTGTAAAGCGCTTTGGGTGTACAGTAGTACATATGAAAGCGCTATATAAATGCCTCATTCTATTCTATTCTATTCTATTCTATTCTATTCTATTCTATTCTATTCTATTCTATTCTAAAGTCGGCATGAAACGGAAGTTGAGATTGTAATTTTTTCCTTGTTGTGACGTATATCCGAGTGAAACGGCTTCTGAAATTAGAAAAAAAATGTAGGGCAGGGCTTGATTTCGTTCTTCGGGAATTGATTGGATCGTTGGAGATTGGGCGTTGCAAACAAAATGGAGGCAGATTTGAATGCCAGTTTACATTCAGTTGTGGAGGATTTCTCTCCACCGGACTCCCCCACCGTTACCCTCCCATGAAGGGTTTTTTATTGAGGAGCCCGGCGACGAGAACGAGGACGAGCAGCTAAATTTTCAGGCAGGAATCAGCCCATATTTATATGAGCCTCCCGCAAAACGAGACAAACACTGATAGCAGCACCCTTTCGCCATGGCACGTGACCGAAAGAGAAGAGAGGTCGTTTCGAGGGGGGAGGGAAGGGTAATGTATTTGATTAAAGATTATAAGGGTACATGAATTTAAAAAAAATAATGAAGTGCACAGATAAATCATTTATAATAAACACTACAATATTACATATAAAAAGAAGATTTGTCAAATTTGATTTCATGCCGACTTTAACTAGGGGTGGGGTAGAAAAAAAATCTATTCACATTTGAATCGCAATTCTATCTTCTACCGATTCACAAATTTCAAATATTTTCTAAAGTGTTACACTTCTTTAACTCCACTGCACTACTTAAAGTTATTGAAACGTTAGAGTGTTGTTAATTACAATAAGCCAGGAAAAAGGACTCGTCAGCTTAATAATAATGACTAACATGGGAAGAAAAACTAAATAAATTTCAAGATTTACATTTAATTCAGTGCGATTTTTCTTCTTCCAGACCTATTAAACCGTTTACTGCAGTCAAACAGGAAAAGTAACAAAACAGTAATTCAGAATTAATATGTATATTGTATCTATGTATATATTAAATATAATATTGTTATCTTGACGACTATATGTAAACATCTTTTATCTAAAATATCTTATTCAGGACAGTACAAAATAAAGAAATGCTTTTTTTCTAAATAAAAAAAACATGCATTTTGTATGATCACTCTTATTTTGTTCAAATAATGAACATTTTGTGTATATCGTCTGTGGAAGGTGTAGGACCATAAAATGTTTGTCCAATCATTACTTTCGGATCGAATTATACCTGCCTATCAACTTATGTATTTTCATACCTCCGAACACCTGCTAGCGCAGACATCACACGTCATCAGCGCATTTTATGCTATGCAGAGTTAGACAGACGTCAGTCACCGACTGCCAAAAACAAACAGCAGCCGCCTTATACGGTTGCTCCGGAGCCAAAACAACCAGCCCATGCTGCGTTCACACCATGACTACTGTCATTCGGAAAAGATGGAAACCAGTGACGTTACACTCAGAGCGGTTCGTGACTTGAATTTATGCGTTTCAATGCCAACACTATCAACGGCGAAATTAATCTGCAGCTGTCAGGTGGTACAGGTCAGTGCTCTTTAAGTTCTTTATGTTCATAATTATGTGCTTTGAGATATGAGGTAACGCCGTCTCTCCTGACGCTTTTGTTTGTTCCCTGCTGTACGCGTTGTTTGTTTTGAAGGAGGCGTGGCTTTAGAGACGCTCTGAAGGGAGGGTGGGATCTTATGCTTTCAAAGCTAGCTCGCTATTGCTAGACTCTCCAAAAATTGCCTACCCTACCTTTAAAGAGATAGTTCACCCAAAAAATCACTTACTCACCTTAAAGTTGTTCCAAAGCTGTATGAATTTCTTGCTTTTGTTGAACATTAAAAATGATATTTCAAATATTTCTAATATTTGACACAATATTACACATTTTTTGCATTCCTGTAGACGTTTAGCCTTAGTACTTTCTAGTGAACTCACACAGACAGTAAAATTTAATTGCAGTTCAAGTCACTATCGTTTTGGTTTCAAGAGAGAGACGGGGAGGATGTCGCTTGTGAACTCACCACAACTTTAGAGGCCAGATTTTCATCATTTGCAGACAATCTGCAGGACCTCCTTCGTGCTGGACTCTTTCCATTTGACTCTGAGCACAAACAACAACATTTGTGTTTTAAAAAGACAACAATATTTGTGTTTTACTAACACAAAGTAGAACATTTTAGTATCATAAAGTCATTTCGCACCATTCGGTAGCATTAGTAGCAGCCCCTGTTAAAAGACTAAATGTCATGCTCGTACACAGTAATAAGTTAACACTCACTTCTGATTTCATCGCTGCTTTTCCTCGACGTTAATCGCGTAGTTTTGTTGCTCATCTTGCGAGACAATCCAGATCCAGACACTAAAGCAGTAACGTTAAGCTAACACTGAACACACGAGAAACTTAAAATGCGACAATCACAACAACAGCAATGCTGCATGTATGCTAACAGAGCTGTGCCTGTGTTTTACGTACACTAAGTTACTCGATATCTGACTGTGTTGTATGGGATAATATCAAACAAAAACACGTAATAAAAAATGCCGTCTCTTTGGATATAAACGATTCCGCTCTTCTTTCAAATTCGCCCGCCTTCCCATGTAGTCGCAGGACATGGCGGATGCAAGGGGGTGGGGCTAAACTACTACTTCCGGTGGGTTAAAGCGTGTCTGCCTTCCTTTGGGGGGCGCTTGGCACCATAAAACCGCAGTCAAATATCAGGATGTTTTTGGTGATACTGTTAGACTAAAAAGTATATTTTAAATGTAATTAATCGGAGTGTTAGTTCCTGGCATACATATGAAAATTTGCCAAAATAATATCGCTGCAAAATGAAAAAAAGTAACAGGCAGAACGTGAACTCTGTTGAACAGAGCACAGAGAACATGTTTTCCTTTGAAATGAATATGTATTTCTTGATTATGTCCCTTTGCTTTTTACAATTTTTACAATTTTACAATTATCTTCTAAAAAAAAATAGATTTTTAATCAAAATAATTCTCTTCTCCGATCTCTTGACAAACCAATAAATACCCAATTGACAAAATTAAGTCCCTCCCTACATTTTTCATCAGGATTATGTTGGATATACTTACGCCACAACACCTGTTAGAAAAGCAACTTCTGTTTAATCCAGACTTTTCTTCCCTATTAAATAAATGTGGGACGGATCTTGATTTTGTCTAGCGGGAAATAATTGGATTGTTGTTGTTTGCTTTTGCTGATAATTAAAGTCTTTTTTGTTCAACAGTAAAATAATTCATATGCATCGATAAGTGGGATTTTTTCACTTGTTTTGACTTTGTCAGAATTATCTTTAATTTATTCTGTGGGGGAAACAAGCTTATATATTGTCAATGACTGATCTATGACAAGAAAAAAAAAAAGTTTAATCGCTAAACAAAGATTTATGGAATGAATTCTGAACTTGTCAGAACCTTGAATTATTAGTAAATTTTTTATTTAAAACTATAAAATGTAATACATTAATCGCATGGGTTTTTTTCTTTGTAAAGAACAGCAAACTTTAAAAAAACAAACAAAAAAAACATTAGTGACATAAATATCAACAATGTTGCTAAATGATATTCAGTATAAGTATTCAGTAATGCAAGTTATAGTTGAGTGTCGATGAAGTTGATCTTTACCGTGTGGCCAGTGAGGTACATAAAGAAAAAAATGCTTGGGAAAAACAGTTCATTCTTAAGATTGACAACATCAGACAATTGTATTTGAAAATGATGTTTATTGTGACTCACTGCTTCGTTTATCAGGCAGTTTCATTTTGGAAAAACATGTCTGGCTTTGAGAAGAGACAAATAGCCCTACGTTTTCTACAGACAGTTCAGGAAGTTCTTCAGGGCCATACACACATTTTTTAGAGCAGCACATTAGAATTAACATATAACACGACAAAGATTTTTTTTGCACTTAAAATATATTTTATGAAGTTTCTTTCCATAAGATTTTCCCCATTTGAACTTTATACAAATAAATGTCTCACAAACAACCAGGGAAACATGCTGACTTTACTGAAAACAGTCCCCCCTTCATACATTCCAGATCTACACAACTCATAATAAAGTAACAAAAACAGTAAGATGATGGTTACTTGTTTTTTTGTTTTTTTTTCCATAATTCTTTTTGGGCAAACGTTTTCCTAACAGTCATCCTGAAAGATAAGTCATTGAAACAGACACATTTACTCGTGTTTCTGTTGAGAAATAATGAAATTTTCACAATCCTAGAATAACTTATTATATTATTACTTCTCTTACAGTATCCAAACTCTGTGACGTGTGAAAGGCTGTTGAGAAGTCGAGCCTCCCTTCCACTAGAGTTCAGCACTGAAGTTCAAACACCTGAAACCAAAGACCTTTAAAGAGAGAACCGCAATTCCACATTTCCTGGCATTTACTACAAGGTACTTGTCAAGGTACTCTTACCTCCGAACAGTCATTCAGTGCAATAAAGGCAGGTAAAATTGCCACTGAGTAAACTATTGATGCTTGCTTTAAAGTGACTGAAAGGTTTAGGCCTATATGGTGGTAAACACACAAGTGAAAAACCACACACACACTCACAATAGTCTTTTGTGCACTGTTTGATTCAAGGCATAGTATTGCAAGTATAAATGCTGCGGGATCATGGTAGCAAAACCCTAGAAAGTTTGATCGTCGTTGCAGGACTCTGTCCAGTGGCCGAAGACCTCACAGATGTCACAGTAAGGTCGTTCATCGCTGGGACTGCCGTGGTAGGTGGTGTGCGGGGGGGAATCTAGCATCTGGTCCTGCGTGGGACAGTCTTCGGTGTCGTGCTGGTCGAAGCAGTCGCATATGTCACAGAAGAGACGGGGAGGGGGTTTCTTTTTAATCGCCGTCTCAGCATGACTAGGTGGAAAAGACAAGCTCTTAGACATTGTATAACATGATGAACTTATATATAATAACAGCTTCTTTTTTTTACCCAATATAAATGTGTAAAACAACATTTTATTTGCATATCAACATGATAAACTGAACAAGGCGAAACATGGATAACCCCAAGGTGAAATAATCCAATTCAAATCAATATATGAGAATTAAGTAATAAACCTTGAAGTAACACTCTTTACATTTAGGGAATACGCCTCTAGAAATGCATGTACACACAATGACCTTTTTGTTTGAAGAACTACAAAATCTTTATGTTAGTCAACTAATATAAAATCAGTAATTATAAGTTAACTGAGACGTTTGTGTTTGAGGATTAAATGAAAATAAATGAGTGACTCTTGGGATTGTATGCTGGGATTGTAAGAAATAAAAAAGCACCTGTTATGAGTGTCTATTTCGGTTGCACCGTTTCCGTTGAGCGCTGCTTCAGCCATCTTCTCTAGTTTAGACTTTAGGTCTTCGTTCTTCCGCTGCAGATCCACAATAACCGTGTTCAGGAATTCAACCTTTCCCAAAGAAATCAGCAAAGTCAATTAACATGATTCAATAAACCCAGAGAAGTTGCTTTTAGAGATTGAGACTCTATTCTGATACCATTTTAGGGCTGCACAATATATTGAAATTATTGAAATATCACAAATGTATATATCGCGATATGCATATCATTGACTGGGGTCATGAACAAAAGAAAAAATCACTCACTGCTCTTGGCTGATAAGAATCAGTATATATTTAATTCATACAGTGAAAACTAAGCTGTGTTTTATTTTTACATTTGATTATTCAGTTTCTGTTGTTAAATAAACCTAATGTAGGATAACCTGAAACCCTAAACCCCCGTGGTTTACACTGATGTTAAAATAACACTTCTTATACTACAGTAATAACAGGGATGATTTCTTGTCACAAAAATAATGTGAAACACGCATGTAGGTTATATCATTTTAAATATATTTCAAAGATAATTTAAGTTTATTTTACACACTTTAAGCATTATAGTATTGCATATCGAATTATTTAATGAATTATCGCATTTTTCTTCAATATCATGCAGCCCTAATACCACTGTTATGTAATATTGCAATGCCAACTTGTTAAAATTAGATTCCTATTTGTAGGATTTTTTAGATATCCGTAAATGACTAGTAATGTAAGTACCTAGTGGGGTTTTTTTATTACTTTTATTGATTTTTTTTTTTTTTTTGATTTTTTTACTAAGCATGGAAAAAATTTACATCAGCCTGACAAATCCTTTTGAGAGTCAAAAAATGTAAATGACAAACGGACAACAAGATTCTGACAAGATGAACAGTTAGGTGAATATTTGTGGCTTGATCCAAACATTGATCCAGCAAAGTCCAGTCTGAGTCGTGTTCGACAATCACTATCACTAAAGTTTTGCCATGAAATCACTCTGCTTGTATGCTTTCTTTTTTTTTCTTTTCTTTTTTTATTCTTAATTTTATATTTCAGAAAACTGAATAGGGGAAATAGTATGGAAACAAAATTATTTTTCCATTCAGTGTTAACTTTCCAGTTTTTTCAGACCTGGAAATTACTCAAATCAAATTCCATGCTTTTCTAAACTGCGTAGGGACCCTGAATTTAATTGTGCAACTTTTAAATTAAGAATTAATTGATTACATCAATAATATTAAACATGGTCAATGCAAAAAGTGTGTGAAATCCTTACAAACAAAAAAAATCTTTATTACTAATTTCTAGGAACAGAACAACTTTTTTTGCAAAATAATACTGTAATTGTTTGCCTAAGCAATGCTCACTCTTGTCAATGTCAATATAATTATGCCTTTTATGTGTGATAGGAAAACGGTCCAGTCTGCATACCTGATGCTCAGCATTCTCCTTCGCCTCCCTCCATGTTTTCAAGACTGAATCATCTGGTTGGAATGTAAAACACACATGCGAACCGGTCATGTAGCTTAAACAAAATCTATAGTCTTACTGAATTTAATTTGACCTTTAACCTGTGATATTTATTTTTAACTGATTTAATAGAAACATGCTGGTTTAAAACAACTGTGTGGAGTGGTACCTGAGCCGGTGCCGGTGACCTGAGCGTCAGCTAGACTCCTCTCCAGAGCCTTCAGTCGCTCCTGAAGCTGAGTGTTCTCGCTCTTGTGGGATTTCAGATTGGACTGAAGCGCCTGTGTCGTGTCACGCAGACCTGCTATCTGCTTGCAAGAACCACACACACACACACAAAAATTGAGCAAACCTGAAATTTGCACATACAAACTCTAAACCAAAAGGACGTTACCTCATTTCTCAGAGAATCTAATTCTTTGTCCTTTTCTGAGACCAAGGCACTCTGTGTTTGGAGAGATTGCTGAAGTGCTTCCTTCTCCTTTTCTGTCTCTTTTGTTAAAGTGCTTTCCCTGTGCAGAAGACAGATTGTATGAGTGGATTCTGCATCCATTAAAACAGTAATATAGGGTCAGAACGTCTATATTAAAACAATGAAGCAAGGACTTCTATCTATAGCAGTCAAATTGCTGTACATTTCCTGTACTTGCTTACCTCATTTTTATCTTCTTCAATTGACTGTTGAGGCTGTCACGCTCCTTTTTGAGCTGCATTAAGAGTGAACAGAATATCATATTTATGCAAAGTTAAAAGGCAAAATCCATATTAGTATTTTCAGCTTCTTTAAAAAAAATAATAATAATAATAATAAATAATTAACTTATTATAAAGTCTGGTGCACTTTTCAGCTTTTTCTGTCCAAGTACCACCCACAAAGACATGTAAACTTGTTTTGTTTTGCTTTTATGAGCAATTTAAGGGTGGATTTATCTGAAAATTAATAAAAATAAACTGGCATGGAAAAAGATTAACATCATATTTAAGCAATATTATAGTTTGCCAAATCCTGTGCAGTGACACTAATGCCTCAGTTGAAATCAGGTAAAAGTAATAAAAAGCTTGATTTCAGATTTCTCTTTGTGCCTATTCACGGCATACATGAGCGCCAAGTTAAAACTTGCACACTACTAAGTATTTGAGATACTTAAAACGCTGTTACTTAAAATGTAACTATGTATAAACCAAATATTTAAGGAAGCCTACAACAATGCATTTATTACTATAAATATTTTACATTTAAAATATAGCCACAAGCAGCAATTACCGGGGTCCAAGCACCAAAAGTTCATATGAACAAATAGGTGATACTCGTGATTTCCTTGTTTCGTTCCAAATATTATGTGTTTTTACTGCAAAGTCAACTTGAATCTTGAATCTCCACTGATACTGAGAGTTAGGGTTTGATGAAACACCTTACAAAAATACATGATAGTTCAAAAAGGAAATCATGAAATATTCAGCCATTCAAACTGATGGTAAAAATTAAAGACCTAAAATGATTTATTAGCCATCAACATTAGTATTACAGCCCTCATCTGTCACTCACAATTTGTGATATTTGGCATGTTTCCTCAGACTGTCCTGTTGGACATGTGCACCAAATTTTGTGAAGTTTGGACATTTACAAAATATATAATAGTAATTTATAATTAGTCACTATAGGTCACATCCACAAATACATCGGCCTAATTTGAAGAAACTTGACACATGTCCTCAGAATCTCCTGATGTCTGACGTTCTGAAGATATACGTGAATTAGTAAAAATGGGCATCGCCTGGCTATTTAATTTGCTCGTATCTTCACAACACTTTGACCAATCAAAATCCTTTGATAACTTTCCATAACCCTCAGGTCATGGTTGTCTAAGCCTAAGAAATGTCCATTTCAATGCGTTCTTCGTCAAATTCATTTGCATGTTATTTGAGAATGCTTTTACTAATAAACTTTAATTCTATAACTGTTTGTCGACATGCTCTTAACATGATCTGATTTGATTATTAAAAAGTAGTTTTTTCTGAAAATCAGAAGAAAGATGTGAATATATTGGCATTTGGTGGCGCTAGAGGTTTTGAGTTAGAGAAACCAAATTTGCTGTGGTTAATGTTCAGACTGTCCTCTAAATTTCATAACTTTCATGCAAGCGGTTCTATGGGCTGCTATAGACTCAATGGCGAGAGGAGGAGGAAACTAACAATAACAAGCCTTTGGTGCTTTCTGCTATTAATAATAATAATAAATCTGAGCAAAAACAATAGGGTTTCATGGTTCATGCTCAAACCCCAAATACAGGAGAAACTCGAAAAATTTGAATATTTATAATATTTTATATAATCAAAAGTTCATGTATTTCAGTAATTCAAATTAAAAGGTGAAACTAATATATTTAGAATATATATTACTATATACATATGCATGATTATACTTTTCAGAGGGCCGACATTTCTGTATTTAAAATCCTTTTTTTATTTTTTTTATTGATTTCATGTAATATTCAAATTTTATGAGATTTTGAATTTGGGGTTTTCATAAGCTGTAAGCCAATATCATCAAAATAAGAACTTTTGCATGATATTCTAATTTTTCGAGTTTCATCTGTAAGAAACCCCTACAAATACAATAGGATTCCAGCATTTTGTTCTTGGACCCCTTAATAATTTCTGCCCATTACTTTAAAGCCAGCTCTTGATTGCATAAAGCCACCAAATTAACTTACTTTGGATGTTAAAATATGTTCTCAAACTGGGATAACCACTGTGTAGTGTGTGAAAATTCTTCTCAAATATCATTAAGAAAAAACAAAAACAAAAAAGATTATGTAAACAGCCATAATACCTCATTTCTCAGAGAGTCTAATTCTTTGTCCTTTTCTGAGATCAAGGCACTCTGTGTTTGGAGAGATTGCTGAAGTGCTGCTTTCTCCTTCTCTGATTCACTTGTTAAAGTGCTTTCCCTGTGCAGAAGACAGATCGTATGATGTGTGAATTCTGCATTCATTTGGAGGTTGAAACAAAGTCCCTCTATACATGACGCCATTACAAACAAGTTCTGTTTCCTTACCTCATTTTCATCTCCTTCAACTGATCATTGAGGTTGTCACACTCCTTTTTGAGCTGCATTAAGAGTGAATAACATTTAGGGCTTTCAGCTATCAAATTAGCACATTAATCATCACAACATAGCCTTACAGTGATTTAAGGCATAAAATATTTACATTAAACATGCACAACATCAGCATTAAAAACGACCAAAAATGAATTCAGCTCAATTATCTGGACACTGAATATGATGCAAGTCAAAATCAAATCAATGAAATGACACACATTATACAGTGAACATACATTTAGTAGAATGTTACTGTCTTTGTGGCTGCTGGCAAGGTCCATGGTTAGCTTTTCCTTCTCATTTTTCAGAGCATCCACTGCCTGGGTTTTTTCAGCATCTGCTTGTTTTAACTCCTCACTGAAACACAACCAGCATTTATTCAAACAACACACAGAGACACACAACAGTGTGAAGGATTCTTACACCACTTCTAAAAACCACTAGAAATAAAAGCAGTTGTCAACGATTCTCCAACCTGTCCTAGAAAGCTGTAGTGCGCATGTAAATGGGTCGACTGTATGGTCTGACACTGCTCAGTACGTCATGATTGTGCCATCTATGAATTAGGCTTTGTAACGCGAATAATGCAATACTACAGGTATGGTGACATGAATTTAGTCGAGGATGTGGTTTTCACACTGACCATTATAAAGGGGTGTATATATTTGACCTGACGATGCTTTAAACTGTGAAATCTGGATAGGGAAAAAAATATGCATTAGAATATATTTCTGAAGCATCTGTGCTGGAGATAGATAAAAGTTTACCTTAAAATATCAGTGAGGAATTGTATTTTGAATGCGTAATACATTGGGTGTTATTGTAATGATTGTAATTGTTTTTTTAAAACCATAATCAATGCATGGGCGATCTTTTCCTCCCTTAGTTTTATACATAGTTGAATTAAAAGTAAATTAAATACCAGTAAAAGATTGAGATAAGACTTTAAACTGAATGAAAAGTTGTCATGAATATAAAAGATAATTATCAAAGATTATTGGTTTTGTTTTATAACTTAGCATTACGCCAGCTAGCACAGCTACAGTATATTTATGGTTAGAAAAAGTAAATAATTAAACAATGGTAACACTTTAGTTTAGGGTTCAGTTCTCACTATTAACAAGTTGTTTATTAGCATGCATATTACTAGAATATTGGCTATTTATTAGTACTTATAAAAGCACATATTAATGCCTTATTCTGCATGACCATATTATACATCCCTTAATCCTACCCAATACCTAAACTTAACAACTACCTTACTAACTATTAATAAGCAGTTATTGGGAGTTTATTGAGGCAAAAGTTGTAGTTAATAGTGAGAATTGGACCCTAAACTAAAGTGTGACCTAAATTATACATCTAAAAAAATTTTTACAAAAGTTTTAAAAGTTTATGTTTGATTAAAATAAAATCTAAAACTAAAAAAATAAAAATAAACTGGTCTCACTTAAAAATATTTTCATAAGAATCAACCGAAAAGTAAAGAGTCCTAGAGTTCAAACCATCAGAGTCCAACAATATGCTTAAAAAATGCTTCAGAGATATTAGACTCCTGCATAAAGGGAGAAAAAGAAGGATCTTCACCCAGAGGGTAAATATCAACGAAAAATGACTCAACTTTCACAATTCTACAAACAAAATAAAGATATGCAGTGTGGATAAATGGTAAAGACACTCACATCTCTTTACTGAGGCTGCTGATCTTCTGACTGTCTGAACTCACATTCTCTTGATACTCGGAGTTCTGCTTTGTTACAGCATCCAGCTACAAAAATTACAGAGAAAACCATTTAGAAATATTTTGGCCATCTTCTGATCATCTAGAAGTATACACAACATAGAACAAGGACAACCTGAAGCAGGCACTAATAAATTATGAATAATTTTGCACACATCTTTACATAACATTGTCAGATAACACAGAAATAATATAGACTCCTCCCACAGTTTTCAAAAAAGAATGGGAATGGCGCATATTAGGGAAAGACATTCTGCAGGTTAAAAAGAAATATTTGTGTTAACACATTTACATGATAACAGTGTTAATTATTCAGTAACTCGGTGCTATTTGGGGTGTAAACATGTCTAAAAATCCTTGACTTGACTTGGTCATGCATTACTGACAATTTCTGTGTGTGTTTGTACCCATGTAAACAGTCTGTTGCTAGTATCCTTACTTGTAGGGTTACTAGCTTTACATGGTTGAATGCATAATACTGCACATTTAAGATGAGTAACTGTTTTATCACAACAGTCTCATGCAAACTTGTATTTTGGTTATTATATAAACAGCCATAATACCTCATTTCTCAGAGAGTCTAATTCTTTGTCCTTTTCTGAGACCAAGGCACTCTGTGTTTGGAGAGATTGCTGAAGTGCTGCTTTCTCCTTTTCAGATTCACTTCTCGAAGTGCTTTCCCTGTGCAGAAGAGAGGTTGCATAATGTGTGCATTCGGCATTCAATGAAAAAAAAAAATGTAACATTTAACATCAACGGAACCTTTCCATTGCACAAAAGGTTCTTTATATTCACAAATTTTCGAACCTTTATTTTTAAGTGTATGGACACCTTTTATGGTGCTTTTTAAATTCTATTTAGAGTTTGAAAGTTCCTGTTCCTTGTATTATTTCACTGTATGAAAAAGAGCAGCTTGTCTGCTAAACATCCCCTTCTGTACTGTACACAAAAAACAAACAAGTCTGGCACGAGGGCGAGTAGATTATGACAATCCCTTTACGGCATTTCAGGGTGTAGGACTGACTGGGATAAAAATAATAATAATAATAATAATAATAATAATAATTTAAAAAAATTATAAAGTGCTATAAATATAATAACTTGGGTATTACAGTATTTTAAAGGGCCTTAATTATGCTTTTTCGGATATTACCTTTCATGTAGTGTGTAATAGAGCTGTTAGTGAATGTAAAAGGTCTGCAAAGTTTCAAAGATCAAAGTGTAGATAATTGGAGTGAATGTCTCCCAAAAGAAACCCGTACACAAAAGAAATATATTTGAAATATATTTTCAGAATATATTTTGGAATATATGCAAATATTTTAAATTGGCCCAAATAAATAATGATATAATAATAATGATTTTAATATATTTCAATGTATTTGGAATATATGCCACATATTTTTGACACTTTTGGGGACCCATACAGAAAAAAATACATTGAAATATATTCTGAAATATAACAAAAATATATGATGTTAAGTGTGAAATATATTTATTGGGCCAATTTCAAATATTTGTATATATTCCAAAATATATTCTGAAAATATATTTCAAATATATTTCTTTTGTGTATGGGAAGAGCCGATTCTGAACTGCCTGACATGAGTCATCAGTAATTCCAGCATTATTCCTGCTCGAACCTACATGCGTTTGCAACACATCTGCATAATGCCAGCCTACGGCCGCGAACAACGTCTACTTTGACCCTCAAACACTGTAGTTGTAGCTGAGACTGGAAGAGTTTTTGTGTTGTTGACATGTCGAGAAGACGCTGTTTTCTGCACTGCAAAAAAAATCCACTCTGCATGCACTTCCAAAAGATGAGGAATTGATACGGTAAAACTGACACAATCGTTACTGTTCATATCACTGTGTGTGCAAATGCTGAGGAAGATCCGGAGCTGAAATTCAGATATGCTAATGGGCGTTTGGTTTCCTGTAAGCAGTAGAAAAGGCGGGGTTTAGAGAAACTGGATCCTTGAACAAACCGTTTCAGACACTGTGAGAGAAGAGCTGATGCTGCAGAAGATTAAAATGTTTTTGATCTTGGATGCATGTAAACCTATTGTAAGAGACCTCCCGATGAAAACTAGGAACCTTTAAAATAACAACAGGGGCACTTTAACATAATTAAACATTTCGAAACTTTTATTTCCTCTCTTAATGCTAAAGAATAAACAAGAAGCGGATCTCTTGCATGGACGGCTCTCTTTCACAAACAACGCTGGTGAATCGGTAGGAGAGATCAGTTAACCTACTCTCACTGTCACGCAAAAGAGCCAACAAACTTTTTCTTGCTTATACATAAACTTGGTTTTAACAACTAGGAAAAGTTCCTTACCTCATTTTCATCTCCTTCAACTGATCGTTGAGACTGTCACACTCCTTTTTGAGCTGCATTAAGATGACAGTGAAGAGAATTCATTTACTTCTCACAAAATAGCACATAATAGTACATATTGCACAATAATAATAATAGTACATATTGGCTAGTATATGAGCACAAAATGATCTTCAAGTTATTGTTAGGTTAGGCATAAAAATACTTAGCCAACAAACTACAAAACTTACAATAAAATGTACATAAACTGCTTGTCAACATTTCATTTAACTGAACAACTTTTTTTGTCACATGTAATTACATGTAATTTGGTTAACATACATTTAGTAGAATGTTACTGTCTTTGTGGCTGCTGGCCAGGTCCATGGTTAGCTTTTCCTTCTCATTTTTCAGAGCATCCACTGCCTGGGTTTTTTCAGTGATTTCTTGTTTCAACTCCTCACTGAAACACAACCAGCATTTGTTTACGCAACAGAGACACACAAACTTATTTGGCTTATTATTATTAGAATTAATATCACACAGAAATTACTCAAACTACACAATTTCAACTGATAAAGAATTGCAGTGTGGATAAATGGTAAAGACGCTCACATCTCTTTACTGAGGCTGCTGATCTTCTGACTGTCAGAACTCACATTCTCTTGATACTCGGAGTTCTGCTTTGTTACAGCATCCAGCTACAAAAAGTACAGAGAAAACAATGAGTATCTTAAAACAAGCACTAGTAAATATCAATGATTTAAGCAGTGGCGTGTAACGCAGTCACTCCTACTAGCCACTTTGGTAGGTTGAATTTGATATAATATATACATTTTCTAACTGTAGTCTTTTAAAAAGGCATCTGAAATAAACTAACTGCAATGTAGGGTTGTCAAAAGTATTGATTTTTTGGTACATATCGATATTGAAATATCTAAAACGCTTCCAGTACTCAGTTTGCACAGAATAGATACACCATACCAGCCACGCTTTCTCACGCTCTTATCTCTCCGACAGCAAGTTACACACAAACCCGCCTCCCTTCACTCACTCGTTTCATTTGCTCTGGATAAATATTGTTGCTGTTACAGGACTTTAATTTCAGTGTGGGATTGCGCGTATTGCGCATCCTTTTAGTCATTCCTGCAGATTTTATGCTCACACCCAAAGTGCGCGCACATAAAGCCACCTCTCAATATTAAAATTGTGTTTTTTTTCACCGCTTATTGTGTTTAAACAATCAACTGCACACAAAATAGTCAAAATGCCGGTCTTGGCGAGTATTCATGTAAACACGGTCAGTTTTATTTTAAGTGAACATAAACATTTGAGAAAGAAAACGCATGTGTAACAGTAAAGGCTCTGTGCATCAGGATTTAAAGTGACAGCAGCCTTATGACAGTTTTTAACCATGGTATCGATGTCAAAATTGTGGCAAGTGAAAATGCTGAGCGGCTAGTAACTTTGAAAAAGTGACAGGATTTACACTTAATATAACAAAGGTGCTGAATCTAATAACGTTTGGAATAAGTCTTCCTGTCCTCGGCATGCACTCACCTTGCCCTGCATTTCTTGCATTACGTTTTTGAGCTGTGTCACCAGAGCCTCAGTCTCAGACTTGTCTTTCTGAAGTTGAAGGTTCTCCTGGGTCAACTGCTCCAACGAGGCCTGTGCCGTCTGTTCTGCTTTCTCTGAGGCCTAAGTAAAAATTAGCAGTGGGGACAAAGTTACAGTACCAGCTTTATTTCAATTAACAAAAATGTTTTAATAGTTTAAATCAATGTTAACCCAGGACTGCACAATTAGAGTTTTTGAAAGCAGTGGGAGTGAAATGACTGCTAAATAAGACTACAATATGTTTAAGTGTCAAAGCATCATGAGACTGAGCTTATAGGAACGGAAAAGATGATTATTTTTAACAAATCATTCAAATATATATATATATATTTTTAAAAACAAGTTATAAATGTAGAAGTGTTGTTCAGACCTATATATTTACAACCCAGTGCATCAATAAAGAAGCAAAATAGTCCCATGGTCTTACCGCAGCTTTTTCTTTGAGGGTTATCAACTCTTCAATCTGTTTCCTCAGCTCTAGGCTTTCATCCTGAGACACACGGAGCTCCTGTTGTACTTTTTCAAACTCGCTGCGTAATTTCTGCATTTCTTTTGAATGGTGTTCCACAGCATCTGCAAGCGCTTTCTCTCCCAATGCATCCCTGTCTTTGGCTTTAGCCTGATTGTCTTCAACACTCTTCTCCTGAGGAGTCACGAAAAAAAAGCCAATTTTCAAGTATTAGAGACTCAGTGTCCAAAGAACAGTGAGAAAGGGGACTTGGTCGAAAAGTAGTGATTTTTATAATGTTTAAAGTGTTAAATCATTACACTTAGGGCACATTTACACGACAACGATGTACTAAAAATAGAAAAGTTTTTCCTTTGCATTTTTTTGCATATATTAAAAACGCTGTATTATGCTGCCAGGCCAGTAGTTGGCGATGTCATTTAAAAAAAAAAATTGTGCATGGCGTCACCATTTTCACAAATTCGTGTCTTTGTACAATAACGGTATCGTTTTCAAAAAACTCCACTTTGAAACCCATTTTCAGGAACCCAAAATGCCGTTGTCATGTAAATAAACGGCCAAAACGCATAAAAAGGTAAACGTTTTTAGTTGAAAACTCTGTCGTGTAAATGGCCCCTTAAACACCAGAAGAAACCGATGCCTTTATTCCAATTGGTAGCAATACAGGTGAGATTGAAAGTTCAAAGGTTCTCACCAAAAGCTTAATCTTCTCCTGTAGGTTAGAAAGTTCTGCTTCGTGTCTCTGCGTGAGGACTTTGGTTTCCTTCTCAGCCTGGACTTGTGCTTGAGAACGACTCTCCTCAGCCTGAGCTGCCTTCTCCCGCTCCTCTGCAAGCTGGTTCTGAAGCTCCTCTAGTGTCCTGAAATTAAATATGATTTGTAAATAGGTATGATTTCCTCAAATAGACCAATTTCGAGCCGACGTCAGAATTGCGTCACAACGTTAGCTGGAAGCAAAACAAAGGGAAAACTGGAGGCGGCCAATACAAACCAGCACAGATTCGGCTACATAATGAGGAGTTTAAATTATTATTATTATTATTATTATTATTATTATTAAATGTCATCTTGTGTTGTTGGGTGCAAGAATCGACGGAGTACAGGCTCCAATTTGAAATTTTATCGCAAAATGTTTTTAGCGCAATTTTCCACCGAACAAAATTGCGATTGTTAACTCATGATTTCTGTTCTGTCTGTGCGCACCAATCTTGCACTTCTATCTACTCCTCAACCAGACCACCTAGAGACTTCTGGTTTTCGGCATTATGTTAAGGAAGGTCTAATCTCGGGAACGCACAAAAAAAATCCAGGAAAAGATTTACTATCTCTTAGTGTTGTGATCCCATGAGGTGAGAAAATTGCGCTAAAACACTCACCGAGTTTTTATTACTTGTTTAAATTATTGTGATTATGTGTGGATCAATCTATGATTGTATACACTGTTTTGACTGATTGTGACTAGACTTTTTGAAGAACCTGGTAAGAAAGGATAATCAAATACATAATGTCACTCTTTTTACATTGTCGCCTTCTGGACTTGGCGCTGGCCAGGCAGAACTGCGGATCGTACGACGCAAGTCTTGTACGTGACCATTTAGCACCGGAGGTAGCATTAACATTAATCCTGTCTGCCAATCAGGTTTCGTCCGTCAAAATTAACTTTTGCAAATAACAATCGCAGTCCTGGACAGTGAGTGACCTTGCACATTAAGATAAAATCGGATTTTCTCCAGTCATTGTTAAAAAACAAGCTAACAAAACTTGCAAACTAACGTTAGTGAAGCGACCAGAGGGATCGTTCTGCCACCACCTAAGCTCCGCCCACAAAAAAAGTCACCATGTTTACTAACTGAAAAGGGGTCTATAAGGTTTGATGTGTGATTGTGCATTTTAGTCCTTCAAAATATGATCAAATGTGGTGTAAATGTTAGGCCCCACAAACCAAATCAAGCTAACAATATAAACTGAGGTTAAAGTCCGCGTGAACCGGAAGTTGCAAACGACTTTTCTCCAGTGTTGTGACATATTTCCCAGTGAAAAGAAATATTGAACAGAGGGCAGGGTTTTACTCTAGCGCTCCTCCTCTCCATCTCTCACTCATATCAGACTAACGGTTTGAGGGGAGTGGTTAAGCGTTTCCCAACCCAAGCCGTCAAACCTACATCATCAGAGAAGGAACGCCATTCCAGACCGGAAGTAACTTTTCAGATTTTGATTAAAGATTACCACGGGAAACAATTTTTTTCTGTGTATTAACTTGCACAGATTAATTTTTCACCACACGACTAGTAATATGCGCTAACAAAGTAAATAGGGTCAATTTTGATTCCAGTTGGACTTTAAAGTGCCCCTATTATGCAAATAATTTTGTTTAGTTTTCTCAAAGAGTCGGTTCGTTTAAAGATTCAGTCTCTCTAAACCCCTTCTTTCTGTGAGCCTACTCCGCTCTGATTGGTCAGGTGGCCCAGTTTTTTTTTTTAGTTTGACATACATTGTAGATGAGATGTTAGTTGGAGTTAAACTCCAACTAAACTCCAACTGGAGTTGACTCTTCACATCCTCATCCTTTTGAAGTCCATGGGTTTGCTTTCGCAGTGCAGAAAACAGTGTCTTCTCGACATGTCGCCAACACGAACCAAACTCTTTCAGTGCCAGCTGCAACTACAGTGTTTGAGGGTCAAAGTAGACGTTGTTCGCGGGCAGCCAATGAAGACCGTAGGCTGGCATTATGCAAATGTGTTACAAACCTACGTAGGTTCATGCAAGTAAGACTGGAATTACTGACGACACGTTTCAGGCAGTTCAGAATCGGTTCTTTCTTTTGGGAGACATTAACTCCATTTATCTACACTTTGATCTTTGAAACTTTGGAGACCTTTTTCATTCACAAACAGTTATATTAAAATAGCCTGGATGCCAGCCGAACTTAGCCCCGCCCACAACATTTGAGGTCGGGAAGTTCGGGCAGGACTTGATCCGCTGTGGAGCAACTATGCTCGAACCAAAACTGTTCGGACCAATCAAATTGTCAGGGCGGGCTTTATACGATGATGGACAGATGATCAACAGTAACGTAATAGTCCACGTCACCAAAGAGCACTTGATTAGTTCACAACAAAGATGACTGCCGCTGGAGAACTGAGATGTGTAGATTCCGCCATCGTCTCTGTTATAGAAGATATCGACAGCGCATTCATTTGAAAAGAGGAACAGAGAACCGCGATCAAGGCATTTGTCGATCGGAAAGATGAATGGAGAACATACGTCTCTTACTCTGCTGCTCTGATTGGTTGTATTTCTATCCAATTGAGTGCAGAGGCATTTTCTTTCCTGGTTCGGTTGAAACACGCCCCTTAATCACAGCCCAATGGGGCAGAATCAGACTCCTATTCTGACTAGAATCTGAGTATGACGACGTCAGGCTAATATTACACACTACATGAAAGGTAATATCCAAAAAAGCATAATAGGGGCACTTTAAAACTTAAAATGTTTACTTTCTACATGGTTTTGTTTTCTAGGCAGTTTCATCAAATATATTTAAGCACACCTTTCTTTCCGGTTGATTTCCTCATTCAGCTTTGTTATTACAGCAGAACTGTCTCCCGATGACTTTGACATGTCCATAATGTCATTTTCAAGTTTAGTCTTGTCTTTGGTCAGCTGCAGACACCTTTCTTCGTTTGCTTTCAAATTTCTTTGTAAACCTTAAGATGAAACAAGATAGCAATCATACATAAATACATACTGTAAATAACAGAAATACAAACATGACATTTGAATAAATTCCTCCTTTGATTCATATATTGATTGATGAACTTGGTACTGACCAGCAAATTGACTCTTCACATCCTGTAATTCAGCAGAAAGAGATGTGCATTGTTCATCTTTATTCCTGAGCTCCTCGCGTAACTCTGAGATAGACAGTAATCGTCACAATGAGTGTAAAGTTCATTGAGCTGTATAAAGGGTCTAACTTTGAACAATAGAGTAATCTGTGCATAGATATACATACCTTGATTAGTCTGAGAAGATTTGGCTTGGTCATTAGATGTTTTTTCAAGATTCTGTTTCTAGAAAATTAAGAATGTGAATTGATTTGAGAACTATGGCTGAAACATTAATTATTTGTTATTTTGTTGTGTGGTGTATCAGAGGGCCATCACAGTTGGACATTCATTCACTCACTCACTCACTGAATCAGTCAAAGTGGTTCCTGATTTAAACTCCTATATATGCTAAACAGACTCCAAATCCCCGCCACTCAACCAGACTATAACCAGCTGTGCCATTATGCCGTTCACATGCACCCGTGATCCTCAAAAATGAAAATTCTGTCATCATTTGCCCACCCTAATGTTGTTCCAAATCTGTATGACTTGCTTTCTTCTGAAGATCATAAAAGACGACATTCTGAAATGTCCAATGTTGTTTGGACCCCACTGACTTTAATTGTGAATGATGAAAGAATATTCATTTTTGGATGAACTATACCTTTAAGTACTTTTATTTTCAGTTACTTTAGTGCTTTTGCTGAAATATTTTTCTCATGAGATACTTTCACTAGTCAATTTCCATAGTGTTACTTACCAGCACACTAACTTCTTGCTCCAAAGTGCTCTTTTCCTGCAACAGGCCATTCAACTCTTGCTGTTTAACCTCTAGTTCTGAGTTCAACCCAATGACCTAAAATAAGGTGTACCACCATAATGAAGGGAAATGATAGGGGACAAAACATGAGTAATGTTACACACAAAAACTCACAAAGACCAGTGCCAGTCATACAAAGTGGAACTTTTATGGAAAATACTATTATAAAAAAATACTATGAAGTGACTATTATGGAAAATAAAATCTCACAACACTGGTAATGTTAACATGATGCATTATGCACTAGGGCTGCACAGTTTTGGGATTTTTTTTCTGATAACAATTGTGTTGCGAACCGAGCCACTCGGAGAAGCTGCAAACCCCGGAGGATAATGAGCTGCTCAGGTATAAATGAACAAAGTGCTGCGCTTCACTCAAACACGCAGCGCGTATATTCACTTCCTTAAATTGCAGTCTTTGTGATTTAATCGCACTCAACCATATTGCGATTTCAGTTTTATTTTGTTTAATCATGCAGCCCTATTATGCACAATGCACACATGAAATGATCAAACAATAAAAATGAATGAATGTATCGCACTTTTTACTACAGGACCTAGCAAAACCTGGTGTATTGCTAACCATGAAAAAAAAATTGTCATTTGACAGTACTGATGTCCATTCTGACTCAATGCACCTTGAATGTGTGCAAACTGAAATTAAAATTTAAGAACTATGGCGGATGGAAATATTTCTCATATTTAAGAGTCCTACGGAACTTCTTTTATCACTAAGCTTGACAGCCCTAGTTTTCATGCGAAGATTTAACGTGTCAAACGATAGAGAATACGATAAAGAACGATGATAAAGAGATGATGAATGAAAAGTGAATGAATGAGAAAATGGAGAGCAGGATGTGCTTGATAGTAGCTAGCTAACCAGAATAATGTCTAGAAAACTAGCAAACCGTTTGGTTGTAAATTCCACCTCGCACCCTGACCCCGTGAATGGAAGGTGAGAAGAGAATGACTTATCAAATGTATCCAATAACTGACCCTTAACTATTAGACAAGGTTAACAGAGGCAGATCGATTCCAAAGATATGTGAAGAAATCGGCCACCAGGGTTGCGATCACAACTTACATGGGGTGTAAATGATTATATATTATGTGATGTTTCACTAATACACAATTTATTTTATATCTCCTCAATCTGAACAACTTTACCTCAAGATCCACTTCTGCCAATCAAATTGTTTGTTAAATATTTGAGATTACTTTAAAAAAATACTTTTATAATCCAGTACTAGGTTACAAATAGTACAAATGTCTGGACTCCCTAGACCAATAATTATCAACAAATGTTGAACTTTAGTATTTGAACGGCTATAACAGGGTCATTTAAATTGTGGGCATGACCAAGTACCCAAAAACCTATCATTCCTAAATAAAATCCCAAACAAAACTGAAATTAAACAAAAAAGCTTAGGTGAGAGGTTCAGTGGTCAAATTTTAAATTCCTTGTTATACATATGTTCTACACGCATACAGTGTATAATACGGTCCTGTAGTCGTGGGACAAATGGACATGAAGGCCTACCTTTTCTTCCTGAGATCTGGCTTTACTTTTTGCCTCTTCTATATTGGTCAATAACCTCTGCATCTCTTGGTTTCCTTGACTGTGCTGTGACTGCAGAGTCTGAAGGGCTGTGTTTTGCTCCAAAGCTTCTTGCTCCTTTTCATGTAACTGCTGGCCTAACTTAACTCCGGTGTCCTCTAGCTCTTTCACCCTGATCTCAGCATTGTGAAGTTTTCCCAAGACATCCTCCATTTCCACCAGGTGCTGCTCCTCCGCCTTCTCCAGATTGGTGCGTAGCGTTTCTATCATTCGCTCGTTCTCTTCAGTGACTCTCAGGAGTTGTGCCTTGTGTTCTTTGGCTTCACTCGTGCTCCCCATGGCTTCAGAGGCATGCTTGTTAGTGAGCTCCTCAAGCTCAAGTTTATGTGTCGATTTAAACTGTTCCAGAGCATTACGTAGCTCGGTTTCACCTGCCTCATGGGAGGCTTTGAGCTCCTCCAAGACTTGCTGGTGTGAGGCCTCTGCTGATACTAGTTTAGCACGCCACTGCTCAATGATTTTTGAGTTCTCTTCCTCAGATTTTGCCAGCTGACCTAAAAGCTTCTCATTATCCTTCGACAAGTGACCTGAGGCTGACTGGAGCTGTGACAAGGACTCGCCATGTGCTTTCTCTCGAGACTCAAGCATCTCACGCAAGGATGACAGCTCTGCTTGGTGACTGTCGCTCTGAGCGGCCAGCTGTGTACGGAGGGAACAGAGCTCCTCCTGGAGTGAAGCCACGATAGAGTCAGGAAACCCATCCTGCCCTGGTACAGCTTCCAATGGCTTACGAAGAGCAGCAACCTCCTTATCCCTCAACGCAAGATCCCGCTCCAACTCCAAGATACGAGACTTCTCAGAGACTGTGGCCACCTAAAAGGAAAAATAGTTTTTTATTTAACGATACATGCTGTACGGATAATTGAGAACTTATTTGACGGTGTGAATATGATCATCTTTTCAGGTTTAAAGATGTGGATAATTAGAATTTTTCATAGAAATTCATTTAACCTAAAGGCCATGACACACCAAACCGACATAAAAGAACTAGTGGCGATAAAAGCAAAGTGTTGATGCATTGCGTCACCATTTCTGTGCCAAAAAGTTGCACTTGAACACACCGCAAAGACTACAGCCAACGGCCAACTAGCACGTGCTTTCTGCGCTTGCGTAAGAGGAACAAACGGTTTATACCAGCAGGTGGCAGTAGTCAGCATTCGTCATTCAAAAGAGAAAACCGAAACTAGGATTGCAGATATACAAACAACGTTTGCTTACCATTTTGAACATGAATCATGTTGATCACGTTCTTCCTTCCAAACGGCAATGTCGTTATGAACATTTTCCTGTATTAGAATGCTCAGATAAGATGACCATGTAAAATTAGAAGAGCTTTCTGTGTGTGCCCTCTTGACTTCATTTTTTGCTTGCTTTTTTTAATGCACTTTCGATAACTGAAGAGCCAAATCAGAGTGATATCTTTCACCGACTGCCAGACGCTGATTCAATATGCTCAATTGGCCAAAAAGCTTCCAACAGAGTCTGACCTGTGCCAACGGTGCAAAACACCACAAAAGCTGAGCTGACAAACACTTAACAACAGCCCAACTTTGGCCTACCATCAGGCTTGGTGTGTCAAGGCCTTAAGCTGTAGTACTAAGTAAAAATCATTGAAACAAGAAATCTGGGATTGAATGGGATGGGATAAAGTCTTTACAAGAATGGGAACAACCATTAACCCCAAAATTAATAATCTAACAGGGTTCCCACACTTAAATTGATTTTCAGGAGCTTGTCAGTTGACACTTGATGGTTACAGGATCAAGTTTTGATCATTGTTGGGCAGATTTCTATTTGTATGGCAGTTTTTATTTCTAAATAAAAAGCTTTAACCATCGGATCTACACAACCACTCCCCAATAGCAATATGAAACATTTTAGAGCAGAAAAAAAAAATACAACAAAGTGTATTCCCTATCCAACTTTCTACGGTTGTGCTCATTTCCATAGGACAATTTTTCTTGTTTTCTAAAACTGTGGGAACCCTGATATAAAAACAAATTTGTGTTCTCCTATACATGTAAGTATATTAAAACAGCACAATGAAACTGCAGCAATGGGAAATTTAGTGCGTGTTAGTAATCATTCATCAAATTAGTTATTAATTGGAATAATTGAACAACATGCAGTGAAGATCCCTGCAACACCCTGACATGAAAAACAAAAAACTTCTTAGCTGGGGCACTCAAAAAATATTTAGGCCTAAATTTAAGATTTATAATTTGAATTGCTTAGAAAAATTCCCATCCATTTGGATTACACAGTTTATTAAAATAACAAACATATTGTGATACATATCTGTCAGTCATACCTGAACAAGAAACAGTTAAGATTTCTGCACTCGAAAAATCAAGCCATAGTTTATTAACTATTTGAATCTAATTTTATGTATACAATTTATTCAAATTGATTAGAATCAGCATAAATATGTTCATTGTGAAAATAAACATTTTCAGTTAAAAGGTTTGAACATGGTTAAAATATGGCTAGCTGTGGAAGAGCAATGTAAAATTAATGCGAATGAAAATTTTGATCTACTGACGATAAATATATAAATCTGGTTATTGCGTATTTAAATCACATTCAGATTAATTACGTTTCATTTATGTATGACTGACATATATGAATCAACATTAAGAGTATTAGTTAATGTGTGTAGAGATGGAAATTTTATATGCAATTTAAATCCATACATCTTAAATTTAGGCCTAAATCTTATTTTGAGTGAGCGCTGCAGCTCCTGTGACATATCTTCAGCGATCCTTGACCCGTAGCCCAGGTGAAGCTCCATTACCCTAGAGTCTTCTAACTCCCTCTGAAGTTTGTCAGCTTTGGTCTTTTCAAAGAGAAGACTCTGTTCAAGCTCCTTAAGGAGGGCATGCTCCAGCTGCGTCTGCGTCTGTTAGTACAGAAAGGGGAGAGGAAGAAACACAACCAGTGCCACCATCACATGCCAGCCTGATGCAGAAAGATGAGGGGTGAGGAGGAAAGTTGTGGAAATGTAACGCAGAAAAAGAGAAGGATGGTGTTGTGATGAATGCAAGTCAGATCAATGCCACAGCTGAGGAAAGTGTGAGGAAACTTTGCAGCAGAGATCTGGTCAATGCTTAAGGACATGCTGATGATGGCCAAATTAATAAAAACACCAGAAACTGAACGCCATGCAGTATTATAGTGACTGAGGGTTAGGAACAGTAACAAAAATGGTACTTTGACCACAACAAAAAGCAAACGAACAATGGGGGGAGAAAAATCTGACAACTTAGTTTTTCCAGTAATAACTAAGCACTAAATCAAATGAAACTTAATTATACTAATCTTAGAAGAAGAAGAAAAAAAACACAACGAGACCTTCACCTAGGTTAGTGAGTGACTTGTTATGGCATTTTACAGAATAATTCATAATTTCTTTCCTTAAAAAAAAAAGAAAAAATCAAAAGACTATTAAAAAACAAACAAAATAACACCATGTACATTGTGTGGGCTTGATAATGGACTTCAAAAAAGTTGCTGATTTAGCTTTATATTTCATTTTTAATATAAATTCACTTCTATAACAACTGACCTTTGTTAATTTAGAACAGTGAAACGATTTTACACATACTGTTAGTGTTGCTACAACTGTGTTTATATACAATACATTCAGAAAGTATTCAATCCCCTTCATTTTTTAGCATTGTGGTGTTGCAGCCTTATGCTACAATGCCTTAATTTTTTTTCACATTAATCTACACTACATTCGCCATAGTCACTAAGCAAAGCCTGTTTTCCTCCAGACATGATGTTTAGAACTGAGGTTCATCAGATCACAGAATATTAGGTGCTTTTTTTGGTTGCACTTTATTTTACAGTACATGTACTTACAGTGTACTTACCTAAGAAAGTACAGGGTAATATAAGGTAACTACATGGGATCAGGTTAGGTTTAGGGTTCAGAGTAAGTACCTAGTTATTGCCCAGTTATTGCAATTACTATAATAAGTACATAGTATGGGGAACAGGACTGAATGAACTTTAACTAATTATAAATATTTAGATCAGCTGTAGGAATTAACTTGTATGAAGCAGAATTAATACCACAAACAACTAACCAGGGCTGTGTTTCCCCAAAGCATCATAAGTTAAATTGATCGTAGAAACCATTGGTGACAATTGTTCCAGGATCAATTTACGCTTATAACGCTTTTGAGAAACGCAGCCCTGTTAATTTTTTTGTATGTAATTTTAAGAAATGTTCATTTCCAGGGCCGGGGTATGGGAAATAACTTCTTACTGTACAGAACTACTCAGAGCATGTAGCCAAAATCTGCATGATTAGGGACTCCAGTATACGAGCATGAACCACAAACAACTTTATGTGTGACAAGAAGACTTTATTAAATAGACTAAACACAGACTAATCTAGCATACATACACATTCATGCATACAGTTTACCAATGAAAAGAGAGCTGAAGCAGAATACAGGAAAGCAAGAAGTTATCACAAATTCAGCAGATCAAAAGCCTTGAGCAAACCATCAGTTTCTTAGTTCTAACACACCCCTCTTTCAAAGGGGTATGGGATACTTAATATATCAAATAATGAGACTAAGTTTGATACATATGTCGGAGTAAAAATTGAATAATGTGTCCTGATGCAATTTGATGAAGCTCCTGCTGATCTTTGCTGAAGTTGTCTTGATGAGAGAGAACCAAAATGAGGATCTCTGATGAATGAAAAGACAAGGCCGTAACCTGGCACAAACTTAGGGGTCCTTAAAAGACATCTAGTTCAGCATCATCTTCACATCAGAATTTCTCAGAATCCCCAGAATCCCCCTTGTGATCGGTGACCACATGCGAGGATGTCACACACTCTAGTGAGCCAATTAGGAGTTGTATTTTACGAGCGAAACTTAAGGATCCTTTGTTTTCTAACAGGGTGTTTTCATATGAAATTGGATTGGGTGTTAAGAGAAGAAACTTTTAAGATTCTTATCATACTAATATGTAACAGAGTTAGCAAACTGTGAGGTAAATGAATATGAACATGCTATACATGTACATCATGTGCAATTCTGAATAATTCCTTTAAGTTAGTTAGTATTGATGTATACGCAAAATTAGTTAGTATTAGTAAAACAATTAGTTAGTAAAACAATGTAAAAGGAAAATCATGAGATAAGAAAACTGGATACATGTTTATACATCAAGTAATTTTATATATAGAATATATAAGGTTAGAAAGGGTTTACTTGTCTTTCAAAGTGAAGTGAGTGAAACTCTCTCTAAACTCCTTTAAGCTGTAAAACCATCTTATCTTGATGATTTGTCATTGTTGCAATGGTAACCAGAGGCCTGGTTTTCCATTTGCAGTTTTGGGAGTAGTTTACAGAAACTCTACACATAGTTTACTTGTTGGGTGAGGGGTATTGTAGATTATTAGTTAAATATAACAAATAATTGCGTGTCTGATCTGTCTCAGTAACTACATTCCCCCATTTCGCACATTGTTGTCTGACCTGTAGACAACAGCGAGCAATGGCGAAGGAGCAGGAACATTGGACAGGCATCTGGTGGGCTCTCTGGTGATTCGTGCCTCCCACAGTCGTGGTTGATGCTGTTCTCAGGTTATGGCGTAGGCTGTCGCAAGGTTTAGGTGTCCAGGCTGTGCTACAGGTGTCGATGCAGCAGGTGTTGAGACACTGTCACCTGTCGTCCAGCCAGGATTCAGAAGTTCTTTCTTCCCAGTAGTCCTCAGGTGAGTTCTGTTCAAGGAGCTCTCATGACTATCAGCAGCTCCTGTCGGGAGGAGGCAGGTCTGGCTGTCTTCATGCCGCCTCCGATTTGTACCTGTTTGAAGAGTGTTGAGGTGGAAGTTGCTGTCGACTGCTGCTGGATATCCAGTGAGATTTCTAGGGTATTTTTCCAGAAGAATTTGGTCTCTTCCATTGCTTCTCCCAGCGGTCGATCTGTACCATGGTGACGGTTCCATCCTCTGCTGACTGGAAGCTCTTGTACCTTTTTACTGAAGGACTTTGCGTTGTAGAAATGCTGTGTGCCTTCTGGTGTCAGCTGGGAATTTTGGGTGTTCCTCAGAACCTCTGACATCTTGGGATAAAGCAGACAGAATGTTTCTCGGGCGGTAAAATTGGCCATCATTTGCAGTTGGAAGTCAATGGTGTGTTTGTGGACATCATGGACTCCTGCAGACGTTGGTGCAGAGTAGACATTTCTAGCCAATTTGTTGAGGTGTTTATCAGGGTTCCTCTGAATTGATCCCTTTTCTCTGGTGGTTGTAGAGGCTTTCAGGAAACCCACCCCCCACCTTTGTGTCATGGTTGGGTGAGTTTGCTCTGCTAATCGCATGTGGGGGAATGAGATGTCTCTCCAGCTTTGATTCCTTTTGCAGCAGTTAAGAGTGTCTCAGTTCTCTTTGGACCATGTCAAGTTCGTCTTCACTGTTGTCCAGCTGCAGCGTCAGAGCTTCAATTCTAGCTCTGGATGTTTTGAGGTGACTTTCACAGGCCCCAATTCTGGCGTCTTTGTCCAAGAGTTCAGAATTTGCTGTTTTTAACAGTGACTCTTTGTGAAAAAGTGATTTTTCCAGCTGATCTCGTTGTTCAGCAGTTGTCAGAGTCTTTTGAAGTGTTTTGATTTCGTCAGTGTCCCTGTGCCTGGCCTGAGCCTCGATCTCTAGCTGGTCTGTGTGTCTTTGAGGATGTGTCAGCTCCTTGCGGGACTCTCTGATCTGTTGCATGAGGTTGTTTACCCCCTGTTTCAGATCCATGAGGTTGTGGGCTAAGGAGATGATAACCTTGGTCAGCTCTGTGTGGTTGTAACCCTCGCTTGGGTCGTGTGTCATTAGTCCCCTTCCCTTGTTGTCCAGTTGCTTTTGGCTCTGGTGCTGTGGGTCGTCAGCACACCTGGGTAGAAGGATGTTCCTCATAAGGCCTTGCCAGGCCTCCAATTCTCCCATCTGGACAGTTAGGTTGAGCACCTGTGATATTCTGGCACACTTGTGGTGAGAGTAAGTGGAAAGAGACTAATGCAAGACCAAACAGACTTTGGAGCAAAAGGTGTAGTGGGGCAGCTAGGTGTATAACGCACAGCTAAGTTTTATCAGGTGTGGTTAACAAGTAAAGTGCATACTCGAATATTAGTATCTTAGCTGTGGATAGCAGGATGCTAAGATTTGTGTGAATCTGAATAGATTTGCTGAAAGAGGTGTAAGCAGGGGTTTAATTATTGACTTAAGACTGTTCTTATTGTCAAATTAAAACACAGAACTTACTGATGGTTCAACAAAGGCTTGGTCTCTGAAGAAACGAAGAGGAGAAAGCAAAAGGAAGTGGATACCTTTCCTATTCAGATTGTGTTTATTAGTGGTGCTCAAAATTATAGTTATGCCTTAGCAATCATTTAGATTGCTTGTGTAGCAGGGTCATAAAATTAGAGCAACCGCTGCAAATAAACAAAATCAAGAAGGAAAGTATGTCAAGTTCCTTTTGAGGTTCAATAAGACAATGAAACCGTACTAGAACAAGAAAAAGCAAAAAAATGAAAAAGATTTAAAAATAGCTGAATGCCACTAATAAAACAGGGGAATAATCTGAAATTGGGCATAATCAATAGTACTGGTTCTCAACTGTTAAAGGGATAGTTCACCCAAAAATTAAAATGCTGTCATCATTTACTCACCCTTATGTTGTTCCAAACCTGTATGATTTCCTTTCTTCTGCTGAACACAAAAGAAGATATTTTAAAGAAGGTTGGTAATTAAACAGTTGCTGGTCCCCATTGACTTCCATAGTATTTTTTTTTTCCTACTATGGAAGTCAATGGGGTCCATCAGTCGTTTGGTTACCGACTTTCTTCAAAATATCTTCTTTTGTGTTCAGCAGAAGAAAGAAAGTCATACAGGTTTGGAACAACATTAGGGTGAGTAAATGAGGACAGCATTTTCATTTTTGGGTGAACTATCCCTTTAAGTTAATGATGGGGATCACTCCATGTTTGGTCAAGGCTGCTGTGTTTTCAGCTTCCATGACTTGATCACCACACATGTGTTCCCATCCTTAAAGTTGAGTAGACCAGGGTGCTATATTAAACATCCTCAATAACTATGAAAATTCTTCTCCCGTTACACAGTTCAATTAAATTGAATGTATAATTGAGTAACTAACATTCAGGAAGGAATGCACCTAAAAAGGTTACAGTGAAAATTAGCTGAGATTAATTAAATAAAAGAACAGAGAAAATCAGAAACCAGGGAGTAGGTTGAGAGGAGATGGTTATTCACTTCACACTGCATTCACACAAGCTGCATTTAAAGTTAAGCATACAATGCTAATTTGCAATGGTAATAGTTTGGCTTATGTCTTAGGACCACTAAGTAGCTTAGCTTAAGTGAAGGAGTGCTTTCAAATAAGGCACACACAGTTCATTAACATGTGCAGCTTTCAATTTCAGAAATGCACGACTTTGTTCTTACATTCGTTAAAATCCAAATTTTACTAATGCTTTTGGTTTTCTGGTACTTGTTTAAGGAGCAGTTACAAGGCTTTACCATTATTTAACACTTGCTTAAGCATACACAGTTACGTGCCCTTACACACAAATAATGAGGCACAGTTTTACTAATTTAATTCCATTTGACAAGTGAAACAATCGTTATAACCAGGTAGATATGCTTGTAGATATGCAGTCAAAACTTAAATGAATGAATCGATCTAACCATAATTTAGAAGGCCTTTATGATGTAGAATGAGGAACATTGTTCATATCTACCTTCTAGATTACACTGTACTGAATAGATTAAGAAATTATGCAATAGGGATTTCATCAACCAAAGCAGAATAATTCATTCTGGTACAGTTTATACATGCAGCAGAGCTGAGATTACTTTGTCAGAACAGAATTGCGCTTTAACACTGATATTAGGGTTTATTCACTAAGATCAGATTAACCTTAACCACTGATACCATTTGAACATATGCTGAAATGCATTAAGACTTATTAATGGCCTGTTTACACCTGGTATTAAGATGCATTTTGGTTGATCAGATCACAAGTGGACGATGCTAAATACAGGTGTAAACGGGGTCTAAAATGTTTTGAGCTTGTCCACTTTCGACCACTTCCAGAGGTAGTCAAAAATGCATTCAACCGGACTGCTTTCGTAGTGTATATGCTCATGTGGTCGAATGTGTTCAAACAGCCACAATAGATGTGTAAACATTATGGGAAGCGTGCTAGCAAGACGGGATTTAAACTTTGTTGGCTGAAAACCTAAGTTTGGTTTGACTTTGAAGACGAAAAACGTACCAAGCACAATGTTCTCTCATCATTCCCGATTTCCAACACACACTCATAGCTTTCGGCGTGGTCTTGCGGCTGTCAGAGCAGAAACCAAAGCTGATGCTCTTCATATGTTTTTTCCGTTGCCTCCGGGCGTGTTCATATATAAATTGCGTGAGCTTTTTTGTCCATTAGATCAAATGATCTGATAAAAGTCAAGTCACCTTCATTTATATAACGCTTTTAACAATATGGATTGTTTCGAAATAGCTTTACAGTGATAATAGGAAATTACCGTAACAGATTGTTTAGGCTTTACAACAGCTCTAGGATAAAGTTATTGTCCAGCTAAAGTTAGTTTCGATTGATTAATTCACTTCCGTTGCAAAGATCATTAGTTATTAGCTTAGTGGCCGCTAACACGACACTGTTCTAACAGGAAAACCCTTAACGCGCTCCGGCCGCCCATCCGCACAAAACAGTGCCTGGTGTCTCGAGAACGCACTCCCTGAAATAGGTTTGAAGGTGCAAACGATTATCCGTTATCTCTGCGCAAACCTCAGAAACACAGACGTCGCGCACATGCGCATTACGTGCTCAGTCCAAAGGTATGCGCGTTTGAATATATATGTGCGCAGGCGTGTAGTCCTTCTTTGCAAATCAACCCTCAATAAACTACTTGTCTGGCCTTAAAAATGTATTATCCCGACAACATTTTACTTTTTCATGCCTATAAACCCTCCCTTCAAAGTAATCAGGACAGAAGTGGTTGAGACGGATTAAAACAACAGGTGTAAACATTCTGTCTCCCTTGTCTACTTGTGATCCGAATGACCAGAACACATCTTAATACCAGGTGTAAACAGGGCCTTAATTACATTAGAGGTGTCAATTCAAGCTATCGCTTTATCTGCATCTAAAAGCCAGCAACCTACATGCTTATTGCATGTCACGTCCTACACTGACCGAAATTAACAAATGCACACTTTTAGGCTGACAGTGGTTTAAGCTCATAAACTTTGTTTAATCATGCACAAATTAGCCCAAAAGTGAAATGATTAATTAATTATACACCAAGATATAATTAAGTATACATATTTAGATCAGCAGTAAGAATTAACTTGATGTAGAGAATTAATACCACAATCAACTAACCTGTTTGTCTATAAAACATTGTTAATTGTTTATTAACTCTAAAAATGTTAATTTCCGGGTTATGGGATAGAACCCTCTTACTGTACTACAGTACTACTCATAGCCTGTAGCCAAAATCTGCATGATTAGTTATATGAGCATGAACCACAAACAACCGTATGTGTGACAATGTACACACTTTAACTAACCTAACATACACACACATTCATGCATACAGTTTAGCAATGGAAAGAGAGCTGAAGCAGAATACAGGAAAGCAAAAAGTTATCACAAATTCAGCAGATCGACAGCCTTGAGCAAACCATCAGTTTCTTAGTTCTAACACACCCTTCTTTCAAAGGGGTATGGGATACTTAATATATCAAATAATGAGACTAAGTTTGATACTTGCATGTCTCGCTCATTTGAATCTGATGCAATTTGATGAGGCTCCAGCTGATCTTTGCTGAAGTTGTCTTGATGAGAGAGAACCAAAATGAGGATCTCTGATGAATGAAAAGACAAGGCCGTAACCTGGCACAAACTTAGGGGTCCTTAAAAGACTTCTAGCTCAGCATCATCTTCACATCAGAATTTCTCAGAATCCCCAGAATCCCCCTTGTGATCGGTGACCACATGCGAGGATGTCACACACTCTAGAGGTCAGTGAGCCGATAAGGAGTCGTATTTTCGGAGAGGAATTTTACGATCCTTTGTCTTCTAGCAGGGTGTTTTGCATATGAAGTTGGATTGGGTGTTAAGAGAAGAAATTTTTAATATTCTTATCATACTAATAAGTAACAGAGTTAGCTAAATGTATTGTAAATTAATTAAAATTGCAGTTCAAAGATACCCAACATCCTATACATGTGATCTTGGTTAACTACAGTGTGCAATTCTGAATAATTCCTTCAAATGAGTTTGAATAGATACATACGCAAAACAATGTAAAACGAAAATCATGAGAAAAGAAATTGGATGCATGTTTATACATCAAGTCATTTTATAGATAGAATTAGAAAGGGTTTACCTGTCTTTCAAAGTGAAGTGAGTAAAACTGTCTGAATTTCTTTAAGTTGTAAAACCATCTTATCTTGATGATTCTTCTTGATGAGGCCTGGTTCTCCATTTGCAGTTGTTTACAGAAACTCTACACATAGATTGCTTGTTGGGTGAGGGCTTTTGTGGATTATTTGTTAAATATAAAAAGTAACTGCATGTCTGATCTGTCTCAGTCAGTAAAAGGGTGCATCTCAATCAGCTCCCTAGTTCAGTAGTCAAGGCACTGATCAATGAGTCGGCCATTTTAAACTTAAATCGCAAAATCCTTGTGCACTGAAACGTTTGCTCCCTAAATAGTCCCACAATGCACCGTGAAAACCAGGGAGCATCGATGCTCATGAAGTTCCCTTAACAGAACCTTTGAAGCGGGAAACAAATCACACGAGACAACTCAATAGTAAAGTCAAGATTCTATAGACGTTTTGAAAAGCATTTATAATAGATTGACAGCTGAAATGTTCTCTCCATGCAGTTCCTTTGACCGCATAACTTTGGAGCCTTGTAGTATATACAGGTTTGTTTCTAAATCATGGCCAATCAATTGAAACTTGCCACAGGTGGACACCAATCAAAGTATAGAAACATCTTTGGCTTCCTTGTAGCTCAAACAGTAGAGCATGACGCTAGCAACCACAAGGTCATGGGTTCGATTCCCAGAAGAACTGATAACATGTATAAAATGTTAAAAGCAGCCAAATGCATAAATGTAAATCTCAAAGATGATCCAGAGAAAAAGGATGCAGGTGAGCGGAAAAAAAGGAGGGGCATGAATACTTTTTGAATGCACTGTACATATGGATAGAAAAAAAAAAATTCAACTCAGATGACCAGAGCTTAGACTAGTCTTACAAGTTAGTCGAACTTTTTCTTCAAGATTGTTCATAACTTTTTATGCAACTCAGTTACATAAAAAAAGTACATTGGCCTAATTTGATACCGAAAAGTAAGACTAACCGTTCCTTGACTGACTGCTAGTAGGTCATGCTAGATTTTAAGACACTGGCTTAACATAATGGCTAAGTTTATGCAACTGGCCCCTGGCTAAGATGTAATAATAAAACTACTATACAATAACTAACCCTATGCGATTTCTTGCCTCCTACAAATTCTACACTTGTCTTTCAATGTCACACTTCTGATTTTAAGGGACTCAAGAACAGATAAACAGTGAGGAGTTTGTTCAAGTATGTAAAGCATCTGCACTAAAAGTCATTGTCTAGGTTGCTGATTTGCATGTTGTTGTTGTTGTTTTTTTATTAAAATCATTTGCCAAAGGTTTCTTGAATAGATTAAAAGTCCAAAAGCTATTTTTAAATAAGTAGGTCAGGACATGAAAACAACTCAAATGAATGATAATGAAGGCTGGAAACACATATCAAAAGAACATCCCAAACAGGACAAGAGAAAACAAGACCAGATCATATAAACTAAAATACATGTTTTCTTTTTGCCATTTTGATAACAGTTAAGCTATTCACTTCATTTAGTATGTTGGGTATCATTCGCATGACATTTGTTATAAATAAACCACACATGACAAAACTGCAGATGAGGTGAGTGCTTGGTTATATTTTAGTGGTCTATCAGAACAATTTAAAGGGTTAATTCACTCAAACATTACTCACCCTCATGTCGTTCCAAACCCGTAAGACATTTGTTCATCTTCAGAACACAAATGAAGATCTTTTTAATGAAATCTAAGAGCTTTCTGTCCCCTGATTGACAGCTTAAGCAACTAGAGAAATCTCTCATATTTCATCGAAAAGCTCTTAATTTGTGATCCAAGACGAACGAAAGTCTTACGGGTTTGGAACGACATGAGGGTGAGCAATTAATGACAGAATTGACATTTCTGGGTGAACCAACCCTTAAGAAGCATCAATTTAGACACCTAAATTTTAACAGGTACACTTTCATGACTGAAACCAACAAATTGTAGAATTTTGACAGTATTTGAAACATAGCGATGTGGCGTTAAATGTATGACTAAATGTTTAAATGCATGTATAAGTTAACTTGGGACAAAGCACTTTATCATCACAATACTCAAATTCAAGAACTTTCTCGTAATGGTAAAAGTGGACTCGTCTTAATGTGGCTCAAAATCCAAATCAGGGAATAGTTGATCAATCAAAACTAAGCAGCTACTCTCAGTCCTGTGGTGTCGTGGGCTCATTCTCACATGACACATACACTACTATTACTTTATGTTTTTGAAAGTCACCAAGGCTGCATTTACAGTATTTGATCAACAATACAGCAATTCAAATTACTAAAAAGAGTAAGTGTGAAATACTTACTATTTAAAATAACTTTTTTCTCTTTGAATCTATTTTAAAATGTAATTTATTCCTGATGTTAAAACTGAATTTTCAGCATCATTACTTCAGTCTTCAGTGTCACATGATCCTTCAGAAATTATTGTTATATGCTGATTTGCTGTTCAATTATATATAGTCAATTATTATTGATGCTCAATTATTAATAATGGTTCTTATCATTATCAATTAAGTGTCAATGTTTTTGACACTTAATATTTTTTGTGGAAACAGTGATAATTTTTTTTCAGGGATTAAAATTCTGAAGGATCATGTGACGAGGAGGAAATGGGGGGGGGGGGGGGGGACAATTTGAACAAGATATGTCACACTCTAGGGTTTCTGTTTTCAAATAAATACTATATAAATAATAGACATGAATACATTTCAAAATGTGAAAAAATATATCTGTTTTCCCACAGCACGCAAACCTGCAGCTTTGAAGTTTGTGTTCTCTGAATTCAGCCAAGAATCATCTAAGACATGTAGAGCAAAAATCATAAATCTTAAAATACCTCCAAATCTCCTTTGGTAATGCAAGCTTCCTCCACCCGAAATTGCAGGTCCTCCACCTTCCTGTTTGGGACAATAATTCTTTATCATTTTCAGCTTGTATTTCCATTTTAAGTTCTTACACAAGTTGTAAGATTTTTGTTTCATTGAAGGGCAAGAAAAAAAAAAAAAAAAGTAAACCAATATGAGGGACAATAATACAGAGCGCATATACAAACTATAACCGAAGTAAAAGGGACCAGATGTCAGTAATAGCCTTAAAATAACTTCTTGTATTGTCATAAAGTTACCAGAGATTGTGAATATAAGACCTTCTGTGGAGAACAATTAACAACAACAAACAAATAAATTAAAGGGATAGTTAACCCAAAAATGAACACATACGGTCATCATTTACAGTCATCAAATACAGTCCTTATTTACTCACCTTCATATCTTTAAAAAACAAAGGTCACCAAAACAGTTTGGTTGTCAAAATTCCTCAAAATATCGTTTGTCTTCCACAGAAGAAAGAAATTCATGAGGTAAATAAAAAATATATATATATTTTTGGGTGAACTATCCCTTTAAAGACCACTTGAAATTGCTAGCATTAAAAGGAGGGAGATTCTCATTCTATGCATTTTACTGGACAAAAATGCGCATATTCTCTTGCGGCATCAATATCAATGTTCTTTATCAATGAATATTGTGTCTATTTGCTCTAAGGCCATCTGTATGCAAACATATATAAAAATCCCCAAAATTCTAATTGATATAATGGGGTGTTCTGATTAGATCTTCATAAGTGGGTTGAATAATACTACACCTCTTCTCCTCCTCCAGCTGGTTGAGCAGTTCCACCTTCTGTCTGTCTGCAGCCTCCACAAGCGCTCGCAGCTGGTCCATTTTGGCATCAACCTCCAACACATACTACATGAACAATTCAAAACAACTACATTAATCTAATTTTATAACTTGCATACATTTTTTCTATAGCTGTAAAAAATAAAAATAAAAACGAACTGAACTGACTGACTAAATAAATAAATGGAACGTTATTGTGCAATTGTGCGTTTTACTGCGTATACTGGCCATGAAAGACGATAGATAGTAAAAATTAAAGTAGTCAATTTTTGGTTGATTAAAAGACAGACTTATATATGATCTATATAAATTGATCTCAAAACAATTACGCCTAAAAAAAAAAAAAAAAAAGAAAGCAAGTGTCAAGCGGAAGTAAAAAAAAAGGAAGCAAGACTTATTAAAACTCCAGGAGTGCCCGTTCTTCCCTTTTCATTTGTTTATAACAGTTTTGTCTAATAACAGAAAGCCAAAGGCTATGATACTTTTTTTCCACATACCATCAGCATTCAGCAAATACACATTCATTTAACTTAAATCAGTCTTTGAATATCTAATAAGCACTTAATTACACAAACTGCACAAAATCTGGCAAATTCAGTTAGATCTTCTGAATTGTGCATTAAAGCCTGCATAAAAACGTGTACTCTGTGCATGATGGTCCATCTGTGCGAAGGATTCAAGTCGTGTGAATTGTATGCAGAGAGAAGAGTTCTGCAGTCACTGGACATCCACAATCATTTCTAGGTTTCTAGGTTTCAAAGTATGCTAAACCAAATCCAGTTTGCCTCAATGTCATATTCATGTCATACTCACTGTCTGTATGTTAAATGGTGTTACTTGGTCTTTTGATTCCCAGTGTGCACAGATTTACCAGAGTGCACTGTTGGACTCATAGAAATGTATATGTAGATGCCACATCGAACCGCGCCAACACCGCCGTCTTGGAGGGTCAGCGTGTCGTCACTCACAGTAAGAATCAATGATGCCACAACATTGCACATTTTCAGGTTGTGAAACCACCGAGATTTAAATTCCCGGAGAAATGGGATAACCTTTTACAAGTGAGAATGTGTTGGTGTTTTTATATATGTATTAACTCAATATTACAGGTTTTTACTATGGTACTTTTTATTGTTTTTACTTTTACTGTGATAACTTTTCATCTTGTTAGCTGACGCCTTAGTCTTTTTGTATTGTGTTAGTTTAGAAGAATCATCTGCTGAAGTAAATTGCAGATATAGATATTCATACATGCGTCTAACTATGGTTGCAGACGTGCAGTCAACTTGCTCTTGAATGTTCACAGACTGGCTTTGACCGTTCCAATATGGCGGACGGCTTACGTATCGCGGCCCACAGAAACAGCCGCTAATGAGGCATCTATGTATAGATACATCTACACATCCACTGCATTAAGACTGTGCCTTAAAAACTAGTTTGATTAAACAGCATTTAACCAAGTAATTAGTCTCACTTTTCAGATTAAAATTAGCCCAACCTATGTTTTTATACAAGTGACTTCAAGTTATGACCAGTCTTGAAGAAATAAGTTGGATGACTCAGTTGTAAGACCAGTCTAAGCAGTTTCTGCACCCAGCCATTGGTTACAATGTTTACTTCTGTTTTATTCATGCTTATTCAAAATTTAGATTTTTGTTTGTTTGTTTGTTTGAAATGTCACATTTACATTTTCACATTTCAAAATGGAAATAGCAATTTTGGAAACAGCACTGGAGGCCTGAGATGGAATGCGTAATAAAATAGCTAGTTCTAATAGAAGAGTGTTTTAAAGGACAAAAACTATTAAATAAAACACATAAAAATGACATTGACAAGCTGCTCTGCCTTGTGGCTGCTTTACTATCTCAGGTTTGCATTATTTTCCACAACTCAATGGTCCGTCATCAATTATTTAATAAATTGATCAATATACAAATAAATAAAAAAGAAGAAATCACTGGGTCTAACCTGCTCCTGGCCTTCTCTCAGTAACGTAAGCTCCTGCTCCACTTCGCCCACATGGCTGGTTGCCTTGGCAACCTCAGCTCTCTCCAGGTCACGTTCTGCCATGAGTTGCTCGATGTGTTGCTGTTTCTCCTTCAGGGCCTCCTGTAGTGCCGTAGTGCCAGAGATCTTCCTCGCATACCTTGTGGACGTCTCTGTCAACTTCAGAGAGAAATCCAATCAAGATCTTGAAAACTACATCAGATACTGTATTGCCTACATTTACTTGTATCATATTATCTCAGTAATGCGGTAACATCATGTCCATTGTTCAGGCATGACCTTCATTTACGACAGTAAATGGACTAAAAATGGAAAAGGTTTTCCTTTGTGTTTTTCATGTACATACAACAAAATGATCCCTGTTCATGCGGATCCGAGAAAACTAAAAACGCTGTATTCTGCTTGCTAAAAAGCAAGCCATTCGTATGTTGGTTTCCCTGTAATGCTGCACACTAAAATAGTGAGATTGTTCAATGAATGCATTTTATAACAAATCTCATTTGGGTATAAAGCAAGCCATTCGTACGTTGGTTTCCCTAAAAATAATGAGATTGTTCAATGAATTTGATATCAAAACTTTGCTTTATTTGTTTAGGCGACTTGAATTGTCAACTGGCTCAATCGATTGAGTTTGTCAAACAATAAAATAAAAAAAATAGATGGCAAAACCCATTTTGGGAAATTATTTTTCAATTCCATTTTGGTGCTGTTAGTATCCCAAAAATTACACAGCTTTAGCATGCTTAACAGGGCTTAACCTATATATGTAACCAAAAATAGGTTTGCATGTAAGGTGGCATTTGTAACTCACCAGTCCTGTACGACTTGGCTTGCAACTAGCAGAAGAGGCCACAGAGCTCATGGAGCTGATGGAGGAGGCACTAGGGCTGCGTTTCAATGCTCCTGGTGTGGTCGCCGTCTTCCTCACCGTGGTCTTTGCCTTCGCTGGGGTAGTGGAGGGAAAGCCTATACGGGTCACCTTGTGCACTGGTGCAAAGAGGCCATACTTGGGCTGACACTGGAAATACCTGATGACACACAAACTAAATCACACTAATGTTCTTTCAATACAATCTACCTTTGCTAATGTAAGAACAGGACACAGTACCTGGTTCCAGCCACAGCACCATCGTTCTTTCCCAAGGGCTCATCCAGCTCAACTCCACACCACTCACCCTTGGCAAAATCGGTTTCGCCTAAGAAACGCACTACGCCGGCTTTCGAGCCAGCAACCTAAAATATGTGAAGGAAAAAAGAACTTAACATACACAGGATTCCTAAACAGTGCTTATGGAATATTTATAACAGCAGCTTCACTTTATTTCATAAACAGGTCTACTACATTAACAAACAAAGATTTAATCTATACTTTTATTCACATATTAACATTCATCAACTCACACATCAGTTGTGGTAAACAGAAGCTCAAGCATGTTCTCTTGATGTGGAACCAATGAGGTTCATTCTCGTGTTACGCATCACTTTTGAGCTTTAGCAAGAACCAATGAGGTATGTTCTCGCGTTTGGTTGAGCTGTGTATGTTCGCTGATCAAAGTTTAAAGGTGAATAAAAGCCTGAATTAAATCGGTTCATCATATAAAGCGATCGAGTCTCTTCATTTTTTTGACTAAACCGCTCAATTCAGATATTATTTTTACCAACTCTTTATGAACTTTTTGAAGCGTAAAAAAGTGGTAGTTGCGTAGCTGTTAATTGAGGGACAGAAAGCTCTCAGATTTCATCAAAAGATCTTTTGTATTCTGAAGATGAACGAAAGTCTTACGAGTTTGGAACGACATGAAGGAGAGTAAATGATGACAGAATTTTCATTTTTGGGTGAACTATCAACTTTAAGTGGATATAACATGGTGCTCATCTTGAGTTGTAAATCATAACGAACCTCACAAATGTGGACGGCGAAGACCAGCCGGCCGCCGCACAAATGTCTTCAATTGGTACACCACTGGACTATGCCCATGAAGAGGCCATACCCCTTGTGGAATGTGCCCTGACGCCTATGGAGCATTGAAGGCCCATTGAGGCGTAGGCCAAAGAGATAGCATCTACTATCCAATGTGACAATCTTTGCTTCGTGACCGGGAGCCATTTGGTGCGGCCGCCAAAGCAATCAAAGAGCTGTTCCGACTACCTGAACGGGGCAGAATGCTCTATATATAAACTCTGAGAGCCCTGACGGGGCAGAGTAGACTTAATTCTCTATCGTCTTCCGACAAAGTCTCGTCTTGCCATGTCTTGGTTTGAGGACGACTTTGGAGTCGTTGGGCCCAAACTCAAGGCAGGAAGCATTCATGGAGAGCACTTGCAAATCTCCCACTCGCTTGACCGATGCTAGGGCTAGCAGGAGTGCAGTCTTGAGCGAAAGTGGCTTTAAGTCAGCCGACTGAAGCGGCTCGAAAGGGGGTCCCCTAAGGGCCCTGAGGACCGTGGATATGTCCCATTAGGGTATAGAGGGAGGACGAGGCGGGTTCAGCCTCCTGGCCCCCTTGAGGACATGTACAACCAGGTCGTTCCTTCCTAAGGATTGGCTGGCCACAGGAGCATGGAAGACTGCTATGGCCGCCACGCATACTTTGAGTGTGGAGGGGGTACGACCCGCGTCCAGTAGCTCTTGTAGAAATTAAAGTACCAGTGGTACTTCACATGAGTAGGGGGGGTCTAGGTGCCGAGCTAAGCACCAGCTGGTGAACACTGACCACTTGAGGGCATAGAGGTGTCTCGTGGATGGAGCTCTAGCCTCAGCGATAGTGCTTAGGACTCCTTCCGGGATGTCCCCGGGTACCCGTTGAGGGGCCAAACATGGCCCCAAAATTTCATGCCCTCAAGTCGGGGCAGGGGTGCCAGATCGTCCTGTTAGCCTGAGTAAGGAGGTCCTTCCTTAGCGGTATAAGCCAAGGAGCAGCTGCATCAACTCGGGGAACCATGTCTGGGTCCGCCAGAGAGGGGGTATTAGGAGGACTGCACATTTGTTCTCCCTGATCCGTTCAATGACCTGAGGGAGCATCGAAACCGGAGGAAATGCATAAAGAGGGCGACTGGGTCATTCGTGGGCCAGCACATCTCTGTTCTTTGCAAAGAATGTTGGGCAGTGAGAGTTGTCTTCTGAGGCCCCCTCTCCTAATGCCTCAGAAAATCCGATCTGCCTGTTTACATGACAGTCGCATTGGCACATATCTGATTTATATCTGATTTATTTCCACATATGAACGAGGCCTGAAACCAATCTCAAAATATCCGAATGCATTTGTTTTTTCCTGTTTACATGGTCATAGAACACATCCGATCTGTATCACACATGAGCAAAAAATCGGAATTGGGTCACATTTCACTGACAGTGTAAACGAGGCCTATGTGAGGTAATTCTTTAAGCATCTGAAAACTCTTGAAGAAAAATTGTCTTATTATTTTCCCTCAACTTCATCCGAAGCTTTTGACTGGGTGCGAGACCCATTTAGCTCAGCTGCAATGGACAACGCAAATAGACTGTCATTGCAGCAACAAGAGCAACTTGTCGAAATGAGACAGGACCGTGGTTTAAAAATTTCATTCAGTGACCTGTCTTTGGACAGCTTCTGGTTGACTGCGGCCAAAGAGTATCCAGTCATCGCAGACAGTGCAATCTCAGTCTTGCTATCATTTTCCATAACTTACCTATGTGAGCTCAGCTTTTCTAGTCTGACTTACATTAAGAACAAAAACAGAAAGATTAAGAGCAGTTGACCAAGAGCTCCATGTGTCGTTGTCATCAATTCCAGCCAGGATATCATATTTGTGTTCATCAAAACAAGCTCAAGTTTCACATTAAATGTGAGTACAGTCTACTTTAAATATTAAATGCCGTTTTAACATGCCATTTGAACCATTACAATGCACGTTTGTGCAATTTTGTTATATTTTAGTGCTTAATGTGATAGTGATGTGCTGTTGGATTTTTTAAATATCAAAAATGTGCCGTGACAGAAAAAAGGTCGGGAAACACTGGTGTAGAGCCCTTCAGTTTGAAGCTGCATTGAAACTGCAATTTGGACCTTCAAACCGTTGATCTTCATTGAAGTCCACTATATGGAGAACAATCCTGGAATGTTTTCCTAAAACCTCAATTTCCTTTCAACTGAAGAAAGAAAGACAAACATCTTGGATGTCGTTGGGGTGAGTAAATTATCAGGAAATCTCAATTCTACTCCTTTAAATAAGGTTGTGTGTCCACCAAAGCTTTTTTAGCCAGCTGAAAACGCTAGGCGCTCTGCTGAAAACGCCTAGCTGTGGGCGCTTGAGAGCGTTTTGGCAGGGCAGCATTTTTTTCAGTTGAGATGCTTTGCTTGTTGTGATACAGAATATTCACACATATTTTGTTTCTGTGTTGATTCTATATTAAAATGTCGATACAATGTAACGTATTTTCTCTGGCTCGTTTTAAATTATTTTGTTCCGTTATTATGCTTGTTGTTGTCATCTGTTGACGTTTTCATTACATCAAAAGTGACAGTAATGAGCGCTGCGTTTTACCCAAAGTTGAATATTCTTCGTCTCTCGGCGACCTATAAAAAATGCTCAGCGCCTCATTATGCTCATGGCGTTTTAAAAACGCGGCTCTCCCATTGAAAAGAATTGGAAAAAATACGCCAGCCGCGTGAAAAAAACGCTTTGGCCTAAGGGTAGTTTTCAGAACTTGGCATGTCCGCTTACATTCCTCATTCCAAATACATGCAATCAGTGTAATACCCAACAATTTACAGTCACTATTATGGAGAAGCCAATAATGCTTTGACTGAGTCGGACCATCTTGAGAACCTTGAATTATCTTAACTTGACACACAATAATGCTCATCACAACACACTCACCAGAACTCGATCATTGATCTTCAGCTCCCGATCACCTTTCTTGACCGAACCAGACTCCGACAGATTTGACACCGATTCACTTTTGGACCGCACCAGATCTGAGGTAGGTGCAGCTGTTTTAGTGGGTGAGGCTGGTTTCTTGGCTGAAGCAGATACTGATGCATTAGAGGGAGTGGGTGACCCGGCACGAGACGGAGGGGCCGTCGTTGTGTCATCCGCCTCACCTTCAGTGCGTGAAAGCTTCGAGGGACGTGTGAAAATACCCTTTAATGCTTCACACTCAAAATAGCGCACACCAGACACCGAACCATCATTTTTCCCAATTGGCTCATCAAGCACAATGCCAGCCCATTGGCCCGGAGCAAACTGAGTCTCTCCTAAAAACTGAACGACGCCTGGTTTGTTGCCATTAACCCAGACACGATCCCCGATCTTGTATTGCTCGCCTGCATCTTGGGCTTCGGCTGAGGATTTGTCATTTTGAGTTGGTTTGGAAGCACCTGTTCCAAAGGAAGAAAATAAATAGGCTTTGTTAAGAATACAGCATGCAGTATTGTACACTGTGCATGCTATACACAATGATTTTTATCAAATTTGTATTCATTTGATAAATAACTATCGTCATATCATATACATACAAGCTGTATCCGAAATCGCATACTTCCTTACTCTATAGTAGGTGAAAAAATGTATGTGACAAGAGTAGTATGTCTGAATTTACAGTACTCATAAAAGAGAAGGGAAAAAGTGTGCAGACAATTTACTACTTCCGGAGACATTCTGAAGTGGGCATACTATCCCATGAGACCACGGGAGAATGTATGAATGACAGTGAAGCGACACAACTGATGCTGGTCACATGATAATGACAGCATGGCAAATGTAGTGCGTCCAGATTTGTAGTAGTAGTAGTAGTAGTAGTAGTAGTAGTAGTACTTTATTGATACCAGTTGGGAAATTAAAGAAGAATTACATTCTTACTATATAGAAGGTCCTTTATTTGTGGTCACAAAAGTAATTACGTATTCAAAATAAGCACCTACTCAAGAAATTGTGATTTTGGATGCAGCCACAAAAATTTAAAGGTCTTCGCAACAACTGGTCAAAATAAAAGTCTTGTTTAACTTAAGGAAATTGTGACAGAAATTATCCTTATATATATATATATATATATATATATATATATATAAAGATTAAATTGTGAATGTTTCATGCCAACATTCGATTACCACCGTTTTTGATAATGCATTTGTATTAAATTATAAATCCGGAAAAACAGACAACAAAGAATGTCAGAAAAAATAAAACATTTCACAGGGCCCTATTATTGTAAAAAGAAAAATGCTTTTTGATTATTAAAATTTAATTAAACCATTAAATTAGAATCCATAAAAGTTCAAATGGGGGAAAATTTTATCCAATTTAGGGGAAAAAAAAATGCCTAAACGTTTAACATGTTTACTCAGATAGCCCTTTAAACACTTGAGCCTTAATTTTATTTGAAAGACTTTGTTACATTAAATTTAAAATTACACCAATATGCAAGTAAAGTGAACCTTAAACATTATAAACAAACTGGACGACGGACTAAATGCAAGAGGCATTGCCTGTTCTTGTTGATGCTTTTCTTATGATCTTTCTGTAAATAACCACAGCATATGGCATACGCAACTCACTGCACTTTGGAGTAATGACATTTACATGTGTTAATTTAGCAGATGCTTTTATTCCCATTCTTTTTCCAATTCTAAGTATTATATAGTATGCAGAATATTCCATTCCTAATCCAAACATAGTCATTCACTACTAGGCTGGCTACATTCGAAAGTTCGCAATAATTTTATTTATTTTGTATAAAATTGTATACATGATAAAATGGGATGGCCCTTACCAGCAGAAGGAGTCGTCTTCGCGACGCCCGCATTGGCTGGTCTACCAATTTTGCTGGGCGCTTTGAGTCCACTGGGTTTTGATGTGCTCATTGTAGTTCTGAAATTTCCGTCTGTCTAAACTTGGACTTTTCCTCTCCAACAAACATTGAAAATTAAATAAAAAATAATTGAGGAAGAAAGGGGTGCAGCAATGTCTCTGGAAAGAAAGAAAAGAGAAACATATCAGCCTGTTTTAACAGTCTTGCTTTTTGCCATTTCAGAAACTGTGTGTTCATGCAACACATTTTGTTCCATTGGTATGTTGGTATAGTTGAAAGTGTAAAGCCTATTTCACACTGCACACATAAGCAATATGTAACAGAAGGCTTCCGTTTTTGTTATTGCTGTGTAACAGAGCTGTTACTCTATACAGATTTGTTACAGCGAGTATTTCTTTCAAATGAAGGCCATTATATCTATAAATGTCGGGCTGGGTATCCATTCAGATGTTCCGATTCGACTCAATGAATATAGATTTAATCCAAATCCTATATTTATAAAAAAAAGAACAGTGAACATAAGTTTACAAATGGTTAATTAATAAAAAGAAATTAAGAGCCACAAACCTGTATATTAAACTTTATTTTAAGTACACTTGGGTCCATTAAAACAGAACCCAACTCTATATTTCAAATGCATACAATGAATAGACAGGATTTTGATGCAAGATCAAAAATTTATGCTGAAAATTGGACAAGTCAGAACAGTCGCATGCCTTGATCAAACAGGATCAGGTTATTTTATGTTTAAGATACAACCAACGTAAAATCTCTCTGCATTCGCTGTAACATGGAGACCGCAAGCCTATGAACAGTGTAGGAAAACGAATACTGGCTTTTGGGTGATAGATAAATAAATATGGGAAAAAATCGATTCATGGCCTTTGAGAATCAATTTTGAATCGACCACATTTTTAAAAAACGATTATTCGAAAAATCGTTTTTTTTGCCCAGCCCTAATAAAAAGGTTATCAGGAATTACCCATTAAAAACAAAATGGTCTTTGGTCACTTTTTGTATATAATATTCCCAATTTAAATAAGTCTGTTTTTCATGCTGCAACGGCCATGTTCAAAGTTTCGGGAGTGACAAACATTTAAATGCAGGAGTAAATCTGCTAAATTATTACAAATATCATGCACGTATATTACTCATATCATGAAATAAGATTTGTTATCCCACCCCTATCCCAAGCTGTTCAGAATTGTGAAAGGTTAGCAAATGTTAACGTGATTGATAATAATGTGATTGTTGCAAACATCTCAGTAATTATGTAATTATTATTACATATTTAATTAATTTATAAAACAATAAATTCTGTAAATTCTGTCATATTGTTCAGTTCATTTTACTGTTTTAGTTTTTCGCCGTGGAATCGATTCAGTGTTTGTATTGAGGTATTTTAGTCAGGTATTGTATCGTAATCATAATTTTGGTATCGTAACAACACTAGTACGATGATTATACAGGTCACATTTTCATGTAAAGCAGTTATTTTTTTCACGTTATGAAAACGTCAGCAAATTTAAAAGCACTTGTTAAGTGAAGGTCATATTCCCTATTCACATCTTGCACTTAAATGTATTTTCATTATCAAAGTGATTCCAGGATAACTGCGAGCTTTCAAAGCCATAGGCTAGTTTCACTTTAGTTCTTTGTTTCAGTCGCATGACTTTTTCCACTCGTCCACCATATTTATCACCATCAAAGCGGCAAAGTAATGGATTACAGTTATTGTAAAGTAATTGGATTTGATCCGTAACAAGTACCAGAAATGACTTTTTCTCAGATCTCTAACATTCACAGACAAGCATTTAATCCTAATCCATCTAATCCATTTACTGGCAAAAGTCCACCTGTGTGATTATTAGACTCTCGCTGGTATAAGATGGATTGTGGATCTGTAAAAATGTTTTCTGGGGCCTATGATCTCTGTTTACGTGTTTTTGTATTCAGCACCACCTTTTTTCTTTTTTTTTTTGCTCCACTGTTGGTCATAAACAAAGGCAGATGAGAGGCACAAATGAAACCCAAAAAAGGTTTTCATTCAAACAAAGACAAATGTTGCACTTTGTTTAACTACTTCAACTGACTATGTTTGTTAAGAAAGGTGCGGGAATGGAAAAAGAACAGGTTTCAGATTTATCAAAGGCTCTCAATCAGTAAACAGGTGCGAGTCCAAACCACTACTGTACATTTTAGCAATATAACAAGACAGTAGTTCAGAAAAATATTCTCAATTCGGGACTCACACCGTGAACATCTCGGTATCTGGCATGAAAAATTGCCTCATATTTTGGTGAGCAGATAATATAAATTTTTTTTTTTTTGTACCCTAACTCTGACACTTTAACACTGGGTTTTAAAATACAATATTCACTAACATTACCGATTAAACTGCACCGAGACTATTGGATGAGAACATAAATTTAACTGAATTGAGATGATACACTAACTTTGCAAGATCAACACTGTTACGAACTGAATTGATATGCTGAATAATAACTCCATATCCTTCTGTAGAGCTGCTTATAGCTGAATTCAACTTTTTCCATAACTGATTAACTTTGCAACATTAACACTGTAATTGAGCTGAATTGAAAGAACATTGAACTAAATTGAGCTGAATAATGACAATCCTCTATAGAGCTGCTTTACAGCTAAAATTGAATTTGTTGCATAATTGATTAATTTTACAACATTAATATTGTTATTTTCCTGTTTTGTACTGTGAAGTTGCTTTGAAACAATCTGTATTGTATAAAGTGCTATATAAATAAATGTGACTCTACACTGTTTATTGTGCGCTGTATGCAGAGACTCAAACTCAAGGAGATACGAGAAATAATGGGTTGTTCAGTGCACTTCAAAAACAGAGGCTTGCTTTACTTATCGAGATCGAGATGAAGCAATACCAAATTTCTCCACCGATACTGATAGCCGATTCCCGATAGTTTGATTTTTTCCAACTAATGCTGTAAACTGGGATTCCTCTCATTTGGTTTTGAACGCTTATATCTTCAATATGTGAATTTTGTCATTACTTTGGAGCACACTAACTTATAGATAACAGTAAGGCTAAAATATGCATACAAAAGGCCAAAAAACTTCCATTTTGATTTCATGGGGACTTTAAGTACAAGTTAAAAATGTATTTGCATAACACATTTAAAAACAGCCATAGTTGACCAAATTGCTTAATGTCAGGATGCACAAACAAATAAACAAAACAAACACAGTAGAGAATGTCACAGTATCAAAACTCAACTCAAAATGAAAGCTAAGGAATACAGGTGAGTCTTAAGCAACGACTTGAAAATGTCAGCAGTCCGAGCTGTTCTTATATGAACCAGTAGACTATTCCAGAGGTTAGGAGAAGCCACTGAGAAGGATCGGTCCCCTAACCTGGATCTTGCAACATCGAGAAGCATAAGAAGGTTTTGCCAACCCATTTAAAATCTTCAAAACAAGTAATAAAATCTTAAAATCAATCCTGAAGCGTACAGGACGCCAGAGGAGCGAGGCTAAAACTGGGTTAATGTGCTCACGCTTTTTAGTCCCAGTTAGGAGCCGAGCTGCTGCATTCTGGACTAACTGTAAGCGAAGAAGAGATGACTGATCCAATCCAACATATAAAGAGTTACAGTAGTCTAGTCTAGACGTAAGAAAAGCATGAATTACTCATTCAAAATCCTTGCGTGCCAGGTAGGGCTTGACTTCAGCCAACAGTCTCAGCTTGCTTTTACAAAAGAACTAATTTGATTTTTAAAATTTAAAAGCACTGTCAAAAATCACACCGAGATTCTTGGTAAATGGACAAATATGCGATCCTAAAGAACCAAGAGCATCTACACAGGACTACCAAACACAACAACCTCAGACTTATTTTCATTAAGACAGAGAAAGTTCTGATCCAACCATATTTTTAAAGCAATGGCTGAATTGAGTCTTTGTCATTTTGTTTTGATGGGCAAATAGATTTGTACATCATCCGCATAACAATGGAAGGAAATATTTTGCTTTTTGAAAATGATTAAACTCAACCATATTACCAAACAATATCCCACCTCAACAGCAGCACAAGTGTTTTGCACATCACGAGAACTGTATTACTATTATTTCTTAAAGCCAAATAGTTAAACTTTTAAAAAACCTACAAACTTATATAAAAGACAATAGACAACTCGGAATTCAAATGTGACTCTCTCACTATCTGGCTCTTCAATCAAAACAAGCAAACACTGGACGCTGAAAACAACGACAAACAAGACAAACAGTTCCCAACTTCAGTCTTATACATGTTGACATGCTGCACAGTTTACAAAATTCCATAAAAAAACTATAATTGATTTATAAAATCTAGTGCTGCATGTAATCATTCAGGCGCCACATCTGGGGCTTCACAACAGTCTGAGCCGATTTACGCCAGAGCTTGACAAGTTACCAAATCTGCTTTAGGATTTCAACCAAAACAACGACCCAATATGAAGAACAGAATATCATTTACAAAACCTGAAAATAAACTATTGCTTGTTTGACGACGAATACTTAAAATTTCCCACCGTAAAGCCCAAAAGAGTAGCTTTAATGAGACAGTTTTCCATGATAATTTAAAAAAATTACAATTTTTAGAGCAACCATCTAAACACACAGATTAACATGATATATTTTGGCGTCGTATGACTTTCCCCCCGTCAAGTAACTTACACGCAAGTTTCAATACGCAATGAACATGGAGAAAGTTCACTAGTCCTTATGACGACTTTCCGCAATGTCACATCTTGACTAATCGGACCGAAATAGAGAACCGCGTTCACTAACACCGCAGTGCTAGCCAGCGCTCATCCACGATCAACGCGTTTTAACAACAGGTTCTGTTTACAACGAACAGCTGATAGCAAACAAGGATACTGTTACGGAGGGCCGAGGAGCAACCTGTATTAGATGGGAAATTCTGACTTAGCAACTTCCGATGGAAAATGCGCTCTCCTCGAGACCCACGACACCCACTGAACAAGCACTTAACCCAGGAATCGCGTTACTCACCTGCTGTTTCCCGGCTGCGTGGCGCTATCAAAAATCAATCGCGCTGAATTCTCTTCAATCTACTTAGCTTGACGCCTGCGTTGGTTAAGGATTTAACCTGGAGCGTTCAAGCACCCACTTCAGCAGTGACACGAGTAGCGTAATGACGTATCTCTCTAGGCCCCGCCCACTCGCGGCCAACGGGAGGCGGGCTAAGCAAATGCGGTCATTCGGCGGTAGGATTAAACACGCGGAAGATGAAGTATTAGCTATGGCAAGCCGTTTTAGCTTGAATTCAATTGCAGAGCTCTTTAATTCAATTACAGAGCTCTGAAATTATACATATCTTTAATTCGTTTTTTTACTAGTAAAAATTCAATTAGAGAGCTCCGTAATTAAAAATGAATGGAAGTCAATGGAGACATGACAAGTAAAAATTCATTTGTAGAGCTCTCTAATTGGAATTGTTACTAGTAAGAATTGAATTAGAGAGCTCTGTAAATGTAATTCTTACTAGTAATAATTGAATTAGAGAGCTCTCTAATTGTAATTTTTACTAGTATTGAATTAGAAAGCTCTCTAATTGTAATTGCTACTAGTAAGAATTTAATTGTAGAGCTCTCAAATTTAATTCTTACTAGTAAAAATGCAATTACGACGAGTAACGCTGGGTACAATTTAAGCTAAAACGGCTTGCCATAATTAGCAACATTGTACATATGCTGTTCAAAAGCAGTGTATATACCGGTTCGGGCTGTTTGGGGTCTCAGAGACCCCAGGCAACAAAATGTAATTTTGTAACAATATATATATTTTAAACAAATGTAATTTTACTCATTAATGTTTTTACTCTACATTTGGACATTTTTACTCCACAAAATGTTAAAAAAAAGAAAAGAAAAACTCTCCAAAAAGAAAAAAATTTTTTATAAAAAATACCCACATTTCTAACTTTCATTCATGGGGATAACATGGATAATTTGACATGGTTTAGTGTAAGATTTTTGGCCAAATCTTGGAAAATGCAGTTTTAAAAGTAAAAAAAAAAAAAAAATAGCTTTAACCTGGCTGCAGAGCTCTAAAAGTACTAAAAGTTTCAAACTAAAAGACATCATTTCACAAGTTTTTCCAGTTAGAAGATTCATATAATGAAATCACAATTATAACAATAAAAGTTACTTTTTGTCAAAGTTTGGCAAGTTTTTGTACTGAAAAAAATCAGTTTTTCAATAATGTTACATTATGTTACAAAGAGAAAAGTTGGAGTTTTTAGAGTTTATCATTTATTTCAAACATCTGTTTTTCATATAATTCTACAAATTTAAAGTGTGCCACTTCATTTCTGTCTATGTGTGTTCTGTGTTGTTTCTGATTTTGAGGATGAATTTTGTCCATTGATCAAATTCATTTGATTCTAATCATAATATAACATTACTGAAAACCAGATTTTTTTTTTTCAGTACAAAAAGTGCCTAAACTTTGACAAAAAGTAACTTTTATTATTATAATTGTGATTTCATTATATGTATATATGAATACAACTGGAAAAACTTGTGAAAAGATGTCTTTCAGTTAGTCAAAAAGCAAATAGCAAATAGTGGTGCTCTGCAGCCATCTACTGGTTAAAGTGATCATTTGTTACTTTTAAAACAGCATTTTCCAAAAGATGGGCAAAAATCTTACACTAAACCATGTCAAATGATCCATGTTATCCCCATGAATGAAAGTCAGAAATGTGGGTCAAAAAGACCCTGAGCAGCGCACAATGGTTAAGGCAAATGGATTTGTTGTTTGTTGTGTTTTCATATTCAAGAGATTATAAGCTAGATGCAGTTTTTTTTGGGTCTGCATCAAATGTTCTTCGACTTTTATACATAATAAATTTGTTTATGAATAAAGATTGATCTGTTGAAAGCAGTTATTTTGAGATAAATGCCAAATGTTCTCCTCCTATTCATATTTTACATTGAAGGGGTGCATACAACATATTTGCCCACCGGCAAATATAGTTGCCGCACATTCAAATATGATTTTCAAGAAAGAAAAAAAAAAACCTGGGGAAAATAAATGCAGAACATGTTCACACAGGACACTATTAACAGGATTATATGCATGAACCATTCAGAAAAATGTGGGCACAAATGGGTTAAAATTTTAGTTGGCCCAATTTTGTATTTTTGTAATTTTATTTATTTATTTATTTTCTGTATTTTTTAGATTTAGTTATTTTATATAAACTAAAATGAGAAACGTTGCCTTGGCAAATGTAGCTGAAATAAAATTCATTTAACTTTGTATTTTATCTCAATAAATTAAATGTTTACGGTTTACTGGTCTCTATAGGCTACTGGAAAAGCAGTCATACTTGTATTTTCAGTGCTTTATACAATATAGTAAATAGGCCATCAGTGTGAGTTTCTCAAAATTCAATTAGCTAAAACTCAGAGGATATTGACAGTGAATTCAATTTCTTAGGAAAAGCAGTTTTACAAACATTCTATAAATCATAAACATCTTTAAAACATTTTCTAACTATTTCTCTAACGTCTGAAAGGAACATTATTGCAGATGAGCGAACACTTGCAGATGTAAATGCAGACATCAAGAAGTCTCTGTGATGTTGCCTATTCGTGTGCTATGCGGGAAAAGTCATTGGAATCTGAAAACAGGATAACATTAGAAGTGATCAAAAATATAAGTAGGCCTATGAACAATTTGTCGGTGGCCTAAGCAAGCAAGAGCAGATGCTCTAATAAAGATGGATACAGCATTTTGTTCCACAAGGTGGCGATATGGCACTCTCTCAATGTAAATCGCCTTTGTCAAAAAATACTATGTAAAATATATTATATCTCAGTAGTAAAATGGAGTGGAAAAAAAATAACAATGGCGCGGCAGTTTCTGTAAATGATTGTACAGAAGACACCAGAAAATAGTGCCTGTATTTGTGTCTGTCTAAAAGTAATGAGTAGTATAGGCTACAGAGTATTTCAAACACATAACTACAAATGATATACAGTTCTGCTATCTAGAAAACTAGTCAGAAGTACTCACATCAACCCCGATATCTTTAAAACAGGATTTTTTCCCCCAGGGTTTAAGATTTGGTTGGTTAATTTCAGCCAAGGAGCTCTAAATTGGTTAGGGTTAGTGTGAGCTAGTCCAAGCTAGCTGGTGTAACTAACATTAGCATATGCAGGCCAAAGCATCTTTTTTCTATTGACGACCAGGGCTGGAAATCACTGGGGGGTCAGTTGGGAATTTTATATATTTTTATTAATATTTTTTTAGCACTTTCAATGACTTTTCATTTTCAGATGTATTAAATATAAAATATTCTATAGTTTTATTAATGATAACAACAAATAACTTTTTTTTTTCTTGAGTATCAATTCAGTGGCGGCTGGTGAAAAATATCTTAGGTGGGGCTGTGCCATATTCAGTCAGTTTTAATAGTCTGGTAATCATAGGAGCCATCAGGTCTTTTAGCGTTGTGGCACTTCCTCATCCGACAAGCATCCACCCTTCTCTCATTCAAAAACACATTATTTTCTCTCTGAATATTACTCTTCAGCTCACAGTCTGTAAATTCTACCATATTATATGTTGTTTGTTTGAATCCCTCTTTGTTTGTATCTTTAACCTAACTTTGTAAGTGACCTCTGTATATTACTTTCTGCCCTTGGTATGTGTATTGTGCTTTGATGTTGATTTTGTTTTATTCCTTAACCTATGGCAAGCCGTTTTAGCTTAAATTGTACCCAGCGTTACTAGTCGTAATTGCATTTTTACTAGAAAGAATTCAATTATAATTCTCTATAGAGAGTTCTACAATTCAATTCTTACAAGTAGCAATTACAGTTAGAGAGCTCTCTTATTCAATTATTACTAGTAAAATAATAATTGAATTAGAGAGCTCTCTAATTGTAATTTTTACTAGTAAGAATTGAATTGTAGAGCTCTCTAATTGAATTCTCTTACTAGTAAAAATGCAATTACGACGAGTATAACGCTGGGTACAATTTAAGCTAAAACTGCTTGCCATAGTAACTGTCCATGCTGGATCTATCCCCGTTGTTTTAAAAAGTAAGAATGGAAAGCAAATTAAGTCATTAGCATGACCGCATCCAGCTAGCCAGTGTACCAGCTACGAGAGAAGCCTCGCGCGCACTGCTTCCCTTTATCGCTAGCCTGCTGTTTGACAGAGACGGGCATGAGCTTGGGCCGCTAAAAGAATCGCCCATAGCGGACTAGATTTGAGCTCGCTGATTGGCTACAGTTTATGCCAAACATTTATTTATTTAATCAGCAATTGGCTAAGCTGCTCTAAAGACCCGCCTTCCTGGGGCATGTCTCCAGCTAGAGGGCCCTCTGGCCAGCCGCCCCTGATCAATATGGGAACATGAAAGGTCAATGAACAACATTATGAATTGTGTGTTGCTCAAACACGATATCTCTGCTTGGAGATAATTACCTGTGCAATTTTAGCTAAATTAAAGATACACTGTGTAAGAATCTGCAAATATGGTGCATGCGAAATTTAACAGGCCACACAAACAAACTTTTTAAAAAATATTTGTCCTCAGGTTAAAGAAAACTGTAATATGTTTTGGATGACGACCTTTAGTGTCAGTTTAGTGCTTTGAAAATCAACAATTACTAAACATTGAAGGTGAATCCAGTTTTGAGGGAAAGGGAAGCTAATATGCATTCTAAAAATCACAACAATTTGGATAATAATGTGTTTAGAATATATAATATTGTCTCATCCATTTTCTTAAATAATGGTTAAAAGGGTTGAAATGTGATGTTTATTATTTTATATGCTTTTTGTTTTGAGGACTGTATATTCTATTAAAAATAAAAATAATGTTTCCAATAAACATTTTATTATTAAACAGTCATTGGGCACTTTATTTCCACTTTTCAAATATTTTCTTCATTTTTATTGAAAATAAATGCCTTTCCAATCAGATATGTGATGGGCAAAAGGCGATTTCAAACTCTGGTCGAATGTGTCAAAGGCTTCATGCAGATGCCACACTCCCTACGGCCTCCTCCACAGCAGACGTTAAGTGGACTGTGTCTTTTAGCCAAAAAATATGGCTATTTACACTTAGAGCCACTCCATTATCAGAAATGTAAAAAAAAAAAAAACAGGGGGAAAAATGTTTTCTTCCCCCTGTTTGGGCCCCAAGTGCGCATTGGCCCCTGGCCCCATGCCCATAGGATAATCCGGCCCAGACTCTCAGTGACGGGAATGTGGGACTCGCTCCCATCCGCTCGAACTCCACTGGGACTCCCAGGATGATGGATGGTACAACTGGATCACACCTGGTCAAACGGACTTCCCTCAGGCTCTGATGTTGTAAAAAGTACACAAACATAATGATGAAGATGAAAGGCAGTCTTTAATAAAAATCCACACGTATAAGTAGCATAAAGAAGCACAAAGAGAGCAGCATAAAACACATCTAGACACAGACGAGACAAACAAGGATATATAATAACACACCTGAACTGAATGGCAACTCATCTGAAACCATGACAACAAACTACACAATGGAAACAGTGCAAACTGAACAAACTGAAAACAAAGTCCATTGGGCATGACAGATTGCACACAATATTATAAATAGTATTATAGTAAATATTACTATGTATGCTCAGATGTATGTTCAGTACAGTATAAATAATTATCATCTCACACACTGCATTCAGAGTTGATCTGGGGTTTTTTTCGCAACAGGACGTTTTCTATGCATAATGTGTTTCTAAAAACATCTATGATATATCTTAACTTTCAAGCAATATGGAGGCAAAATGACCAAACATAAAGAATAAACTTCACAGCCATGTTATATATGCAAGGACAGACTGTTTAATCAGTCTTTCTTTTTATTATATGATTAGCATCAAACAAACAATATAGTTCTTATTCACAGTGATTAAAGATTATTAAAATAAAAGATTGAAAAATGATTACAATCACCAAAATAGGTGGCGATATATTTACCAAGTATGTAAATCGGCATTAAACAAAAGAAGAAGAAAGTAGAATGGCGCGCTTTTTCTTAACGTCCGTTTCCATGGTGACTCTTCCGTGAACATTTGATGTTACTCCCGGACGACTCGAGTATTTATAACAAGCATACCTTGAGTAAGCAAGGTTTGATTTAATCAACCAATTGATAATTGATTAAATTACTTGTCAAATGTTTAATAGAAACAGCGGAATCGTTGTATAGTAAGTTAAGATCGCGTGTTTGAATGAATTGAGATCGCGATCTTTTAATGATTAATCGTGCTGCTGCTATACAACATGTGCCTCGGTCTCTTTTCAGGCTAGACATCATTATTAAAAATAGTTTACATTAAATCCGATTAAACCTGGGTAATTTTAGATAGGCTACGTAAACGCAGTTTAAACCCTATTTTTTACAGTCTATGGTTTAAACCACATCAAATGTTCAGTTACGCAGAAGCCCCGCCCACAGAGTGACGCTAATCAGCGCCGCGTAGCCTGCATTGAAATGCGTCATAGACGGATTCTATTCATTACTTTGACAGTTTTCTACAGGCATTTCTTGTTGCGTTGTTATTTAGCATTTGAAAATGGGTTCAAACATTTCTTGTGTTAAATGTGTAGATGTTTCTGACTGTGTGGACAATTTACAAAAAAAAGAGAAAGTCAAGAGGAAGGCAAAAACCAATAAGACCAGCTCAAGTCAAGGTAAGAAAGAGGACCAGACATGTCAATGTTATTGGTATATGTAGAGTATGTAGAATATGTAAAGTTTTGTTTTTAAAGTCTAATAAATAATAATAATGCTTAACCATGAATTGGAAAACTACTAGAGAATTCAGTAACATAATATACTTGACATATATTGATGAAAGATGCGTAAATGCCTTTAAACAAACATTAAAATGTATTACCTCAGATTTTTATTGAAGTTTTTATGAAGTCTTTACAACTTAAGTCCTAACAAGGTGAAATTGCTCAAGAATAATAATTATGCCGCGTGACATTTGCCCAGTGGGCCGAATTCAAGTCTGAAAATGAAAATGTTGTGCTAATGGCAAATTAATGAATTCTACATTTGAGCATGTATGGTTACTAAAGGGTTACCAAGCAACAAATAGATTGCCCCATTGATACACACAAATGAATGAAACTTAATGTAAAACTAACTTAATGAATGTAAACTTAACTTAATGAAACTTATTTGGGGTATGTTTTGAAAAGTTTAACTATTTTTAATTTAACACTTAAACAGAGAACAGAACATTCCTGCATGTGCTCACTGACCGACAACTGAGAAAGCAGAATGCACGAATTAGACCAGTCTGAAAGCCTTCATAATTTGCTTCATAATTTACAGCAAGCTTAGCTGCAGCAATATTAGTGTCTAGTAATGTATACAGTTATCAATGTTTTATTAATAGTATTTCATTAAAACCATCTTTTGGTTATATCATTTCCCTCTTCAGATCAGACTTCTCAGCATGTCACCAGTACCAGTGAGGCCGAAGTCCTCAGTGTTGCAGAGGAACCTGGTCACGCTGAAGTTGATGACGAGTGGAGTGATGACGCCTTCCAGGACTTAGTCGGAGATTCGTCAGAATGGGGTGCCGACATCCTCAACTCTTTGAGCTGTATCTTCTCGGACTTTAGTGTCAATACCCTCCAAACTCCAGTCTGTGTTGCGACTGACTTGAGTGTTGATGTCCTCCAATCTACAGTCTGTTCTACATCCGACTATAGCGTTCCAGTCCGAGATGTGGCCTACTATAGAGAAAATATCCCTCGAGTTCCAGTCCGTGAAGTGGTCTACTATAGAGCAAATATCCCTCGAGTTCCAGTCCGTGAAGTGGTCTACTATAGAGCAAATATCCCTCGAGTTCCAGTCCGTGAAGTGGCAGACTGCAGTGTGGACGTTCCCCAAGTCCCAGTCAGTACCACATCAGCTCCAGGCTTGGATGTGGCTGACTGTTGTGTTGATGTCCCTCAAGTTCCAGTCTGTGCGATATCAGACTGTAGAGATGATGTCCCTCAAGTTACAGTCTGTGCGATATCAGACTGTAGAGATGATGTCCCTCAAGTTCCAGTCTGTGCAATATCAGACTGTAGAGATGATGTCTCTCAAGTTCCAGTCTGTGCAATATCAGACTGTAGAGATGATGTCTCTCAAGTTCCAGTCTGTGTAATATCAGACTGTAGAGATGATGTCTCTCAAGTTCCAGTCTGTGCCATATCAGACTGTAGAGATGATGTCCCTCAAGTTCCAGTCTGTGCAATATCAGACTGTAGAGATGATGTCTCTCAAGTTCCAGTCTGTGCAATATCAGACTGTAGAGATGATGTCTCTCAAGTTCCAGTCTGTGCCATATCAGACTGTAGAGATGATGTCCCTCAAGTTCCAGTCTGTGCGATATCAGACTGTAGAGATGATGTCCCTCAAGTTCCAGTCTGTGCGATATCAGACTGTAGAGATGATGTCCCTCAAGTTCCAGTCTGTGCGATATCAGACTGTAGAGATGATGTCCCTCAAGTTACAGTCTGTGCGATATCAGACTGTAGAGATGATGTCCCTCAAGTTCCAGTCTGTGCGATATCAGACTGTAGAGATGATGTCCCTCAAGTTCCAGTCTGTGCGATATCAGACTGTAGAGATGATGTCCCTCAAGTTCCAGTCTGTGCGATATCAGACTGTAGAGATGATGTCCCTCAAGTTCCAGTCTGTGCGATATCAGACTGTAGAGATGATGTCCCTCAAGTTCCAGTCTGTGCCATATCAGACTGTAGAGATGATGTCCCTCAAGTTCCAGTCTGTGCCATATCAGACTGTAGAGATGATGTCCCTCAAGTTCCAGTCTGTGCGATATCAGACTGTAGAGATGATGTCCCTCAAGTTCCAGTCTGTGCGATATCAGACTGTAGAGATGGTGTCCCTCAAGTTCCAGTCTGTGCCATATCAGACTGTAGAGATGATGTCCCTCAAGTTCCAGTCTGTGCCATATCAGACTGTAGAGATGATGTCCCTCAAGTTCCAGTCTGTGCCATATCAGACTGTAGAGATGATGTCCCTCAAGTTCCAGTCTGTGCCATATCAGACTGTAGAGATGATGTCCCTCAAGTTCCAGTCTGTGCCATATCAGACTGTAGAGATGATGTCCCTCAAGTTCCAGTCTGTGCCATATCAGACTGTAGAGATGATGTCCCTCAAGTTCCAGTCTGTGCCATATCAGACTGTAGAGATGATGTCCCTCAAGTTCCAGTCTGTGCCATATCAGACTGTAGAGATGATGTCCCTCAAGTTCCAGTCTGTGCCATATCAGACTGTAGAGATGATGTCCCTCAAGTTCCAGTCTGTGCGATATCAGACTGTAGAGATGATGTCCCTCAAGTTCCAGTCTGTGCGATATCAGACTGTAGAGATGATGTCCCTCAAGTTCCAGTCTGTGCCATATCAGACTGTAGAGATGATGTCCCTCAAGTTCCAGTCTGTGGCACGTCAGACTGTAGAGTCAACGTCCCCCATGTCGGACCGACAGGGGACACTGTATCACCTCAGTTGAAGCAACTGGAGGTTAATGAGATTATTGGTAAGTTGACTGTCATGACTCCAACATAACACAATACAGACAAACTTTTGATATTATATCTATCTTTACTAAAGTCAACTCCTATTTTTCTTTTAACAGACGTCGGTTTCTCCAGCTATGAAATCGGCAGGAAGCTTGGTGAAGGAGGCTTTGGAAGCGTTTATGCGGGGATTCGCTTGAAAGATGGCCTTGAGGTATCACTTATTTTCTTACATTATTTATATTTATCTATCAAAGGCGTAGTTTACACTGTCAGTGAAATGTGACCCAATTCTGATTTTTTGCTCACGTGTGATGCAGATCGGATGTGTTCTATGACCGTGTAAATAGGAAAAAAACGCATGCATTCGAACAGTTCGAGATCGGTTTCAGGCCTCGTTCATATGTGGAAATAAATCAGATATGTGCCAATGCGACTGTCATGCAAACTTACATTTTCTAAGGCATTATCTACATCTCCATGGTTTAATGATGAGAGCAACCCCGACTCGCATCTGCGAAGGGTCGAAACGTTGTGTCGTCGTAGGAGAGGAATGTGGACAAATGTTGACACAACATATTAAAGGTTGGCTTGCTCATCCTAAAATTTCGGACCGACCGCTCCTCATTAAAGCCAATATTTTAAACACAATATGCTCCCACGAGTCCTGACATCTCTCTCGCACTCAATAACTGAAGCATGAGCACAGGCTGCAATGATGGCTCTTTTCGTCCTCCTCCGCCTCAAAATCATGGTGATGTTTGGCGAACTTCGCATCGCAGAGCTAGCATCAAGCATATTTTGTGTTTGTCCATCTGTGCAAGAGAATTTAACCCTTTAAGCATGCGCAATGTTTCAGATAGTATTGGCAAGTGTAAACACATGAATCGGATATGGGTCACAATTGAAATAACATGTAAACGGATGCTGAAAAAGATCGAATATAGGCAACAAATCAGAATTGGGCATCAAGACCTGCAGTGTAAACGAGGCCAAAGTGTTCTTGCCCTATCTTATACTCGAATCATTCTCTTTCTTTTCAAGCACTCTCACCTCTCAGACCTGTTTAAATTGATAGACATGCTCTACATGATTAGAATTTAAATTCATGAAATTGAACATGTCTGTTCAAGGTTAATGACTGAAATGATATGAACTCTGCACACACATTGTAAATAATTCTAACACAAATCCATTTTTTGTTTTGTTGATCAGGTGGCGCTGAAATTCACTGAAAAAGTGGGTATAGAATGGATCGACATTGTAAGTACTCTGTTTCTCTCTATTTTTCAATAGACAAACTGGTATTTTCAGTAGTTAGTAGTGGTCTACATCCTTTCTCCATGTAAGATCATAAGAATTGTCTTTCTTCTAGGAGGGTCATCCTGAACCCGTTCCACAGGAGATCGGTCTGCTAATTCTTGCCAACAAAGGCCCCTGGGTTCCCCAGATCATCCAGCTTCTGGACTGGGTCGAAGAGCCAGAACGATACATCATGGTTCTAGAGCTGCCTACACCCTGTGAGAACTTGTTCAAATTTCTAGACCGCCACAAAGGCACCATCGAAGAGAACGTAGCAAAGGCTATCATGAAGCAGGCAACATTCGCAGCTCAAGCATGCTGCCAACGTGGAGTGCTGCACCGCGACATAAAGCTGGAAAACCTGCTGATTAACCCGGACACCCTGGAAGTCAAACTGATTGACTTTGGGTGCGGCGAAATCCTGACCAATGCGGGATACACGTCCTTTACTGGTATGTATTATTCCTCAGAGCTGTAAGATGGGTCTCAAACTTTGATGACGAGTTTGAGACCGTTCGACTTGAATGAGTCAAGGTCTTACAAAGCATCATGTTATGGAATCCACCATTGTGAATCAATAGCATCAAATCATTTCTTCCATACTAATGAATACCTAGTCAAAATGTTGCTTTAAAACAAGCTGATAAATCAGACAAAATCTCTTTCTTCCAGGCACAGAACTGTACTGCCCCCCTGAGTATGATTTAAACGGCGAGTATCACGGTAAACCAGCGACAGTTTGGTCACTCGGGATAGTCTTGTTTGAGCTGCTGTGTGGGCAACTTCCAAAGTCAGAAGATTTGGACAAGCTCAATGATAACATCTGGACCAAAGATGGCTTGTCACAAGGTGAGATCTTAATTTCAGCAAAGGCCACTTGTAATTATAATTCATACAAAATAGAACAAAGTAATGCAAATGATTTTGTCGGTAATGCAGTAATATTTAGATCTTTCAGCTTTATCAAAGAGAGAGAGTGTGAAGTTTAAGGTAATAATAGGACTTCTCTTCTCTTTCTTCACAGAATGCTGCAAATTACTTTGCTCTCTCCTGCAAAGAAACCCAGAGAAGCGGCTTGAATTGGACAATGTCGATCTCCACAACTGGTTTAAATATTTTATTTGTCAGCCTGAAGAAAAGATTATTGGTAAGTTTACTGTCATAACTCTGACATAACACAAGACAAACACACATTTTAAACAATATATGTCTTTACTCAGGCACAAAGCAATTTTCATGTCAACTCTTCTTATTTTTCTTTTAACAGACGTCGGTTTCTACAGCTATGAAATCGGCAGGAAGCTCGGTGAAGGAGGCTTTGGAAGCGTTTATGCAGGGGTTCGCTTGATAGATGGCCTTGAGGTATTACTTATTTTACTTGCGTTATTTATCTATCAAAGTGTTCTTGCCCTATCTTATACTCGAATCACTCTCTTCTTTTCAAGCGTTCTCAGTGTATCTTATGTTCACTACTTAGAGCACTTGACCTCTCAGACCTGTTTAAATTGTTAGACATGCTCTACATTATTAGAATTTAAATTCATGAAATTGAACGTGTCTATTCAAGGTTAATGACTGAAATGATGTGAACTCTGCACACACATTGTAAATAATTCTAACACAAATCCATTTTTTGTTTTGTTGATCAGGTGGCACTGAAATTCACTGACAAAGTGGGTATAGAATGGATCGACATTGTAAGTACTCTGTTTCTTTCAGTAAATTTTTCAGTAGACAGACTGCTATTGTCAGTAGTTTAGTAGTGGTCTACATCCTTTCTCCATGTAAGATCATAAGAATTGACTTTCTTCTAGGAGGGTCATCCTGAACCCGTTCCACAGGAGATCGGTCTGCTAATTCTTGCCAACAAAGGCCCCTGGGTTCCCCAGATCATCCAGCTTCTGGACTGGGTCGAAGAGCCTGAACGATACATCATGGTTCTAGAGCTGCCTACACCCTGTGAGAACTTGATCGAATTTCTAGGATGCCACAAAGGCACCATCGAAGAGAACGTAGCAAAGGCTATCATGAAGCAGGCAACACTCGCAGCTCAAGCATGCTGCCAACGTGGAGTGCTGCACCGCGACATAAAGCTGGAAAACCTCCTGATTAACCCGGACACCCTGGAAGTCAAACTGATTGACTTTGGGTGCGGTGAAATCCTGACCAATGCGGGATACACGTCCTTTGCTGGTATGTATTATTCCTCAGAGCTGTAAGGTGGGTCTCAAACTTTGATGACGAGTTTGAGACCGTTCAACTTTAATGAGTCAAGGTCTTACAAAGCATCATGTAATGGAATCCACCATTGTGAATCAATAGCATCAAATAATTTCATCCATGCTAATGAATACCTAGTCAAAATGTTGCTTTAATACAAGTTTATAAATCAGACAAAATCTCTTTCTTCCAGGCACAGAACCGTACTGCCCCCCTGAGTATGATTTATACGGCGAGTATCACGGTAAACCAGCAACAGTTTGGTCACTCGGGATAGTCTTGTTTGCGCTGCTGTGTGGGCAATTTCCAGAGTCAGAAGATTTGGACGAGCTCAATGATAACATCTGGATCAAAGATGGCTTGTCACAAGGTGAGATCTTAATTTCAGCAAAGGACACTTGTAATTATAATTCATACAAAATAGAACAAAGTAATACAAATGGTTTTGTGAGTAATGCAGTAATATTTAGATCTTTCAGCTTTATCAAAGAGAGCGAGTGTGAAGTTTAAGGTAATAATAGGACTTCTTTTCTCTTTCTTCACAGAATGCTGCAAATTACTTTGCTCTCTCCTGCAAAGAAACCCAGAGAAGCGGCTTGAATTGGACAATGTCGATCTCCACAACTGGTTTAAGTATTTTAATTGTCAGCCTGAAGATAATGAGATTATTGGTAAGTTTACTGTCATAACTCTGACATAACACAAGACAAACACACATTTTAAACAATATATGCCTTTACTCAGGCACAAAGCAATTTTCATGCCAACTCTTCTTATTTTTCTTTTAACAGACGTCGGTTTCTCCAGCTATGAAATCGGCAGGAAGCTCGGTGAAGGAGGCTTTGGAAGCGTTTATGCAGGGGTTCGCTTGATAGATGGCCTTGAGGTATTACTTATTTTATTTGCATTATTTATCTATCAAAGTGTTCTTGCCCTATCTTATACTCGAATCACTCTCTTCTTTTCACGCATTCTCAATGTATCTTATGTTCACTACTTAGAGCACTTGACCTCTCAGACCTGTTTAAATTTTTAGACATGCTCTACATGATTAGAATTTAAATTCATGAAACTGAACATGTCTGTTCAAGGTTAATCTATCTATAAATTACAGAAACGTCTGTATGTCTGTGTGTCTGTTATTCGCATATCTCTCGAACCGTTAGTCCGATGGATTTCAAACTTGACAGGTGTCTTGCTACGGGCACGAGTAAGTGCAGTGCCAAGTTTGACATTGTTTGGATGAGAAATGCAAAAGATATCGTTAAAAATACCAGTAAAAGAAGCCCCAAGAAGGTTGTGGTTTAAAAATAAACATTCTGACATAAACACTCTGTCAGCTACACTGTTTACTTCTGAATATTATATTTTATTCACGGCCATCATTTGTAGTAACCTATTCACAAACTGTTTGCTCAAGCGTAGCATTTTTTCGGAGTTCACTGTGTAGCCTGCTCCCTGAAATCTGTAAGTCACCTACGCCGTTTACTTCTGTATATTATATCTATCTATAAATTACGGGAACGTCTTTCTGTCTGTGTGTGTGTGTGTGTGTGTGTGTGTGTGTGTGTGTGTGTGTGTGTGTGTGTGTGTGTGTGTGTGTGTGTGTGTGTGTTATTCGCATATCTCTCGAACCGTTAGTCCGATGGATTTCAAACTTGACAGGTGTCTCACTACGGGCATGAGTAAGTGCAGTGCCAAGTTTGACATTGTTTGGATTAGAAATGCAAAAAATATCGGTAAATATATATCGGTAAAAGAAGCACACTCTGGCTTTTGACCCTCACAGAGAGGGTCGAAGAAAGCAGTGGAGCTTAAGTAGCTTGGAGTTCCCTGTGTAGCCTGCTCCCTGAATCGTGTAGTTCAATGTTCCACATTTATTGTATGTCATTATGTCAGTATCAGTATTTGCTTTCTACCATGCACAAATAAAAATGTCACTGAAATTTTGCTGTGTAATTGTAACAATGAGCACTCAAACACACCGAACCAACAATAACTAAAAACACACACAAAAACTGATTTTGCACGGGCATTTTGCACTAGTGACTGAAATGATATGAACTCTGCACACACATTGTAAATAATTCTAACACAAATCCATTTTTTGTTTTGTTGATCAGGTGGCGCTGAAATTCGCTGACAAAGAGGGTATAGAATGGATCGACATTGTAAGTACTTTGTTTCTCTCAGTCTATTTCTCAATAGACAAACTGGTATTTTCAGTAGTTTAGTAGTGGTCTACATCCTTTCTCCATGTAAGATCATAAGAATTGACTTTCTTCTAGGAGGGTCATCCTGAACCCGTTCCACAGGAGATCGGTCTGCTAATTCTTGCCAACAAAGGCCCCTGGGTTCCCCAGATCATCCAGCTTCTGGACTGGGTCGAAGAGCCAGAACGATACATCATGGTTCTAGAGCTGCCTACACCCTGTGAGAACTTGTTCAAATTTCTAGACCGCCACGAAGGCGACATCGAAGAGAACGTAGCAAAGGCTATCATGAAGCAGGCAACACTCGCAGCTCAAGCATGCTGCCAACGTGGAGTGCTGCACCGCGACATAAAGCTGGAAAACCTCCTGATTAACCCGGACACCCTGGAAGTCAAACTGATTGACTTTGGGTGCGGCGAAATCCTGACCAATGCGGGATACACGTCCTTTGCTGGTATGTATTATTCCTCAGAGCTGTAAGGTGGGTCTCAAACTTTGATGACGAGTTTGAGACCGTTCGACTTGAATGAGTCAAGGTCTTACAAAGCATCATGTAATGGAATCCACCATTTTGAATCAATAGCATTAAATAATTTCTTCCATACTAATGAATACCTAGTCAAAATGTTGCTTTAATACAAGTTTATAAATCAGACAAAATCTCTTTCTTCCAGGCACAGAACCGTACTGCCCCCCTGAGTATGATTTAAATGGCGAGTATCACGGTAAACCAGCGACAGTTTGGTCACTCGGGATAGTCTTGTTTGAGCTGCTGTGTGGGCAACTTCCAAAGTCAGAAGATTTGGACAAGCTCAATGATAACATCTGGACCAAAGATGGCTTGTCACAAGGTGAGATCTTAATTTTAGCAAAGGCCACTTGCAATTATAAATCATACAAAATAGAACAAAGTAATACTAATGGTTTTGTGGGTAATGCAGTAATATTTAGATCTTTCAGCTTTATCAAAGAGAGCGAGTGTGAAGTTTAAGATAATAATAGGACTTCTCTTTTCTTTCTTCACAGAATGCTGCAAATTACTTTGCTCTCTCCTGCAAAGAAACCCAGAGAAGCGGCTAGAATTGGACAATGTCGATCTCCACAACTGGTTTAAATATATTAATATTCAGCCTGAAGATAATAAGATTATTGGTAAGTTTACTGTCATAACTCTGACATAACACAAGACAAACACACATTTTAAACAATATATGTCTTTACTCAGGCACAAAGCAATTTTCATGTCAACTCTTCTTATTTTTCTTTTAACAGACGTCGGTTTCTACAGCTATGAAATCGGCAGGAAGCTCGGTGAAGGAGGCTTTGGAAGCGTTTATGCAGGGGTTCGCTTGATAGATGGCCTTGAGGTATTACTTATTTTACTTGCATTATTTATCTATCAAAGTGTTCTTGCCCTATCTTATACTCGAATCACTCTCTTCTTTTCACGCATTCTCAGTATATCTTATGTTCACTACTTAGAGCACTTGACCTCTCAGACCTGTTTAAATTGTTAGACATGCTCTACATGATTAGAATTTAAATTCATGAAACTGAACATGTCTGTTCAAGGTTAATGACTGAAATGATATGAACTCTGCACACACATCTATCTATAAATTACAGAAACGTCTGTATGTCTGTCTGTCTGTCTGTCTGTTATTCGCATATCTCTCGAACCGTTAGTCCGATGGATTTCAAACTTGACAGGTGTCTTGCTACGGGCACGAGTAAGTGCAGTGCCAAATTTGACGTTGTTTGGATGAGAAATGCTAAAGATATCGTTAAATATATCATTTTTTAGAAGGTTGTGGTTTAAAAATAAACATTCTGACATAAACACTCTGTCAGCTACACTGTTTACTTCTGAATATTATATTTTATTTACGGCCATCATTTGTAGTAACCTATTCACAAACTGTTTGCTCAAGCGTAGCATTTTTTCGGAGTTCACTGTGTAGCCTGCTCCCTGAAATCTGTAAGTCACCTACGCCGTTTACTTCTGTATATTATATCTATCTATAAATTACGGGAACGTCTTTCTATCTGTGTGTGTGTGTGTGTGTGTGTGTGTGTGTGTGTGTGTGTGTGTGTGTGTGTGTGTGTGTGTGTGTGTGTTATTCGCATATCTCTCGAACCGTTAGTCCGATGGATTTCAAACTTGACAGGTGTCTCACTACGGGCATGAGTAAGTGCAGTGCCAAGTTTGACATTGTTTGGATTAGAAATGCAAAAAATATCGGTAAATATATATCGGTAAAAGAAGCACACTCTGGCTTTTGACCCTCACAGAGAGGGTCGAAGAAAGCAGTGGAGCTTAAGTAGCTTGGAGTTCCCTGTGTAGCCTGCTCCCTGAATCATGTAGTTCAATGTTCCACATTTATTGTATGTCATTATGTCAGTATCAGTATTTGCTTTCTACCATGCACAAATAAAAATGTCACTGAACTTTTGCTGTGTAATTGTAACAATGAGCACTCAAACACACCAAACCAACAATTACTAAAAACACACACAAAAACTGATTTTGCACGGGCACTTTGCACTGCTCCCTGAATCGATGCGCTTATTCATTTGTGGATGTTAACTGAATCTGTAAGTCAGCTATGCTGTTTACTTCTGAATATTATATTTCATTCTGGTGCACCTAACATTATCGCTACTGTGTAATAGTAGCCTATGCTATTCACCAACTAAACATATCCTATTCAATGCGTTCACAGTCTCTTTCACGGGCATCATTTGTAGTAGCCTATTCACAAACTGTTTGCTCAAGCATAGCGTTTTCTCGGAGTTCACTGTGTGCTTTCTACCATGCACAAATAAAAAAAGTCACTGAACTTTTGCTGTGCAATTGCAACAATGAGAACTCAAACACACCAAACCAACAATTACTAAAAACACACAAAAACTTATTTTGCACGGGCATTTTGCACTAGTTGTAAATAATTCTAACACAAATCCATTTTTTGTTTTGTTGATCAGGTGGCGCTGAAATTCGCTGACAAAGAGGGTATAGAATGGATCGACATTGTAAGTACTCTGTTTCTCTCTATTTTTCAATAGACAAACTGGTATTGTCAGTAGTTAGTAGTGGTCTACATCCTTTCTCCATGTAAGATCATAAGAATTTTCTTTCTTCTAGGAGGGTCATCCTGAACCCGTTCCACAGGAGATCGGTCTGCTAATTCTTGCCAACAAAGGCCCCTGGGTTCCCCAGATCATCCAGCTTCTGGACTGGGTCGAAGAGCCTGAACGATACATCATGGTTCTAGAGCTGCCTACACCCTGTGAGAACTTGTTCAAATTTCTAGACCGCCACAAAGGCACCATCGAAGAGAACGTAGCAAAGGCTATCATGAAGCAGGCAACACTCGCAGCTCAAGCATGCTGCCAACGTGGAGTGCTGCACCGCGACATAAAGCTGGAAAACCTCCTGATTAACCCGGACACCCTGGAAGTCAAACTGATTGACTTTGGGTGCGGCGAAATCCTGACCAATGCGGTATACACGTCCTTTACTGGTATGTATTATTCCTCAGAGCTGTAAGGTGGGTCTCAAACTTTGATGACGAGTTTGAGACCGTTCGACTTGAATGAGTCAAGGTCTTACAAAGCATCATGTTATGGAATCCACCATTGTGAATCAATAGCATCAAATAATTTCATCCATGCTAATGAATACAAAATGTCAAAATGTTGCTTTAATACAAGTTTATAAATCAGACAAAATCTCTTTCTTCCAGGCACAGAACTGTACTGCCCCCCTGAGTTTGATTTAAACGGCGAGTATCACGGTAAACCAGCGACAGTTTGGTCACTCGGGATAGTCTTGTTTGAGCTGCTGTGTGGGCAACTTCCAAAGTCAGAAGATTTGGACAAGCTCAATGATAACATCTGGACCAAAGATGGCTTGTCACAAGGTGAGATCTTAATTTCAGCAAAAGCCACTTGTAATTATAATTCATACAAAATAGAACAAAGTAATGCAAATGGTTTTGTCGGTAATGCAGTAATATTTAGATCTTTCAGCTTTATCAAAGAGAGCGAGTGTGAAGTTTAAGGTAATAATAGGACTTCTCTTCTCTTTCTTCACAGAATGCTGCAAATTACTTTGCTCTCTCCTGCAAAGAAACCCAGAGAAGCGGCTTGAATTGGACAATGTCGATCTCCACAACTGGTTTAAGTATTTTAATTGTCAGCCTGAAGATAATGAGATTATTGGTAAGTCTACTGTCAAAACTCCGACATAACACAAGACAAACACACGTTTGATACAATATATGTCTTTACTCAGGCACAAAGCAATTTTCATGTCAACTCTTCTTATTTTTCTTTTAACAGACGTCGGTTTCTCCAGCTATGAAATCGGCAGGAAGCTCGGTGAAGGAGGCTTTGGAAGCGTTTATTCAGGGATTCGCCCGAAAAATGGCCTTGAGGTATTACTTATTTTACTTGCATGATTTATCTATCAAAGTGTTCTTGCCCTATCTTATACTCGAATCACTCTCTTCTTTTCAAGCGTTCTCAGTGTATCTTATGTTCACTACTTAGAGCACTTGACCTCTCAGACCTGTTTAAATTGTTAGACATGCTCTACGTGATTAGAATTTAAATTCATGAAATTGAACATGTCTGATCAAGGTTAATGACTGAAATGATATGAACTCTGCACAGACATTGTAAATAACTAACACAAATCCATTTTTTGTTTTGTTGATCAGGTGGCGCTGAAATTCGTTGATACTCTTGTTTGCGCTGCTTTGTGGGCAATTTCCAGAGTCAGAAGATTTGGACGAGGTCAGTGATAACATCTGGACCAAAGATGGCTTGTCACAAGGTGAGATCTTAATTTCAGCAAAGGACACTTGTAATTATAAATCATACAAAATAGAACAAAGTAATACAAATGGTTTTGTGGGTAATGCAGTAATATTTAGATCTTTCAGCTTAATCAAAGAGAGCGAGTGTGAAGTTTAAGGTAATAATAGGACTTCTCTTCTCTTTCTTCACAGAATGCTGCAAATTACTTTGCTCTCTCCTGCAAAGAAACCCAGAGAAACGGCTAGAATTGGACATTGTCTGTCTCCACAACTGGTTTAAGTACTATTTTTATTAATTTAATTAAGTAAAAATTAGCAGCCAAGGACCGGGCGGGCCGCCCCAGCTCCAGAACTCCCTGTCCCCACACACCAATGCACACCCTGTTTCAGGCAACATTACAGGTCAGAAGTCAGATTGGATCAGAACATTCAGAATATTTATCAGGGGTGGGATTCTTCCGGATAAATCCGGAAATCCGGCTTTTCCGTCCTTAAAATGATGCTCTCGTAAATCGGCGCGATGCGCACGCAAGGCACAGGTCGGGTATTGCTAAACATAATGACCACTCACCGCTGTCAACGTTTTTTGTGCCTCTGATTCATGTCTTCATGCATGCACGCGTGTGTGTGTGTGTGTGTGTGTGTGTGTGTGTGTGTGTGTGTGTGTGTGTGTGTGTAAAGAAATGTGCTTGTGAAGTCGAACTGCCTCAGACATGGATCTACACAAAATAATACACAAAAAGTGGTGCTGTCGCCGTGTCATGGTAGGTGCGCCGTATATTTTCCTGCTTTTTTGTCCTTTGCCAATCACATCTATGATTTATCCAGTTCCATCTGGTTGAAGATCGGAATCATCACGCCTGTATGGAGACGAGTTTGTTGAGGATCAGTGCCGATGGCTGTCGTGTCGATGAGGCCTTCACAGGGCTGATGAGGCTGACACTTCAGGAATGCATTGTGGACGGCGTGTAGGTGCAGGTCCACCATCTGATCTGGATACGGCCCGGATCCGGCTGACTACAGTAAACAGTGCACATTGTCTCCTTACACAGACTCGAGACAAGGCATGTCTTGTCTTGTCTCGTTGTCAGGTTGAGACATCCTTTCCTGTGATGTACTTAAGAGTCCACCAGGTCAATCGAGAGGAGGTTTTGGGACTATTGAAGTTTGAAGTTAAACCTCCTGATCGCTGATCGATTGCTCCTGTCTGCCTTGTTGCTCCTGCTGCAGCTATTTAACCTGACATCGCTAACTTCAATCTAAATTGTTATTGCTAGCACAACACGCTAGTAATTCGCTAGCCTGTTAACATGCCATCTGTGCGCTCTTTATTTATTTTTCTTGCGCGTGCTCGCGCCTTTTACGAGTCCATCAAACTACTTAGGCGAGTAAGATCAGTCAACAAACACGGTAAGTCATGTCATCTTCTCCTCTTATTGTTACTTGCACCTCTTGCAACATGTTTCTCTGTCAGCACAGGATTTACATGTGATAAATGCAGGGAGATAGTAAAGCTGACGGGGAAGATTTCAGAACTAGAGACACGCATCCAAGCTTTAACTGAGATACTGCTTTGGATGCGACTAGCTTAGTGAACTCTTTACATTGTTCGGTTCCGGCTGAAGTAGAGCCCGTGCAGCAGGGAAATTGGGTGACGGTGAGGCGCTGTAGTCGCGGGACAAAACACCGCTCTTCCGTTCCGATTACAACTTCAAATAGATTCTCCCCACTCAGTGAAACACCCACTGAGAATCCTGTTGAATGTGCCCTAGTTATTGGCGATTCTATTACACGGAATGTGAAAATAGAGACACCAGCCACCATAGTCACATGTTTGCCGTGAGCCAGAGCGCCTGACATCAAAGCAAATTTAGTGCTGGCTAATGCTAATCGTAAATTCTCTAAGATTATTATTTACGTCGGCACAAATGATGTTCGACTCCGCCAGTCGGAGATCACCAAAATTAATATTAAAGAGGTGTGTGAACTCGCAAGTATGATGTCAGGCACTGTAATTTGCTCTGGCCCCCTTCCTGTTCGCAGGAGTGATGAGATAGTCAGTAGATTGTGTTCACTCAATGGCTGGTTGTCTAAGTCGTGTCCGCAAAATAATATAGAATTCATAGACAATTGGAAAAGTTTTTGGGGCAGACCTGACCTGTTGAAAAGAAATGGTATTCATCCCTCCTGGGATGGTGCTGCTCTTCTCTCTAGTAATATGGCACAAAGTCTTAGAGCTCAAACATGACAATCTGGGGCTCAGGTCAGGAAGCAGACAGACTGGCTAAACCGACTGTCTGCTAGCTGTCTCACGTCACCAAGGTCAGATAAATCCCATCACATAGAGCCTCTTTCACCTAGATATCATCATATAGAGACTGTGTCTGTTCGCCGAATTAGGACATACAAAAAACTTCCAAACCCATCTAAGGGTAAAAATTTAATTGTTCAACAAATAAAAACGTACTCGGTTACTAACGTAACCTCGGTTCTCTCTAGAAGAGGGAACGAATACTGCATAATATCTTACGCTATGGGGAAATCTCTTTTCCGCGAGATACTGAAGCCAAAAATTATCCTTAATTTTGGAATAATGTAAAACGCGTTGCGGCAGCATGCAGACATAGGCGAGACAGCTCGCAACTGCAGCAGCCTATCGAGAGAGGCCCCCGTGACGTCAGATCCAATGGGGGCGCTTCGCGCCTACTGCGTCACGTCCCACCGAAACTCACGTGGCGTGGGCCTAATAAATATAGCTCGACAGGCTGATTCCACTGGTTTTTTATCGCTGAAGCGAACCAGAGTGTGTTGCAGGCACGGCAAAGATACGCAGTACTTGTTCCCTCTTCTAGAGAGAACCGAGGTTACGTTAGTAACCGAGTACGTTCTCTTACGAGAGGTTCTCTCGTACTGCGTAATATCTTACGCTATGGGGAACACAGTGTAAAACGCCGTGCATGCTGAGATCCAATACCAAAGTCCCAAGGGCAAGTGCCTGGGGCTCATATAGTACATGATCATCAGGGACTCGCAGAGAGTCCAGGAAGAGGGGCTAGAATAGCATCATTCCTGTAATAAATAGCATCCTAAAAGGAGCAATTATATAGATAGTGTTCCATACTGCCAGGGCGAACAAACTCGGCCTGGTCTGATGAATATTATGGGTCTTACACACTACCCATAGAGCTGCGTGATCGATCAGCGAGCGTTTGCTCAAGCAGTTTCAGTATTCTGGGCCGAAAGCATCGGGGCAGACAATACCGATTTATTAGACCGAAAGCAGCTTAGCCTGCAAAGCGGGAACCTCTAGGTTATAAAACCTTATAAATGTAGACAGGGAGGCCCAGCCTGGCGCCATACAGATATCTTGCAAGGCAATCCCCCTAGACCAAGCCCATGACGAGGCCATGCCTCTTGTAGAGTGCGCTCTGACACCTAACGGGCACTGCAAGCCCTTAGAGGCGTAAGCCAGCGCTATAGCTTCAACTATCCCTCTGGATAGGCTCTGTTCAACACGGCTAGTCCCTTAGTCCCTTTGAACGAGACAAAGAGCTGCTCTGTCTGTCTGAAGACAGTCGAGCGAGACACATAAGCCCTTAATGCCCTGACCGGGCAAAGGAAGCTGGCGTCCTTTTCCTCGTTAGAGACCGGCAGGGCCGACAGGGAAATCACCTGAGCCCTGAACGGTGGGTTGAGGGATTTAGGAACGTACCCGTGCCTCGGTTTGAGTATGACTTTCGAGTCATTTGGCCCAAACTCCATACATGTCGCGCTCACTGAGAGCGCTTGTAAGTCCCCTATACGCTTTACTGAAGTGAGAGCCAGAAGAAACACTGTCTTGAAGACAAGTGTTTGATATCTATTGACTGGATTGGCTCGAATGGGGTCCCTTTCATGGCCTCCAAGACCGTAGAAAGGTCCCACATGGGAACTGAGGGAGGTCTGGGAGGATTTAACCTCTTAGCTCCTCTAAGGAAGTGAATGACCAGATCGTTCCTGAAAATGACCAAAGATACAACGTAGTTCCACAGAAAGTTTTATTACTCATCTCTCTCACATTGCCGAGCATCCCCAAAAACAGGAAATAAAACAAAACAGTCTCGCAGACTCTCGCGATAATACACTCCCTCGCACATGAAGTTAACAATCTCCCTCTCTTCTTTAAATAAAAAAATGAACGGGTGACTTTGACATATAAAACATTGTCACCAAATACAAATAATTTTCAGAACACAGTAACATTTAAGTGAGCTTGAGTATTTAAACAAAAAAAAACTGTACCAAGATAAATGCTCAATGGTCCAGATATTACAGTTTCCATACACCCTCATACAGCGCTTTAAGAAGCATAAGTGAGGAAGCACCTTTCTTCGTCAAACAGTCAGCAAGTTGTGACTTGGCTTCTGACCAACGCACTTCTTTGATTTTGTTAGCATGTAGGAGCTCTTTGACACCGCTTATTTCTAATCTTAGTCTCTTCTCTGTGACCTGTTTTGTAGACTTAAGAGCGTCAAAGCGGGAATGATTATCAGTAACACAAATAAGGGGGAGAGCATTAAGATCAGCTTTACCAGTGGTAAGCTCAGAGTAGAGCATAGCCAAGAACATAGCATTGTCAATACCATCTGACATGGCAAGGGTTTCTCCTGCCAGCGTGCTTCTTACCACACGTCTGATTTTTTTAGATTGCCAAAACAGTGGAGAGAACTTTCCTGTTTTTTCCATTAGGGCAATTAAAACCCCTCCCTGTGTACCTCCATCTGGAAGATTGCCCAGTGAAGCATCACTGAAGACCACCAAACTCAAATCATCACTGTTGCCCAAGTGTTGAAACTTAAGTGTGACCTTCTCTGACTTAAGTTTACGGATCACTTTGTTCACTTCATGTATGGACTGAACAGTAGCATTCTTAATGTTGGATGCTAGGCTACATGTGTCAAACATAACATCTGGTCTTGTTTGTTTAGCAACCCACAGAATCTGTCCTATTTTGGACCTGAGTTGTTCTCTTTCTTTCTTGTTTAGTGGAGCCTCTCTCTGTACAGCACGTGCTGCCTGTAAGTGAACTGGTTGTGGGTTTTCAATGTAATTGTGCTGATGCACCTGCACTACACCACCCACAGTAGCAATGTCCATCCCGACGTATGAAAAACTCTCATGCTCTTCACGACCCACATGAAATGCAGATTTAAGTACAGGGATGACATTAGTTACAAAGTGCTCTGAACCTGCCCAAAAAAAATCATCCACATGGCATGCCAGTATTCCTGTCACCTCAGACTGCTCATTCTGCCAATAAAACACTGCAGGATCAACCCGTGACATTTTACCACCACTGTTCAGCATGAGTTCTTTGACCTTATTGTACCAGTAGAGGGAAGCGTCTGCAAGTCCATACACACATTTCTTTAGTTTCCACAATGCATTGTCCACGCCTGTTTCTGGTGGGGGACGAATGTAAATGTCTCTTGAGAGTTCCATTCCCTGCAAAAAGGCAGACTTAATATCCATAGAATTCACTTTCCATTTGTTTTGACAAATAACAGCTAACAGCAGCCTGAGTGACTCTGATGCACATGTGGGAGAATCTTTTTGTAATTCATGAATATTGACTTCTTCAAAACCTCTCGCCACAAGGCGAGCTTTGGGAACAATACTATTAGAAGTTTCCTTCAACATACAGACCCATCTAGTAGAAATACATTTTTGAACCTTGTCTGTGACCTCTTCATAAACATTATTATTTTGCCAGTTTTCAATCTCTTGCTGTTTAGCAGCATCAAAAGAGATGTCTTTGGAAATGAGTACATCAGCATCTGTGTTTTCACATTCAGTGAGAATCATCAACCTGTGACATGTCTAAAGCTTCCTTTTGACCCTCGCTGCCATTTGGTTCAAGATACTGCACATTGTACCAGTTTTTATATTGCCCTTTTGCTTTTCCTGCTCTGCCTAAAACTCTGGCAGTGTGCTTAGTACCATCATCTCTGTTTGTAAATGTCACTGTCTGACCTGTTCTCAGTTTGACACCAGTGGAACCCACTGTATTAGTAGCATCACTCTCTGTCTTATTAGTTTGTCTCACGTCTTCTCTATCATCTGTTTCTGTGTTTTCAGGGATTTGCATGTCTCCATTAACACTCATTTCATCATCTAAATTCTCTGAAACATCCGTGTGTATTACGTTTTCATTTTCTTTATTATTTTCAGGAATATCAGGTAGTACAGGTTTATCCTCATCCTGTGCATTCATTTTATTCAGCCTGGACTGGTGTACTCTGACAAGAATCCCACCATGTCTGATAAACACTACAGAGCCATCCTGACCGATAACTACAGCAGGGCCTTTCCACTCTGTACTGTCTGCTCGTTTGTAGTACACTCTGTCTCCTGTCTCATACTTTTCATCTGTAGGCCTGAGCTGCTTTCGTAAAGCTCTTCTTATTCTTTCTGAGCATTCCACCTCTGTGAATGCTCTTCTGGAAGCATGCAATGCTGCTAGGTGCTGTCCTACTCTAGTACTCATAGAAGTGCCCTCTAAAGCAGGCAGTTTATCAACCAAAATGGAGGGAAGATTAGGACTGTGACCAAACACAAGCTGGTGTGGACTATAACCATGCACATTGATCATACTGTTTTAGGCCATTAGAGCCCAGTCTAGAGCAGTCTGCCAGCCACACCCGTTTTCCCTTTTCACCTTCAGGAGGATCTCAGTCAGTGTCATGTTGTGTCTCTCCAGCAGCCCATTGCTCCAAGGACTGTAACCCGCTGTAGTCTACATCTCAGTGTTGAATTTTTCTGCCATCTCTCTTATCTCCTCATTGTTGAACTCGCCACCGTTGTCTGTGTATATTCGTTTGGGGGCACCATGAACACTTATCCACGAGTGAATAAATGAGTTGACGATCTCCGAGGCTTTCTTTGTTCTCACAATGTTTCCAGCGCTGAAGCGTGTGAAGTGGTCGATGATGTGGAGGTACCATACGCCAGGTTCCAGCTCATGTAGATCCATTGCCACCGTCTCATTGTACTCTGAGGCTAAAGGCAAACCAACAGCAGGCCTGGGCTTGGTCCTGCTATATCTTTGACATACCTCACAGTCACGGATGATCTCTTGCAGAATAACTGGACAGTCTTTGTCAGTATTTCCAGAGCTGAGGATGAGCCTCTGCAGCCGGTCTGCGGAGGCGTGGCCAAACTGCTTGTGAAGCTTTAGGAGAATTTTACGCTTCTCTTTTGTAGACATCTCTGCTGTGACGACAAGGACTTCACTTTCATTGGTGTCCGCTTCAGTATTACCATCTCTAATGTCAACACAATAGTGTCCCGAACTAGTGAGCCCAAGAGGCACTGGTTGCTTGAACATGACAACTCTGTCATTCTCCATGTCTAAAACAGTTCCTGCTCTCTTTAGAGACATTTTACTCAGCAGTAAAGGAATATCAACAGGAACAACTTCCGTTTCAATGTGACATTTTGTTAGTCTGATCTTAGCGGGAAGCTTCACCTTTCTGTTGGAGTGTACCACCTGACCATCACCAAATCTGAAAGGTCTGCAGCTAGAAGATTCTGTTTGCAGCAGTTTGTTTATTTGGCTGTGGCTCAGGTCTTTCATGTAACTATCCAGCCACTTCTCACCACAAACAGTACGTGTGCATGCAGTGTCAATGATAGCTGATCCCACTGATTCAGTTAGGAAGATCTCAGAGTCCGTCATGACTTTTGTAAACAGTGTAATGTTACACTCTTCCACATTTTCATCTTCTGCTAGCTTTACTTCATTTCTCCGATGAGGACAGTCTTTGGCCCAATGGTACGTGCTCTGACAAATGACGCATTTTATTCGCATACCATTTTTGTCGAGTGGGTTTGTACCTTGCTGTGGCTGCCGCTGTCTGCTCTGTAACAGGCCGTTGTTCCGTCTGAATTTGCCCGGTGGCCTCTGCTCCGTGAAAAACGCCGCATCTTGAGTCTTGCTTCCGCCGCTTGCTCCACTGGTTTTTCCTCCGAAAATCCGCTTCAACGCTGACTTCATGGATGCGAATGTCAAATCCATGCACGCTGTAAGTGCTAGCTGCCTACTCTTCTCCTCGAGACAAGCCGTGTCCAGGAGTTTAAACGCTAACACAGCGTCAGGCAGGGTCATGTTGTACTTCTTCATGCGGTTGTATCTCTGCTCAAAGTCTATGATGTAGTCCGTCATGGACACCGCACTGTCTTTGGAAATCGAGTCGAAATGAGAGTATGCTTCATAAGCGCAGTCTTTTTCTTCTCTCAAGAATACCGCGTCCAGCTTAGCTAGCAAAGTTTCCATACCGTCGTCTTTTTTCAGATCGTTTGCGGGTATTTCCAAAGCGGTCTCTCTGGCTCGCCCCTCGAGCCCCAGCACCACCGCGAGTGCCTGCTTCTTCTTGTCCAAGTCCGTAACAAGTCTCCAAATACTAACTTCATTTTTCCAGCACTCGTATGGTCGGGCTTCGTCAAGCTTAGGTGGTACTCTATAGTTGGAAACCATCCTCTGCTACCACGAAAATGACCAAAGATACAACATAGTTCCACAGAAAGTTTTATTACTCATCTCTCTCACATTGCCGAGCATCCCCAAAAACAGGAAATAAAACAAAACAGTCTCACAGACTCTCGCGATAATACAACAAACCAGTCTCGCAGACTCTCGCGATAATACACTCCCTCGCACATGAAGTTAACAGTTCCTTCCAAGTGACTGGCCAAGCGTTGGTTTAGTAAACGCTGCTATGGCCGCCACGTAAACCTTGAGCGTGGATGGGGTTCTGCCCTTATCCAATAGCTCTTGCAGGAAGGAGAGAACCTCCGTCACCCCACAATTTGGGGGTGATATGCCACGGGCTGTGCACCAGCTAGAGAACACAGACCATTTTGAGGAATAGAGCCGTCTCGTAGAGGGGGCCCTAGCCTGCGTGATCGTGTTTAACACTCCCTCCGGGAAGTTAGCGGGTACCCGTTGATGGCCCACGCATGTAGGGACCAAAGCTCCGGGCGAGGATGCCAGATCGAGCCCTTGGCTTGAGAGAGGAGGTCCCTCCTCGCTGGTATCGGCCATGGGGCAGTGCTTGTCAGCTGCATCAGAACTGGGAACCAGGCCTGGTTCTTCCAGAACGGAGCCACTAGTAGCACTGAGCAAACGTTTTTCCCTGATCTGCTCTAATACCCGAGGTAGGAGCGCGACGGGGGAAAAAGCATAGAGCGGGCAGTGGGGCCAGACGCGGGCCAGCGCATCCTTGCTCTTGGAGAACAATTCCGGACAGTGAGCGTTTTCTTGAGACGAAAACAGGTCTACTTCCACTCTGCCGAATGTCTCCCACAGCAGCTGGACTGTCTGCGGGTGTAGAGACCATTCTCCTGCTGGAACATTGTTCCTGGACAGTCTGTCTGGTCCCACATTCAAGTGGCCAGGCACGTGTGCTGCTTGCAACGAGCGCAGATTGTGCTGAGCCCAGACCAGGAGGCGTTCCGTCAGCCTGTAAAGGTTTTGGGACACTGACGTGTTGTCCGAACAGACCAAGATGTGGTGTCCTGTTATCTGGGGACAAAAGCGCCTCAGCGCGTTGTCGACTCCCATCATTTCCAAGCAGTTTATGTGTAGAAGCTTTTCCCGTTCTGACCACTGGCCAAAGAACGGTCTGTCCTCGAGCAGCGCTGCCCATCCCGAGGTGGAGGCGTCCGTAGACACCACCTTCACACTCTAGGGAAGTCTCCAGGCTTACACCTGACTGGTACCAGTCGATCGCTCTCCAAGGTTTCAGAGCTGAGACGCATTTCTGATCGACCTTGAGGCGAAAAAGACAGGAGGTCCACGCTCGGCACGGCACTCGCGCTTTTAGCCAGAACTGCAGTGGGCGCATGCGAGGCAGACCCAACTGAAGTACTGATGATGCTGAGGCCATGAGACCCAGTATCCTTTGAAACTTTCTGAGCGGGACTATAGCGCCGCAGCGGAAGGTTTCCGTCATGCGCTGAATATCCAGTCTGCGCTGTGGCGATAGCTGAGCTGTCATAGACAGCAAGTCCAGTTCTGTGCCCAGAAAAGATATTCTCTGACAGTGAACTTTTCGCCCAATTGACTTTGACACCCAGATTCTCGAGATGCTCGAGTAATATGGTCCTGTGTTCAATGAGCTCTGAGTGAGACTGAGCTAGAACCAGCCAATCGTCCATGTAGTTCAAAACTCGCATTCCCCGAAGTTTCAGGGGAGCGAGGGCTGCGTCCATGCACATCGTGAATGTACGGGGTGCTAGGGACAGGCCAAACGATATGACTGTGTATTGATATGCCTGGCCCTCGAAGGCGAATCTCAAAAATCGCCTTTGACATGACGGTATTTGTATTTGGAAATACGCGTCCTTCAGATCTATTGACACAAACCAGTCCCCTTGGCGAATTTGCGAGAGGATTTTCCTGGTTGTGAGCATTCTGAACCGGCGTTTTGAAAGCGCTTTGTTCAGCCGTCTTAGATCTAGAATGGGTCTGAGACCCCCGTCTTTTTCGGTACCAGAAAATATCTGCTGTAAATCAACTGCTGGCGGTAGATCCTTTTCCTATTTAGGAACTTTGGAACAGTCTTCCTACCATTGTCCGGGAAGCAGACACACTCTTTCAGTTCAAAGCTAGACTAAAAACACATCTCTTTGACCTAGTATATACATAACACATTACAGACTTTTATAATACAATGTTAGGCTGCATAGATTAGGGAACACTTCCCATAAATCCTGATGTACTCGTTACATCATAAGAAGAATGGCGTCTACACTAATATTAATCTCTCTGTTTATCCCGAGGTTTACCGCAGTCCACCGGATCCAGGCTGTATCCAGATCTGATGAAGGACCTGCGCCTGGACGCGACGACAGCGCAGTCCTGAAATGTCAACTAGGCTCTTCCCTGTGAAGGCCTCCCTCCCCTCCCCTCCCCTTCCCTTCCCTTCCCTTACCTATCTACAGATAAAGCGTTGTCGGGATAATTCCGGTTTGCGTGGCTACATGGAAGCGATAAAATTCTGTATTATTAATTTTAAGGCCAGACAAGTAGTATGTTGAGGGTTGATTTGTAGGGAAGGACTACACGCCTGCGCACATATATTCAAACGCACATACTTATAGACTGAACTCGCAATATGCATGTGCACGCCATCAGCGTTCTCACCGTTTCGCGTTTTTTGAAGTTTGCGCAGAAAGAACTGAAGAGTTTTCTGTTAAAACGGTACTAAGTTAATAACTAATGATCGTTGCGACGGAAGTGAATCAATCAAATTAACTTTAGCTGGACAATAACTTTATTCTAGAGCTGCTATAAAGCCAAAACACTTTACTTTAATTTCCTATTATCAATGTAAAGCTGCTTTGGAACATCTACATTGTTAAAAGCGCTATATAAATGAAGATGACTTGGCTTGACTTGACATTTTCCATCAGCCATGATGAATCTTTGAGAGGAAACTGGAGTGCCCGATGAAGCCTCTCCTCTCAACTCTCTCCACGGGTTCTCCTGCATCAGGGTGTAAGTACTCCCTGTATCCAATAACGCCTTCACTTCTTTACCTTTTACTGTTACAGGTACCAAGAGAAGGGAGGTCTGCAATGCAATCTATCATGATACTACTTGGTATCTTGATAATTCAGCTGGTATAGTATCATAAGATATGTTTTTGCTATCGCGACAACCCTAGATGTTAGCAGCGAAAAATTTGACTGGAAGGGTTTATTAAAATGACTTAATTTCTTCAGCTACAACTTGTTAAATCTAGCGCTCCGTACGCTCTAAATCAGACACAGAGATAAAATTGTGCGGTAAGATTACATTTATTTGAGTGAATTATAACATTCATTTTAATGAATTACAGAGAGATGTACGCTTGTGCGTGTGAAGTACATCCGTGCAGCGTCTCAACTAACTAACAATGAAGCGGTAAGTGTAATAAGTCAAAAACGTCGATGTTACCACCTCGCTACTGAGAAATATAATGTAGCTAATTAGTAGCAAAGTCACGGGCCAGCGTTGACAATATGTGCTCATATCTGTCCACGCAGAGCAATCTCCCATCTGTGTGTGTGTGTGTGTGTGTGTGTGTTACATGGTTAGAACGCACACCTTGCAGCCAATCAGAATCAAGTATTCAGACAGCCCATGGTATAAAGAAAAATAAAATTAAGATTATGTAGAAAAGGCAAAGAATTGCATTAATAAAAGAATTGAAAAAATTCAAGTGCAATGATTTAATTTTACTACCAAGTTTGAGTTAAAAACTTTTTAATTGAGTGAGAATTCTTTAGAAAATTAAGCTGAAAGATATTCACAATAAATTACACAGATAATCTATGGCGGGCATACAAATGAGCATGCTATGAGATGTAGCAATAATTGAAATAACAGAAAACTGAACAGGAAGAATAACAATAAAAAAAAATTGTGCACAAATCAAGTACCCACAGTCAGTTAATATTCAGGTACAAATCAAATGTAACCTTTTTGTGTTTTTAAAAATCACACGATAGCAGTAAAAAGATACAAAGCACCAAAGTAAAACTACTTACAAAAGGACTGTAGTAATAGAAACAAACAATGCTTATTGTCCACAGGTGGGCAGTAAAAACAGATGACTTCAGTTATTTCTTGTTTTTTGCCTGATTTCTTGGAGAGCCTTTTAGTAAATCTCGAATCTTGAGGTAAACCCCCGTTGCTTCAGCAACTTCTGTAAACTCAGGAGTGTCCTCAAAAGGAATTATTCCCGCAGCAAATCTACTACGGTGCGGGACGAAAGCTACTTTATTTATGGCAGTTTCCTCCGTGTCATCAACCACTAGAGCGTTCGACTCTTGTGTGCTTATGTGTGGAGAGGCTGAAGTTTCATTCGTTGCAGCGTCATTATTACTGTTTTCCTCATAAATTTCATCCAGGACGATAATATCACTCAAATCGATCACGTTTTCATTGACTGAATGTTTTTCCTGACCATCACAGGTTGTTTTATCTATCGTCTCACCCTCGCAATTAGTTACTGGATCACCAGGTGAAGTCGGTGTGCTCTGGATTTCAAAAGCATGACTCAAGTCCTCCATCTTTTCTCCTTCTTCCTCTGTGTCAAGCTTAAGTGAAGTGACAACACTGGGTGAACTTGGGACGGGGGTCCCAGAAGCTCCAGCTTCAGAATCACTGTTGGTTGTAGTATCTGCCTTTTCAAGGGCTGCCCAAAGAAGCCTTTGCTGCTCCTCCAGTTCCTCCAAAGTCAGCCCATCCTCTGACTCTTCCCCCTCCGTCATCCCCCTCCCTTGGGTGGATGGAGAATCACTTGTAGGTGGAGTTGCTGGTGGAGTACCCTTAGGGACTGGAGGTGTGGTTGGAGGCGTTCCCAGCGGTAGAGGTGGAGGAACGCTCAAGGATGAACAACCAGGAGGGAGTGGTGGGTGGAACTGGAAACCATCGGGTCTCATTTGAGGCGCGTCATGATCTGTAGAAGAACAAAAACTAAATCATCATGATCGTCTTTCATAATTATGAAGTCTTTTTTTTAGTGAGGCACTGACATGTCGGCAACCAAAAATATTCAGGACACAACAATAGACCCTGACACATTTAAAGTGTAAATTGCAGGTTAAATTTTTCACGAAGATAATGCAATGTGTTTATTAAACATAAAGATAAGAACCGCCCACCATTGTTTTTTATACCAAAATGCTGAATATAATATAAAAAGTTGGCACTTAAAGGTCCCGTTCTATGTGATCCCATGTTTCAAACTTTAGTTAGTGTGTAATGTTGTTGTTAGAGTATAAATAATATCTGTAAAATTATAAAGCTCAAAGTTCAATGCCAAGCGAGATATTTTATTTAACAGAAGTTGACTACAAAAAACGGCTCGATTGGACTACACCCCTCTACTTCCTTCTTTAGTGATGTCACTAGAACCGTAACCTCCGCCCACAGGAACACAGGCGTATTGATGGCGAAATGTCAACAGACGTGGTTGATGTTTATCTATAATCAGATACCGCAAAAGTTTAATTCGAAGTTGTTAGTTTGCTCTGTCCATTTCACCACGGACTGTTTTTCTAACCTGGAATAATATCAAGCAGGCTTCTCTCAGCGTTTCATACTGACGAAGGGGGCAATTTCAACTATATTCCAGCAAGCGGTAAGTAGTGATTTAATATGGAAGTAGCGATCACTCTTCACATCGTTCGTTTCTCTTAGTAGGATGAAAATAATCTTACTTAAACTGTGATTAATATACAGAAAGCGATCAAAGAACAATCCGTTTCCAATCGCCCAAACCTGCTGTCGGTGACACAGCGCGAGTTTATCTGGACTCTTGCCAAAACTCGTTATGAAATCAATGACGCTGTTACACTGCACAACGAAGCTCTTACTGTATTTATATGCCTCATGTTTGCATTGGTGAAATCATTAGTGAGAGTGCAGAAACTGCGTTGCAATGATAAGATCTTTTTTCACGCGATCAACAGGCTGTCATCTGCTCAATGCTCATCACTGCAACCTTTTATGTGATGGTAATAGATCTAAATACTTAAAAAACTTCTCACGATTCGTTAATCCCGATAGCTGTAATAGTAAAAACGTATAATAGCTGTAATAGTAAAAGTTTTCCAGATAGTTCCACATGTAATGCCAGATATTTCATATGCAAGCATGTCAGCCAATCACAGCAGAGGGCGTTTACACTGAAGTCTCACAGCAGACACGCCCCTTCAAACAGAGTGTTCAAACCAGAGGATGAAATCAGGCTAGGAAATATGCCTTTTATTTCTAAATTATAACAATTTTTGATCTAAAAAACATACTAACATTATAAGGGCACCCCTGGAAACATTATAAAATAATAAAAATAATCCATGGAATGGGACCTTTAACAGTGGTTTTAACCGCTCCCTTCCACTAGATGGGGCGTGACGTCATAAGAGGAACTCACTAGTAGAGTTACCGGCATTGTCAATAGTACGCTAGCAGCTATATTCTACAGAAAAGTTGGTTGTATGTTTTATTTGATCAAAAATTATGGATAAATAACTCAACTGTAAACATACTCGTGTGTGCTGACTTCAAGGGGACCGTGATCCTGCCTGAAATGAGAATAAGCTATTCGCAAAACAAACGGGTTCAGGCACGTCAGATCAGCCGCTCGCAGGTCGAGCTGTTCCACTAAACTCCTAAACGCGTTCACCTCACGGCAGCACATACTCTCCACTGCTGATTCAATTGGGTGGCATAGCCCACACAAACACAGTGATGGGGACATCAATCTCTCTTTTTCTTTTCTGACAATAAACATCGCTAATTAAATCGTGAGAAATTGATAAAGCGTGGATTGAGGAAGGATATTACATGACGTTTGAGGCTTCGATGAGACTAGCGATTGATGCCTGTGCAGTGTGTGCATCTCTACAGCTCTGATTTGGACTGACACCATGTAAGTAAATAATGTCTTCAGGTGTTGTCCCTCCTTGCTATTCTACATGATGGCAAGATTTTGAAAAGACTGGCTTGTTCCCTTATATTATCCGGGTTAAGTTTGCACCAGGCTAACCTAGACTAGCTCTAACGTAGCTACTCACCAGGACACCAGGCCAACCCTCCACTCATTCTCCTCACACCAAGCATTAATAACTGAGTGCCATGGGTCCTGGCAATTTCCTCCCCTCTCTCACGCCTGACCGGTTAAAAATTGTAGGGCTGTGGTCCATAAAGAATTTGATGGTTTCCCACATCCTCAGTCGTTCTCCAAATAGCCATAATACAGTAAGAATCTAGCAGAGTATGGGCTGCGAGTTCCCCGTTACCGAAAAAATAATCACCCAGTTACTGAAAAAACACGCTACCTTTGAAGAAACCCCAATAAATGTTATTTTAACGCATTTTAAGACAGAAATAATTAAATATATACATATAGAGCACTTTAATTTACACATTAATTGGCTGTGGTGGTTAACCTGCAACTTACACTTTAAAGGGATAATTCAAAGAAAAAGAAAAATTCACATCTACCACTTTGACATTTCAAAAAGTTCATCAAGAGATCATAAAACTAATCCATATGAATTGAGCGGTAGTATAGTTCAAACTTTTCTGAAGAGACCCAATCGCGTTATATGGTGAACAGATTGAATTTAGGCTTTTATTCTGAGGATGAACAAAAGTCTTACGGGTTTGGAACGTCATGAGGGCGAGTAATTAATGACAGAATTTTAATTTTGGGGTGAATTATCCCTTTAAAACGTGCCACCTGAGAAGCGCTAATGAAATGTCTACGCTATGGCCCTTGATTTTGGCCCTACAAAACTATTTCGTCCAAAACCGAAAATGAATCTCTACCACTTTAATACTTGTTACAGCACAATATAAACATCAAAAACTATGTAATCACTCAGTCAGTTTCTACAGTGGAAAGACGTCAATAAAACAGCTTGTAAACAATGTCACGAAACATTGCAGTTACCTTATGAAAATCATGAAATGTTCATAAACTCAAGAAAAAAAATTACTCTATAGTAGGGCTGGGCGATAAAACGGTATCTGTATTTATTGATGGGCTGTGCCGCTGTCTCCTTTCCAAAGCGCTTGTGCAAAGCGCTATTCATAAGTGGACTGAGAAGTTAAAGATGAAGCGGAACGAAAACTGCGCTACTCATTATTTTGTGCTTCACGTTCAGTTTGGACCAATGTCTGTGCAGCGCGACCCGATCTTGATCAAGCGACACTGTTACTACACAGCGCTAAGAGATCCAGAAAAGAAAGCATTTGAATTCGCCACAGAAGTAATAACATCACTGCAAGATCTAGTGAGAAGCATTCAAATTTCTCCGTTATTAACCGTAGATCTCTATTAGATCAAACAGCGCTGGCGTGGAAACCAGGACCTCTCCCACAGCCAATAACCTTCTCTCCTCATCCTCTCCACTAACCGAGGAAGAAGTATCTAAAGTTCTCCTCTCCAGTCATCCTACCACCTGCCCTCTAGACCCCATCCCCTCACACCTTCTACAAGCCATCTCTCCCACACTTCTACCAGCACTCGCACACATCAACTCATCCCTCCATACTGGCATTTTCCCTACTGCATTCAAGCAGGCTTGGGTAACTCGACAGCTCGTGGTACCATCACAAGAGAGCCACATAATCACTTTCCAGAACATTCTCATTCACGGTTCCATGCTGGTGGAATGATCTCCCCACCCTTTTCCTTTAATCCTCACTTATCGGGCTTATGCTACTCTGAACAATGCCTGAACTTCGTATTTTGAGCACTTCTTGCGTTGTTTTTGCCTCTTCACGATGACTCGCATAATTTAGTCCTAAATTGTAAGTCGCTTTGGACAAAAGCGTCTGCTAAATGACTAAATGTAAATATTATCATATTTAAATGTTATCTTTAATGTGATGACCAAAACATTATTTGTTCATCCTTCAAAGATTACCCCCATTTATAAAACTAAAAGTTTCAAGACGTATGAAAACTCACACTTAAAAATATTTTTTCTTTTGATAAAAAAAGATATGAAACATTATATTGTGATGCATTTTTTAGCTATATCGCACAGCCCTACTCTATAGAGACGAGCATTTTGATAAATATATGCACTATTTCATATTTATTATATTTTTACTTAACCTGTTGTCTTTATTATTTAATGTATGTTTTAATAAATCTGCCACGAAAACATGTTATTACAGTCACTTTTAAATGTTTATATTTCAACAACAAATTAGAGTAGAAAGTATCAATAAAAAGTTAATAGAGAACTGCATTATGTGCAATTTAAATGTTTAATTTAATTATACAACTCCATTTTCACTTGAGTGTTGATTATTAAATAAATGTGATTGATTATTAAACTATTGTCCAGCTTTTTGTTTCAATGAAAACTTTTATTTTGGTGTTTCACTATATATATAAAAAAAAACTTGAAAAGTAATTAGTTTCACTGCAAAGACGCTATGTCAAGTATGTATTCCGGAACAATCTGTACTCAATAAAACCTACAGTGTTTAACAAAATGGAAGCTGTGTACCTGACTCTATCTCCATATCCGATGCCTGGTGTGTTTGCTCTGAATTAGATCTCAATTTCTTTGTCTTCTGGAGTGTGGATTCAGACTCATGGCGCCTCTTACTGCAGCTGGTGGCCTGCTGTGCACATACAGAGATCATAAATTCCTTGGGAAATATCAATAAAGGCAATAAAACAGAAAAAAATAACTAAAATATATCGAAAAGGGTTTTTACCGATGGAAAGTTACTGCTTAAAAAAGCAGCAAAATTTTGCTTCCATTGCTGAGGCTGCATTGGAATAGACCCGAAAGACCTGTAATCCTGTATATTGGGGAAAACACACACAAGGGTTTGTTGGATTTCAACAGAACAGGCTTAACAGAGGGGAAACAGGATTTTGCATTAACAGCCATCCATAGCCACATTTGTAGACTGTCAGCTTGTAGAAAAAGGGTGCGTCTCAATCAGCTCCCTAGTTCAGTAATCTGGGAGTCATCCATTTTAAGGGCTGTCTCAATCCCAAAATCCTTCTTGTGCACTGAAACATTCGAACATTCGGAAGTTTTTTTAAGCCATTACTCTATTATATTTCGGCATAAACATACATTGCTAGACAGGTAATGAACATAATTTATCTAAGATTTATTGCAGAAAGGTTGCAGATATATGTAACAATCAATGTTTTTATCAATGTACTTTTAAATAACATAAAAAAATAAATATCAGAAAGATATCTGTGCTGCTGTTGTTCATAAATATCAGAAGTGTTGTTGCCATGTGGCCAGAAATAGAGCCATCACTGTCCCAATGTGTAGTGAGTCAGGGTCCTCACCAGTGCCTGATTTCGTGTACGCAATATATACTGATTCATGAGCTAGGGAGCCGATTGAGACGCACCCAAGATGTTCTACATTTCCTGAAGACAATGTCAGTGGTAGATGTTGCATCATCTTCGTTCTGTTTGTAGCTAAAGTTTCACCATACCAAGCTGCATCATGATGTGGAAACACAAGGATTTCTTTCTTTGTTTCATGTACAATTAGACTATCTGCACACTTACATCTCTTATGTTGGGTGGCGTAGAGACATTGAAGCCAGGAAAGTCAACCAGCTTGGAGACATCATAAGATGTCTTTTGGATGGGGTGATTTTCATCTTCATCATTTGATCCTTGCAAAGAAAAGTTAATGAGTCAATGGCAGCATAGTTGTATTTAAAACACACTATCCTTCCTTAATCACGCTTATGAAAGGTGAAGGTTTTGCAGTTCTGTGGTCAGCTGCAACAAACCCCTCAATATGAAAACCCTTAGTAATAACTTACAATTCTGGGGTTTCGTAACCTAAGGGGATTTGTTGCTAACACAGGCCATAATAAAATACCAAACTCAGTCTTACCATCATAGAGAATCAGGCCTGAGTTTTCCATTTCTGCCTCTTTTAACCAGCCAGGCGGGTAGCCGAGCTCCCTCATGCGGTAGATGAATGGAGGAAGGGTGTTTACAGTGATCCCAAGAGCATCAAGGAGGTCTTCACTACACAAAGACAATATAAACTGCATATCAGCTGAGTCGACTTTCAGAAAAATGACATTTCACAGACCAGGCGTAAGCCTAGTCCCGGAATAAAACGCATGTTTGAGCTGTTTTAACTGAAAGCAACTTGCACTGATTTATCTTAAAATATGTCAGTTCCATTGTTTTTCTCAAGATGCACAACCAGTAATGTTTATTTTTTCTAAGGCACGTTTATAAAAGCTGCTTAAATGCCTTAATTGAACTAAGGCCTCATCCTGGCTTAATCTAAGCTCTGTCTGTGAAACCAGGCCTAATCCTCCCAAATTAAAATATTTGGGCAAAGAAATGTGGGTGGAAAGACAAAATGCCTTTGTTACGTTATCAGTACTTGAGTCAATTGTATGTACAAGTCTATAATTGTACATGCAATATTTATTAACCCATTCACTAAATCAGTAAATATATATAAGATTGTACTAATTTAAAGTAGGGCTGTCACGTTCGAAAATCGATTGCACAATCGATCGGACCAACCAACACAAGTTTAGAAAACAAAAATAGGGACTCGATTTTAACGGCCTTCTCTCGGAGCGCGTCCAGCTCATCATGATACGCCCCCAGCGAACGCGCGTCACACAGCGACTTCAGGCTCTGACACACACGCATAACAGCAAATTATCCTTCTGGATAAGGTCTCTTTTTACTACAAAAATGTGAATTCAGATTCAGGCTACGGTCAACAATCGCCTACATAGGCGAAATTTGTTTGACGTTTCTAATCGTAAACACAGGCATGTTGAAGCCTGCAGTGATGTTTGTCATTGATGTTATGGCAGTCCACTCTGCTTATTGTTTTTCGAATATTGTTTCAGGAATATTGCTGACTTGTGCGTGTCTCAAGCGCGGCGCGCCCTCTTTACGTTCGTCCTAATGCCTGTTAGTTGTCCGTGGATTTGCCTATATTTGGCGTTTAAAATGGAAACGTCTTTAGATATGGAAAATCGATTTTACAATCGATTCAATGAACACTTATGTCTCAAAAATCAAACACTATTTTTTCACAAAAGTGACAGCCCTAATTTAAAGCAGCTACATAATTATCAGATTTGTGATTCAGTTAAAAGTAGATGGGTAAAGTTGGTAAGACAAACTTAGAATGTTGGCTAACATTGAAAATATCTTTTGTGTTTCAAAAATGAACAAAAGTTTTAAGGGTTTGACAATTTTCATATTTGGATGAACTAACTCTCGAATGCAATAAATGCAAATCTGCAGAAGGAACGCTGATTCATTTGTTTTGAGATGCTGTAAAATTCACAGGTATTGGACTCATATTTCAGTCTGATCTTTTGTTGGCCAATTTGGGGGTTAATGCCTGTCTATCTCTTCATGTACAGTTCTAGCAAATACAGTGATTCTCCAGAACAAGCGTGCCACACAAGCCCTGAAAAGAGAAGCCAAAACGTCTCGATCGCCCCCCAGTGACTGGTCCTAGTATAGGTCATAAGCCCCGCCTCCCCGTGTTATTCAACGGGACATGAGACCAACTAAACAATTAAATTACACTTCAAATATCTTTTTTCCAAAGGTGGTTTCTGTCATTTACTGTAGTTTTTATCACGCTGATGTAAGTTCAAGTATCTGTTTTTAAAATAAGTTTGTTTTTAGTTAGTTACGTGATGCTATAAAAAACGGTGGTGTAACGTCATGATTGACAGCTGTGATTGACAGGTTCTCTGAGCGAAGTAGTCACTGAAGCACCAACGACCGACTTTTTTTTCGGGATCTTCGGAGGACTGAGTGGATTGTATTTACTCTATTTTAACAAGCCTCTTGTCGTACTGCAATCAACAGACATCAAAATTGGAGCAGAACGGAGGAACGGAGCAGACATAGGCCACTTAAAAAAGTGCAGGGAGAGTGCATTCTGCGAGAGTGAGGGCGGCTTTACTTCCTGCTCACGACTGCGCAGGTCTGGTCCCGAGATCGCTACTGCGCAGACTCAAGTCCCAAGATGTCAGCCCCATATCGGGACACTGGCGGCTTCAGTTCTCACCAATGGAAGAGAGCGAAGGGGCGTCGTCCATCTTTTTTTACAGTCTATGCTCCAGAAGTGGAAACTAGACATGCTTTCAACATTTGATGCGAGTTGATGAACATTATATATATATAAAGATAGCCTACAGCTATTTATCAATGACAAACTAGATTTATTTGGGAACTTCTGGAAGCTTATATTAAACTGTCTTAGAATCGCTTCATACCTTTTTTGCATTTTTTTTTAATGCTTTTACATTTACATTTACATTTACATTTAGTCATTTAGCAGACGCTTTTATCCAAAGCGACTTACAAAGTAGGACTAGATTAAGCGAGACATCATGAAGAGGCAAAAAACAAGAAGCAGCGCAAGAAGTGCTCAAGATACAACGTTCAGGCATTATTCAGAGTAGCATAAGCCCGATAAGTGAGGGTTAGAGGGAAAGGGGAGGGTTTTTTTTTTTTATTTTTTTTTTTTTTTTTTATGAGGTTAAGTGCTCCCGGAAGAGATGGGTTTTCAGATGTTTTTTGAAGGTTGTCAGGGATTCTGCATTCCGGATGAGGGTGGGGAGAGCGTTCCACCAGCATGGAACTGTGAATGAGAATGTTCTGGAAAGTGATTTTGTGGCTTTCTGGGATGGAACCACGAGACGTCGCTCGTTGGCCGATCGTAGGCTTCTGGCAGGGATGTAGACTCGTAGGAGTGAGTGAAAGTAGGAGGGAGCTGAGCCTGTGATAGATCTGTAAGCAAGCGTCAATGCCTTGAACTTGATGCGAGCAGCGAGAGGTAGCCAGTGCAGTGAGCTGAACAGAGGAGTGACGTGGGCCCTCTTTGGCTCGTTGAAGACAAGACGGGCTGCAGCATTTTGGATCATCTGTAGAGGTTTAGTTGCACATGCTGGAAGTCCGGCCAGAAGAGATTTTATGATGTTTTGATCTTAGACTTATTAGGAATGATAGTTTTCCATTCTCTTTCCTAGGGCTGTTCCCTAATATTCAACGAAACATTGGTTGACGAGAAGAGGCTTAATCGACCAAATTTTAATTAGTCACAAAAAAAAAAAAAAAAACTCCACAGGAAGTGGAAAGTCACACAGTCCGTGACGGACAGATCATTAACACGGCTGGTCAACGTGGTAATTATGTCGGGTAGGAAATCCAAACGAAATAATTCACTGACCTCAAACATGGCTTATCAGTTGAAACATGCAAGTAGTAGCTCAACGTTTGCCACTTTACATGGCCGCTCGCTCTGTTGTTAACCGAAATGAATGTGCGCTATTATTAGGCACATATCCACGTGTTTGTGTGGAAGTTAAATTAGTACAGCACTTACTGCATGACATTTAACTTAACATGCATTTCTCTCTATTAGCGCACCTATTATTCTGTGGAGATGAGAGTCAGTCATCAACATCTCTGCAGCCGAGAAAACACTATAAATTATTCAAATGTTCACAATCATTACTTTTGCTAGTGCGCTTGAGCGCTTGATTTATATTTTAAAGGCTCATTATTGTTTAGCATTTCTCTGTAATGTAGAACAACAGTGATACATATTTGACTGAAGGGGGACTTTAAGTGTTTGCCTTACGTGAAAACTAAGAAATTACTAAACAAAAAAAATGCAAATATTGGCACTTCATAAGATGACTGACCTCATTATTCCTGGCTTGTACTTTGCAAATCGCTCCTCGACCTCTTCTGCATGGTAGCGTTGGTTGCTCTGATTGCTGTTCTGTGAAAACTCCTTTCTTTTTTCATTGATACGAGCCATATCTTTGGGCTTAAACAGTAAATTAAAAAAGGTTAAAAGGTTTAAAAGGCTCAAAGTTTGATTTATAACCACATGTAGATTTCAAAACATAACAATCCAACAGTAAATTTGAATCTAGTACATATATAGTCAATAACACCTTCGGACAGTCTCGGAGTTGATGGTCCTCAGAACAGCAGTTAAAACAGCATGGTCTAGGTCTGGAAAGACAACACAAGCAATCGAAAACATTGTAAAGGATTGGTAAAGGCAAGCATCAGTCTTGCAATACCATCAAAATATCAATATCCAAAAGCTGCGATTGTAAACTCTTTCCATACCTTTTCTCCTTTACCTGCACCTCTTGGCCCTCGAGGGCAATGATCTGGCCAAAGACCTGCTGGTATCTTTGCAAAAAATGATTCAGGAGCAGTGATGTGCATAGATGTGTAAAATAGAGTGAAAGCATTATCTAGATTGTGAAAAGCACAGTAAGTATAAGCTGGCTATAAGCTTTAGGATACTTGGGAACTTCCCATCCATCAGTCAGTTGGGGGTTTTCATTCAGCAGCGGCTGGCCAAGTTTATCAACACAGAAGTTGGTGAAGTATAAAACACTCCCTATTATCTACAAACCAAAAACAAGATTGATAAGTAGTGGGTTCAATAGTTGACTACTTGAATATGAATAATGTGTTCTGCTGGGTCACTCACACTGAAAGCATTTTTTATAAGTTGGGAGTCACTGGAAGTCTTCGCTTTATAGCTCTCCTCCATGACGAAACTTGAATGCTACAAACAAGGAAAAAACAGAATTTGTGAATACTGATGGAGATTATTGTATTAAATTCCTTGTCCAGTGATATTAAAGATGTACATGTGGGTTGACACGAAGCGCAGAGCCTTCTGGATCATTGTTACACTCATGTAGGCGTTTCTCGACAAGACAGTAGATGAAGTCTTCAATGTCTTTCCGACACTGCCTAAACACACACACAAAAAGCATATAAAAAAAACTACATTTTTTAAAACTTTTAAACTTTATAATCAAGGATGTTACAGAAAGTACCTACTTGGAAATGATGCTGTTTCCATAATTAACCTGACAGAGCGGTCCATCGGTTTTGGAATCTGCTATTTTTATACCCCTGCCATAAAAATAATTTCCATTGAATCAAATCAGTAACTGCAAATGCCCTGTTTAACCGTATATTGAAATAGAGTGTAAATAATTATTATTAACTCACGTAGGACGACTTAATATGTTCAACTTTCTCTTCAGTTCCTCATGTGGATCATCATTAAGGTACAAAATTCAACACTCAATATAAAGACAGACAACAAGCAGTGGAAAAAAAGAGAGTAGAAGTACACCATATAGCTATTATTGATCAGTATTAGCATTTTTCATCTGTTTGATGAGGCTAATATTGAAATTAGAGAGCATATTTACTCCAGTGAACCATTTTTCTGTTCCAGCGGCTGTATTACAGAAACTTCCCGTCTTAATTCTTGACTGAAGATTTGAAAAAAGTTATATATTACAGAAAAGGTTTTTAAGTACTAAACATTCAATCTTCTTTTTTCATTTCAGTCTTGATGCTTGATGTAAAATTGTACATTTAGGAGTTTCAGTAGGCTTTTTCTAACAAAAACATTCAAAATAACAGTTATTATGTTGATTATCGACCATAACAACTAAAAAGTCGGTGCAAACTTAATGGGATAGTTCACTCAAAAATGAAAATTCTGTCATTAATTTCTCACCCTCAAGTCGTTCCAAACATAAGACTTTAATTCATCTTCAGAACACAAATGAAGATCTTTTAAATTAAATCTGAGAGATTTCTGTCCCTCCATTGACAGTCTACACAACTACCACTTTAACGCCTCAGAAAGGTAGTAAAGACATCATTAAAGTAATCCATATGATTCAAGTGGTTTAATCTAAGTTTTATGAAGCCATAATTTACACCTTTATTTACAAATCTCGCTTTCACAAGAGCAGCACGACACGTGTGTGTTGTTGACACGAGAGAGGACGTTGTTAGGTGAGGGCACCTTGGAGATTCATACTTTATAAATAATGGTGTAAATTATGTTTGTTTGTTTGTTGCGCAAACAAAGCAGTTGCGTCGCTAGGGCTTGAAGGTGGTAGTTACGTAACTTAGCTGTCAATGGAGGGAAAGAAAGCTCTCAGATTTCATTAAAAAATATCCTCATTTGTGATCTGAAAATGAACGAGAGTTTTAGGGGTTTGTAATTATTGACAGAATTTTCATTTTTTTTGGGTGAACTATCCCTTTAATCATACTTTCATCGTAACTGAACTAAACATAACTGATCTACTCAAACATCAGACATTGTTCAACGTCTGTTGAGCACAATCGAAAAGTGTAATAATAGATACAGCTATATCCAGTGATACAGCTATATTCAACACGCAAGCAAAGCAGTTAAGCAGTCAAACATATTTCAGCCGAAACCGAAAGCCAGCACGCTCACTGGATGAAACACTATAAGGATATTCTCTGCCTTCAGACGCTCAACTGTTTCTTCGCACACTTCTAATGTCTGCCGAAGCCCCCGGAGTCTATCTGAACTCTCACCCTCTTCCTCATCACCTTCATCTATTATACGAATGTGCGTTGGCGCTTTTTCGTCGAATTGCTCGAACAATTCTGCATCTCCAAAATCCACCGCCGCCATGTTTGATGATCGCAAAGCGCGTCCGGTTCGAAGGACAAATCCTACAACGCGCTGACGCTTGACTGTTGATTGGCTAGAGACCAGAATCAGGAAGTAAATATACACTCATATGTAGATAGAAACATCACGGCGTTTGGGGAATACTTCATACTTAAAGCATAAGCAGGCTATATGACCGTTCCTAAATTAAGTTTGCGGTTTTACCATGCCCACCACGTTAAAGATTATATCTGGCATGTCAGGGCGTTTGCAATAAAACTATTTATTTCTTCACTATTTTAAAATTTTCCTGTCTGTAAATCATCATGACATCTGGAGGAGTTTCTCTCATCAATATGTCATATTGGGAGAGTGGGAAAAGGAGGATACGATTCTTGTATCTTGCAAACAATAACTCCTTTAACGTTTCTAAACGAAGCACAAATGAGGTAAGTGTAATACTAACACAAGTAACATATTACTGTTGATTTTTGGACATGCATATCCTGCTGGAAAAACTGCTGAAACCAACCTAAGCTTGGTCATATCTGATTTAGTAGGCCAGTTTTAGAGGGGTTCTGGACACTTTTTGGCTAGCTGATCGGACTGGGACACCAGCTTGAAAACTGCTAAGACCAGCCAAGGCAGATTTTAGCATTTTAGTTTCTGCATGGAAACAACTGCATTATAGTAAAGCAGTGCGTTCCCCTGCTGAAAAAAAAACACTCTATGCTGGTCTTAACTGGTTTAAACTAGATATAACTGGTTTAAGCTGGTGACATTCAGCTGTTTTTAGATGGTTGGTCAGCTGGTCTACCAGCCTGACCAGTTAAAGAAGTGGCCGGACAGCAAACACCCCTTCTAAAACCAGCCTGCAAAACCAGATGTGACCAGGCTGGAAGAAAAACTAAAACCAGTCAGCCAGCTTGGGCTGTTTTTAGATGTTTTTTCAGCTGGGTTTCCACTATGGCTTCTCATTTTTCCAGTGAGCATTCCCCCATCTCTTGATTACTGATGAATTAAATACACTTTAATTAATATCAGTTTAAAGTATTTTTGCCTTCAATTTTTAATACACTATAGAGATACCTGAGAAGTACTTTTTGCTGTAAAACATTTCTGTAGGACCTGATACCTAAAAAAAAAAAAAAAATGCTATTTAATTTAGTAATCCATGTACAATTATTTTGTATGGTTCCTCAAATGAATTAAATTTTGTTTATTCATTCATTTGTTGATTTTTTTTTTTTTTTTTATAGGATCAGATGATTCCTCTCTTTCTTGGAGCTGATCTGTTCTCAGACACAGACATTCGTAGTGAAAACCAACCCAGATACCATGCGAAATATGCTAAACGAGGACTGGCAACTAAACTGGTTTTCTCATCAGGTATTTGATGATCATTTTTTGGCCTGGGCATTGGATAATAATAGTTAATTTTCATGAACTATTAGAGGATAATATTTACCTTATTGCGTTCTAGACTTCAGATTCCAAGGGCTACGACTTCCTTTTTCCAACAACAGTCTGTGGTTCTATAGTGTTCAAGGAGTTTTTCGAGTGGCATTTGAACTATATAGCAAACAAGACCAGCTCTCAATCATGGAGTCATTTCAGGTAATTTGAGTTTATCATTATATTTTATGTCTTTGTATCTTCACGATTTCTAATAAGTCTTGTTTGTTTTTTATGAATTTTCCTCGTAAGGATCTATGGAAATCTCGAATAAATGACAGCAACTTAAACACGACCTATCATCTGGGTGCCCAGGATGTTCAACCCCAAAATGATCAAGAGGCACAAACAATTTTGGCAAATAATAAACCATGTCCATCATATCAAGGCCATCAACACTCAGACGGAGGGGAAATGAACATCTTTCCAATAACCACAGTTCAGTCAGATATTTCATCATCTACAGATCACGACTACTGTTCCTTAACAGAGCAAACGAACTTAAGCCAGTGCCGTTTACTCGCTGATAAACTTCACAGCCTAGCGGAAAAACTGAAGTTACTTACAAATATGGAAGCAGAACAATTAAACACTACCACAAAGGTCTTGGACTATGTTGAATACTCTATCACTGGGATGATTGAAGAGGAAAGACTGACGGATACTGTGATGGCACTGATTCACACTCATTTTAAGAGCTACTCCATCTACTCAAGCAGTCTTTTAAAGGCTGTGGCAGGTTGGCTTGGCCAGCAGTTCAATGCAGCCAACAGCACCATTAGCCACCGGGTTGAAGGTTTTAAGACCCAACACATTGAGCACATCACGAACTTGCCACCTCCAGAGGAGCTGGCAACTGAACTTTTCCCAGAGGCAATGCGAAATCTTCTTGCACACTGGATGGGTCTGAGTGACGAGGCAGAACACTGGAAACGACACAGCGAATACCCAATTTTATTGCTCATCCTTGAATTTGCCAATCACAATCTTATCACTGGAGTGGCCCATGTATTGTATTCCAGTCTAATATGCAAATAAGTGTAGTTATTTGCATATTATGTCCTGAGGTGACATTTTTATAGTTGTATAGCCTTTAAACAAATTATTCCAAATAAATTGTTTACCGTTAAAAGTCATGTTTTTTATGTCTTTTCCACACATGTTGGGGGCACAAATGTAGTATTTGTTCATAAAAACAAGTCTTGTGATTTTAGGCCAAACTATTAAGAATTTAAAAGGAAATTGGCTATCTCTCATAGTTCATATCTTCATATTTTTAACTTCACATCCTTTTTGCCACACTCAGCTTAAAATGTGTTGAAGCATTAGATAAGAATGTTTTGGTTTATCAAAAAAGCTTTTGGTAACTTTTAGCCAGCATGGTTTAACGATGATCTGAGAGGCACAGTATAGCTGGTAAAACAGGCAGAATCCAAATACATTTACATTACATCTCAAATATAGTTACAACTGACCCACCAAACAGACAAGAAGAGGAGTAGTGAAAACAAAAGTAACAAACCTGCAAAGGAAACTTTACAGTGAGATGGAATATCTCCCTTTTTTCAGAAGGAACCTAATAAGGAAGAAATGTCCATTTTCAAGCAGAAATACATATTGTATGCTTTATTTTGAAAAAATATGTGTATTTGGTAATATGTGCAAGTTTGTATACATTTAAGCCTTGCAGTGCATTAAAAAACTGTATACACCTGTTGCATTCCCGGGTCTGTTTTTATAAAACAGTTATAACTTAATATTTTTCAACTAAAACCATATTGTATTTGTTCAGGAACTTCTCATTAATGAGTGAATGCACACTTCTTCTTTTTTTTAAAGTTTTGAATGTGACCATGTTTTATCAAGCTATTACTACAGTACATGTACCCCCTGTTTATTAATTACATTTTTTTTAAAAAATGTTACAAGAACTACAGCAAAAAATGTGATGCAAGAAAATGTTTTTATCAATATTTATGAGAAATTTAATTTGAATATATCATTATATAAAGAAAAATGAAACAAAAGCACGCACATCAGTCTCAAAAGGGTGCTCGACTAAAAAACCAACAAGTAAATAATAAAGTATAAAGTCGGCAACACCTAAGCTCCAAAATTATCAAAAATATTTATTTTCAAGACAACTATCGCATAGCGTATGTTACGTTTCGAGCACGCAGGATGAAGAGCCTGCGTGCTCGAAACGTAACATACGCTATGCGATAGTTGTCTTGAAAATAAATATTTTTGATAATTTTGGAGCTTAGGTGTTGCCGACTTTATACTTTAATATATCATTATATGAAATGTATAAGAACATATAATATGAGAATTACCAGTGTGAACTCCATTGACTTCAGTGGATTGAATTAAATTCCTTTTAACTTAAAACTCATGACTGCTCAAAACAGTCTAAATGTAATAAAAAATTATTAAATGTTTCCAAACAAAATATATTAATTTTACTTGCATTTTATTTTCGGATCGAATTAGATGATAAACAGCGAGAATAGATGTCGTGCTTAGTGACACACATCATAGTTTATCTTTCCTCAGGGTGGAGCGCAAGCAAAGACACGCATGATATACGTATGTTAAAGTGGGTTAATAAAGTAGGTGATGCATTTTTGTAAGAAAAATATCCATATTTAAAACTTTATAAACTGGCGTCCTGTGACAGCCGTACACGAGTCGTGTTCTGGCGGAAGAGTGACCTCTGACCCAACATATGAAGTAGGATGTAGCGTAAGCTTAGGTGAGAGTAAACGCCTCTCGTGGTGCAAACAAATAGAGCAGGGCAACAAACTCAAGATCATCTTCTCTCATATAAAAAATTCTCGTTTTAGACTTCTAATTCATGACTGGTGTTTTGTTTTGCTCTTTCCTCTGCGCTTCCATGTTCATCAATATGTCATGCGTCGGGTCAGAGGTCACTTTTCTGCCGTAACTAGACTCGCGTTTGGCCGTTACCGGAAGCCAGAGATTACAGTTTATTAACTTGTAAATATGGATATTTTTCTTACAATAATGCATCTCTGTCTGGCTGCACATGGGTGGAAATCTACACCATCGCTTCCCTCAAATCCGTGCCGTACTACCGCCCATATCACTGACAAAGTGTATATGGCAGTCGACCAGGCAACATCGGCCATTCATTCAATGGTAGTGCTCCAGGTTTTTCAAGCCAAGATGCTTCAGGCTTTATATTAACGGGGTCCGGGTTCTGAGTCCTTCAGGAAGTTGAACTTGGACCTGGTGCTCAGGACGACTAAGAAGGCCACTCAAGGTATTGCAGTCTTATTGTTCTTCAGTGTCACTTATGGCTCATGCTGACAGACATTTAAGATTCGGAGAAGGCACGGCTGTTGGACGTGCCCATAAGCCCCCATAGTCTCTTTGGCGATGCTGTGGGATCTTTCTCAGAAAAGTTTTTAGAGGCAATCTAAGACACTGAGCCACTTTGTGCGTAAGCGGGCTTCAGCTCCTCGGCTGCGTTCCAGATCTTTCTCAGCGCAGCGCTCGTCTCATCTCAGCAGCAAGACCATATGCTAAACCTTCTTCAGGCTCGAAGAAGGACCCGGAGCCTGCCGTGAACTCAAGTCCAGATACTTCAGGCAGTAGAGGAGGCAGGATCCCCACCAATCAAACCCTGCAACTGAGCTCCAACCTCGTTCCTGATGTGAGTGTTCTGAGGAGGAATGTTTCGTCCGTCGAAGCGGAGGATGAGTCACAGAGCAAGAGAGTTTGTCTTGCTGTGTTACACCCATCCCTTGCTGGTTGCAGGTGACAGGGGTGGGGGGTTGAATAATGGTTTGCAATAAAGTTCACTTTTCCTCCTCACTTTCATTTGCACAGTATAAGCAGGATCCCACCATTCAGCGGTGTCATGCATGGCGCACGCTTCCGGTGGTGTCGGAGTGGGTAATGAATACAATTGTGAACGGCTATACTCTTCAGTTTAGCACGCAGACCACCCCGCTTCTGTGGCATGATGCAGTCAGTGGTGCCAGATCAGCATGCATCTATTTTGCGAGCAGAGATTCAGTCTCTCCTGGCGTAGCAGGCGATAGAGGTAGTGCCACCAAAGCACAGGGAAGGCGGTCTATATAGCCGCTACGACGGAGGTGTCCAGCCCATTTTGGATCTGAGACCGCTGAATCGTGCACTGGTGAAAAGCTTGTTTAAAATTATTACTGTGAAGCAGATCCATGTGCACATTCAACCTGGGGACTGGTTAGTGTCAGTGATTTTAAAAGACGCTTATTTTCATATCCAGATAGCCTCTCGTCACAGAAGCTTTCTGAGATTTGCATTCGAGGATGCTGATCAGTTCAAAGTCCTCCCTTTCGGGCTGATCCTAACTCAGAGTACCTTTACAAAGTGGAATTTGCATTCTAAATGATCTAGATGTCTGGCTTATCATAGCCCAGTATCAGGATGTTTTGAAAAGCCAGGAGCATCAGCTTCTGGACCTCTTAAAATCTCTGAGACTGTCTATAATCGTGAAGAAGAGTGTACTTCAACCTTGGCAGAGCATTGCGTTCTTGGGGCTAAACCTAGATTCATGTGTAATGTGAGCCGCCTGTCTCAGGTGTGTGTGCAGTCCATGCTCAGAGCCCTCGCCATATTTAAGCCATGAGATCAGTTTGCCTAAAGTGTTTTCAGAGGTTACTGGGCCTGATGGCAGCTGCAGCGGTCGTGTGCTGGCTGGGACTTCTGCATATGAAGCCGCTTCAGCTTTGGCTAAAAGCCTGTGTCACGCCCAGCGTATATGCCACTGTATGCGCACTTACACCCCTTTGCTCTACAGGACCATGTACGAGCGAGGGGTTTCGGTGGGCAGAGAGGTCAGAAGAAAAGTTATGATGACGGATGCGTCTTTGATGGGCTGGGGAGCCTTCTGGCTTACAGCACTTGGACGAGTGCGCAGTCGAAGTGGCACATCAACTTCCTTGAACTGAGGGCAGTATCTTTTGCTTTGCAGCTTGCCATTCTTGAGGGACCACCATGTTCTCATTCAACTGCAGGGCAGCGGTATCGTACATCAATCACCAAGGTGGTATTCGTTCTCGCCGGCTTCCGATGCTGGCAAGACTTTTATTCTTATGGCCTCCTCAGACAATCCAGCTGATTTGGAGCCTTTTCAGGGAGGCGGAGATTGATTTATTTGCCTGAGGTGAATTCGCTGTTCTTTTCACTGACCAATGCCCCCTTGGAAAGGGATGCTCTACTGAGTCGCCAAAGGGCTCAAATGAGCTTTTCCCCTGATCAAGATCATGCCGCTAGTGCTGCACAAGATCAGGGAAGAGTGGAAGACATTGTTAGTTGCACCGAACTGGCCCAACCATCCATAGTTTCCGAAGTTATTAAATCTCCTGTTAGCTCCCCCGTGGCTGATTCTGTTAAGCAGGACCTGCTATCTCAGGCGATGGGCACGAAATGGCACCCCAGCCCAGAAACTTGCATGTCTGGCAGGTCAGCAGGACAAAAATCACATCGCAGCGAGTTTTGGACACGAATGTAGATGCAAGTGCCCCTTCGACCAGGTGCCTCTATGCTTTAAAGTGGATGGTCTTCGTGTCTTGGTGTAGGATGAAAAATGAAGATCTGTTTGGTTGTGCTGTGTCTGTCATCTTATCATTTTTACAAGACTGTCTGGATAAAGGGCGTACATCTACTTCAAAGGTGTATGTGGCTACCATTTCAGCTCTCCACAGAACAATCACATCCACGAGTCAAATCAGTCAATAATGTCACCTGATGTTAGACCAGTCCATTTTTCAAAAGAGTTTGAGACTAGAAGAGCAGTTATCTCCATTATGGTTGAAGCACAAAATTGCAAGAGACTGCATCATGCAGCAACTCAGTAATAACTGCACATAATGCAAGTCAAATGTAACAAATGTTCATAATGTAATATTTTATCAAAATGTAATAAAATTGTGAATACGTTTTTTTTTTTTTTTTTGGTCAGTTTATGAGAAATGCATAATGTACTCAATTTGTCATGAAATAAATGTATAAGGAAAAAAAGACATTGTATTCATTTTATAGTAATCCATAATTATAATTTCCCACAAAAGCGCACTAAGTTGATTTAATATTAGTATTATACACTTCTAATAAAGTAATCACAATAATCATGTATATTCATGTTAAATGAGGCACTTCAGTTTGAAGAGAATTTTAAATGTTTTTCAATTTGATTTTGGATTTTGATTGGAACGGTTTAACAAACATTGTGAGGGAATAATACTGAGGGGCCGTTTACATGATACTATTTTCAACTTCAATTACTTCAATTTCATTTAAAAGTAATTTTCAATTACATTTAGTATCAATCATTATGGTTTTGTCCATCTTTTTTACTAAATAGGTTGGTCTTTTTGAGCGTCAGTTTAACATCAAGATTACATCAGCCAAAAGGTAAAAATTAGGAAACTTTTATTCAGGCACTCCCCTAATGACCACACTAAACAAGTGCAAATATGGTGTGATGCTGATCTTCAGCTGTAACACACACAGCAGCCTTTTCTAATTATTTGGTTAAGATAGCTAGGTTTAACTTGCCTATTAAGAATCACAATCTAAGATTGCACAAATGCTGTTAAAAGTGGGGATTTCAGCTGTTCCAATCTCAGTTTCTCTTAGTGTACTAAGAACAAGCCAAATATCAAAAATGTTTGATCTTCATTTATGATGAGAAGTATTTTACATGATAAATTGTTTTATTGTTTCCAGTGTGAAATGTATTGGTCTGGTTTTTTGTTTCCCAACCGAAACCAATGAAATGTCTGCCATGTTAATTTGTGCCCTTAATATATTTATGTAGTAACCATTTTATTAAAAGCAATGAAGCATTAACAATATAGCATCGCCCCTAGTACCCAAGGCAGAAATGGACTCACACCCGTTGGTCGTTGATATTTCAGGAATTGCTAGATTCAGGGAGTTTCAATACAAACACAGTGAAATATACAATCACATTCCCCACCCAAAATCTAAATGGAAGCTTTACAATATTAAACACTTGTCAGAGACCAAGCAACAATATATGTTTGTGCAATCAACTGTATTTACATGTGAATTTTGCAAAATGAATAAAACGACAGACCTGATGAATTATACATGCAAGCTAATGCACCAGCATTCTCTACAAGCACGTACAAACCAGCTTTACAGGGGCAACATCGGCCAGAATTTACAGAGACGTGAAGCACAAGTACAGAATGTTCAGACAGCATCCATGCCCCTTGATGAAAAAGAGGAGGAGAAACCAAGGCCCATTCCCCTCTGCGTGTGCGTCTGTGAGCGGGCCATCTCGTACTGGACGTCCAGGTTGCGAAACATCTCTTCCTGCTGCTGCAAGGTTTTAAGACCTTCTTCGTTAGTAGCTCCTGATGAAGTACCTTCCTCTTCACCCTATGGGGAACACAATCAATCAGAACATTTCTATATTAAAGAGGACTTATTATGCCCTTTTTCAAAGTCTTGATTTAGTTTTTGGGCTAGAACTGCTTCGAGCGAGTTTGGGAAATGTCCCACACAACAACCTGTTTCAACACACTACTAACTCAACCAGGCCTTGTCCCTTTATTCTATGTTTGCCTTGGGCAGGAATTATTTAAATGAGGAATATTGTGACTAGGGTTGGGTAACAAGAATCGGTTCTTATCCAAAAATACCGGAACCGTGCGAAATTCCTAAGTTTCGGTTCCGAAACTGTTCTGGTGCGATGTGTGGGAGAAGTGCTGGAATCTTATCCTTTAATAGAATATGAATATTAAAATAGTAATGAATGCACTGAAAAGCCCTCGCGCTCCTCATATACGTTTTGCGTCATATCAACGCAGAGAGAGAGAGTATAAAGACAGTAGAGCTGCACGATTAATCTTTAAAAGATGTCGATTCAAACACCCACGCGATCTTATTCCTAAATGACAAACACGGTTTGCGCTGTCGCTGACCCAGAAAGAGCAGTTGTCAATATATATGAAACAGCTTTTCAACCACACAGCATCGATATTTCTGTGTTACGAATATTCAAATGATCACAGAAGTACTAAGATAAAAGTTTATAGTTCGAGTATAAACACTGATGTCTACGGTAGCAACCAAAATAGAGTAAATCACTTTTTGAAAGTCACTTCAAATAACAAGTGCATCGATCTGATGCTTCAAAACATTCATAGAGACGACTGGTAAAGCTGCAGTCCGTAACTTTTTTGAGTTCAGAATTTACAAAATTTATATAATGAGCGAGTACATCATGAATGCCTTCAAACAGTGTTTTTGTCTTATCCTGAATCACTACGGTAAGCCTGTAATATACGGTGGCCGAGACAGCTCAACGCGCTGCAACTGAAGAAAGCACATGCAAATAGAAAAAAAACACCCACAAATTAAGAAAACATCTTCATCAGTTTCACAACACACGTGTGCTGCAAGAGTTCACAAACATGCGCTGCAAATAACACAGACCACAACGGAAATGTTTCCAGGGGAACCAAATAAGTGACGAACCCGGCTGGGACGTGCTTACAGCTCAAAAGTCTACTTTATTTTATTTCTTTTAATGCGTTTTCTTCAGTTGCTGCGCGTTGAGCTCTCTTGGCCACCGTAGTAATAAGCGTTTAGACTCGGACTGCTTTACACCGGTCGGGTCGGCACCGCTGAGGAGTATCCCAGTGCCTGCGTGACTCGTCATAGACATGTACAGAGAGAAGTAGCTCCGGCTACAAAGTTCTTCTGCAAGACGCATGCAGTTGTTTATTAACCGCTAGAGCGCTGATTCATAATGAAACAAGTGAAGTCTTTATGAATCAATCATTCAAACACCTGTCTGGATCTTACATGTGTGTTCAAGCATATTCTTCCCCTTCTGAGAGGGTATTCTCCACTGCTGGAGATACAATAAGCTTGGAGAGGTCCCAAATTCTCCTAGAGAATGCAATGTTTATTTTCCATCAGAAAAATGTATTACTTTTGCACAAATTTCTAAATAATATGTTGAGTTTGTTGACATTACCAGTCTGTTAAACTCATTTGACAAGTATAAGAAATAAGCACAAAAAGGATTGTGCATTTTCCCTTGCTACTAGTTTTTATTAGTTGTTTATTAGTTATTAGTTGTTGCTACTAGTTTTTATTAGTTGTTCAATTGTTGCTAATTGTGACGTGTTTGTTCCTGGAAGAAAACTCAAAACTACAATGGAGGCATTTCAGAAACATTGACACTAATATAGAGAGAATAACTCCCGCTGGAGTGACTTTGTAACTTTGCAGATCTTTTTCATGCTAAAACAACAACAACATTACAGACTAAAGAAAGTTGAACATTGTAAAAAAAAGCATAATATCCTCCTGGGACCCAAGAATAGAATTTTGTCCACTGTAGTGGACATTATATTTTAGTGAATTTCTCTGACATCATACATGTCACATGACACAACCTGGGTGTCCTGTAAAGAGCACATTCAGGACTTTTCAGATATACCAAATGTTTGGAGGTTTCACCATGAAAACAACTTCTCCTTGGTCTTTAAAAATGTCTGACATTAATTTAGTGATCAAATGTAGCATTCTTATGGAAATATGATAATATATTGTAATTATAATTTAAATTGGACTACTTTTCAAATTGTATTTCATAAAACAACATCTCAGGAAAATGTTAAGGGGTTTCAAATAAAAAAAAAAAAATTTTCTGTTACAGAACAGGGTGTTGATTTCAAACTTGTCCACTGTAGAGGACATCAGGACTTAAATAATGTTTATCAGGCATTTTGTGAGACACAACAAGTGAATATGGAAATAAATTATACATCAACATTCCTATGAAATATTAGATATTATTATTAAAATGTTGCCAATTTTTACTCCAATTATTTCACTTGTTTTTTCATTAAATGTTGCTCCAAGAACACATTAATGTGCAAATTAGATACAGTGTATAGATACATTGCATTGAATGGGAATATTAATTTATGGCCATTTTACCCACATATTTCATAAAGTAAAATGGTGTATCAATTCATTCCATTATTTCTTTCATAACATAGTTGAGAATAATCTTTATATAAATTTTGGTTGAAAAAATCCTGAAACCCCAAAATTTATTGGTGATTGAAAAAAAATCCCATTGATTTTGCCTATACATATAATTTCATGTCATTTTATTTTTTAAATAACTTAGTCCTGGCGTCCACTACAGAGGACATAGCATAACGTATGAATAAAATATTATTTTTCAAAAATGTTTTTTTTTTACCATTTGTTTATTGTGCTCTAAACAGTGTGATGACATGGGGAAAAACTTTTTTTTTCTGGGTCTCAGGAGGATAGGACCCTTTATAATATGAGATTATTCCATTTGACACATTAAGAAAATAGATAATGTAATATTTAATACAGGAAAACACTTACTTTAATTCCCATAAGCTTGCGAAATTTCACATTTTGGTCTTTATTGCCAAAATTCAGCTTCTCCCAAAGCTCAGCTGTCTGTGACTTGTCCTACAACATAAACATATATTAATACTGGACAAATGCTTAAACATTTACATAAACATTACAACCACTGAACATTTACATAATGAAAATAATTGATCAAGTTCAAAACTGTATTTTCAAAATTCAGCTTTCTTAATCATCTCCTAAATAATGCCATTTATAAATGAGACAAGATTATGAATGTTAAACTACATGACTTATGACATCTCTCCAACGGAGCACTTCCCGTTAGGCTGCTTTTACTATCAAACGTCATGATTATCTCTGTTTCAATTGTTGGTTGTTTGTTAGTTGTGACCATTTAAGAGATTGACCAATGATCATATAGAGAAAACAGGCCATGACAAGCTTGCGTAGAGTCCAAGTAAAGCATGATTTCTTTAAAATCAAAAGAACTGAAGTGTTTGATTTTGAAAGAAATGTGTACTTTTATTATTTTAAAAGTTTATTTATTATTTTATTAAGTATGCAATAAATTGATCAAAATATTTATTTTTACAAATAATTTCTATCTGAAATAAATGCTAATACTAAAACTGTGTTCAAATAATTTGCTCTAATGTTACCAAGTGGTGTTAAATGTATATCATGTTCTTAAACTATTGTATTCGCATGTTTTTTTGCAACACTAGTGCAATCCAAAAAAGACGATGAACACTGCATGCTAATTTTGAATTCAACTGAACAGTTCTGCAGTTTAAAGATGATGCTAAACAAATGTTAATAAAAGCTTAAATTAAATCAGTTCATGATTTAAAGCAATTCAGAAGACTTTACCATCTCTTTTTGGGTGAACAGACTTTCATAAATCTCAGATTTAATTAAAAAATATCTTCATTTGTGTTGTGAAAATGAATAAAAGTCTTAGGGGTTTGGAACAAAATGAGCCTAATTGATGGCAGAATTTTTATTTTTGGGTGAACTATCCATTTAAACCATTTTCATGTTTTATTGTACTATAGCGCCCTAGCCTTACATAAGTCAAATTCCATTTAAGATTTAAAGTGATTTATATTTATGTGCACTTACAAAGACGACCCCCCATCACCCACACCCACATCCACATCTGACTGCATTTGTTCAATTAGTATTGTATAAAATGTATAATGTAATAAACAGAACAACTAATGACCCATCCAAACAATTTAACTGATACCACAATATAACTTGGCAATATAAATTGATATAAATAATATAAATATAGCCATGTTAAAATCTATTTATTACACGGCTCTGTGGAAAACTTGATTCTGATCCATCTGAAGTCGGCACTTTACACTTGTGGGGAATGTTTTTTCCCGGTGGAAGTTTTGTGTTTGGTGAGCTAATAAAATATTAAAACTCAAATCAATATTTTGTGTACAGTTATTTAATTATGTCATCCGGGTATCGCGGACTTGCTCTCGTTTCATACAAATACAGCTGCTGTCATTTTGCAACGACTGTTTTGTACACTAATGGATTATAGGACAACAAACAGGTACGATTTTAAAACAGTTTCATCTCAAATCAATATCTTTTATCCCAATAATTATTTATGTGGTGAAATGCCGTGTAATAAGTGATATGACCGTATCCCTTAAATGTTCGTCTAGTATGAACTTTCCGCACTAGCAATTGCTCTCTCTGCGGAAGCTTTGCGTTTAAAGAGCTAATAAAATATTTCGACTCAGATCAATATTTCATGTCTAATTATTTGCTCATGTGGCAAGTAGCCGTGTAATAAGCGGGATAAAGTACATCCATCCGGTTGTTATCGCAGAATAAACCGATGCAAGACCCTGATAACCCTGTCGGGGTTTATTCTGCGATAACAACCGTCTGGATGTACTTTATCCCTCACATAAGAGCAACTCTTGTCCTCACCCCTTCTTTCTTCCCCTGCCACAACTTTTTCCTCTTCTTTTCCTGCTCGGCAAACTTCATTGGGTTGACCGCTGAGGGATTGTAGTAGCTTGGCACGGCAATGCCAGTCTCTGCCAGTGTCTTGGCCTGAAGCGCTGCCATCTGAGCCGCCATTGCGATCTGGGGAGTGACCTGTGTGCCCGAGGCCAGCAGAGCTGCGACGTTCAGCGCTGGACTGGGAGCAGTGGTGACCGGATCACACAACAGTGGAGCAGCCGCTGGTGGAGAAACAACCAACAGAACATCAGATGGAGTGGGTCAGATGTGAAGCCACTCCACCAATAGCTTTGACTTGTGGCAGGTACTTGCCTGCTGCTTGCTCTTGTTGCCGTTTTTCCAACAACTCTTTTTCTTTCTGTTCTTGAAGCTTCTTTGCTCTCTCCAACCTAAGAGTGTGAAGTGAATGTGTTTACTGAACATGAAGACTAGAGAGCAGTTAATACGTCACTGATCAGCTAGAGGTGGTTTTCACACTGGGCACGTCTGCTGCGGTCCGAATCAGAGTGTGATTACTCCCGGCACAGTTGGTCTGCTTTAAGACCCATTGGATTCTGTAGAACAGTGGTGCGTTTCCATTCATTTTGCATTACAAACGGGCATGGCGTGCGCAATGCAGGTCGCTATATTTTTGAGTTTTTTTATTTTTATTTGATTCTATTAATGCGGAATAACAGACCAGACAAACAGAAAATGTCTAGGGGAAGGTGGCTTTATGCTGTTCGCAGGCTTTTTTTGAGGATACAGCTGATTGTGAGCAATTCATTAAAAACACTGGATGGAAATGCCAAGATGTGCATAAGTTCTAAAAATGCACTTGCGCTCAATTGAGGTGGATAATTTTATCCAATTAAGACGAAACAAATGGAAACACATTTACTGAATAAACAAGAGGAAGCGATTGCATAACTGGACTAACCAGCAGATCAGTTTCATTGCACAGCTTCTCAAATGTTGCTTTGATCATTCGGAAATGCCAGAGCCAAAGTCTGTCATCAGAAAGTGTCTCTCAGGATTGTGTGATTTATGATGCATGAAAAAAAAGAGCCACAGTTGCTTCCCCGAAAGCAGCAGCTTCCATTTTTATTACAGATATCTTGCACCAACTTCCCAGGAAGTGAGATTTTTGTTCTCTTGAACAAACAGGACAGAAATGGTGCTTTTTTGGCAAACGTTTTGTGTGATATGCCTATTTTGCGCATAAGTTAAATTCGCACCTTTGGATGGAAAAATAGCAAGTCTGCCTGCTGATCAGCAAATCAGCATTCAACATAACTAATCTTGAATCTAATCATAACAAACCGTGCTCTTTATCAGACTAAACTGCCAGTGTGAAAGCCTGCTTAGTTATTGTACTAAACTGTACATGTACAAGCATGTTAAAACACTCTCAGTTTCTTAATTCATCTCTACTTCAACCAATGTCAAAGCAATTAGCAGTGTTCACATTAGTATGCAGAGACTACAGGTTTGTGAGGTGTTGTTGAGACAGTAAGTTGCTTATATGTTGTTTTAATAAACTGGGGCCGGATTCACGAAAACCTTCTTAAGAAAGAAAATTCTTTTAAAAAAAAGTTCGTAAGAATGTTCCTAAAAATTCTTAAGAAGTTCTCAAATATTTTATTAAGAACATCTTTAATTTTTTTTTTTAATTAAGAAGAAAATGAAAGGTGTTATTTGATATGCTATTTTGAATGATTTGTTATTTGGTTTAATTGCTGAAGACTCGCTGAATGAAAAACACCTCAAAGCCCGTCTTTTAGCACTGCCTGCAGATTACAGTAGATATAAGCGTACAGACTATTTTCATCGCGACTGGCTTGACGAGAGTTAATCTTTAAACTTAAATTTTAATAAAGTTAAAATCGTTATTTTAAAGTCCCCCTGTAGTCAATAATTAGATCCCTTAAAACTCATCTTTGATCACCAAAATGACATATTTAACATTTTTTTCCTGTGAAAAAAGTCTTCATGCCTTAAAATAGCTTGAATGTAACTCTATCCTTGCTTCATTTAGTATACGTGGATCTATGAATATGCAAATTAGCCCCGCCTCCACTCACTCACACCAGCTCAGAGATTCACATTCAACTTTACTAAGGTAAACGCTGCACAATGGTATCGCTCTTAAAGTCGGACACATGACGGTAATTAATATGACTAGCCTCTTTCTTGACTATTTGATCAAACAGCTAATAATGTTACACAAACCATGTTCCCAATCGCCATCTCAGTCTGCCAAAATCAGCATCCTTAGAAACGTTTTGAACAACTCAGTACGTCAGTGGAGAAAGGCATATTCATTATAACATCGTAATATACATCATATACATCATTCACACGCTATGTTGCTAAAAGCACCTGATTTTTCATATCAACAGAAAAATATTACCAGAATAACCTGTCTTCTCTTGAGACGCCCCTGCTTCAGAGCGGTCATAGCTCGCCCGCACGTCGACGTGATTGGTTACAAGGCAGTTTTTGACGTAAGAATAGAGCCTCTCAAGACACAGCGGTCTTTGCCATTCATTTGCGCTCCGTCTTTCTTGCGCTTTCTCTATTGTGAATGTGTCCTGTATCTGTGATGTCTCGCTAGTTCTAGCTTGAGAGAGTGCATCATATACGCGCAAGTGATCAATCGGTGTCACTTCGTCCACATTCATGGTACTAGCAGTAATATGCATTATATTTAGCTAGTGATCTGTTGTGTTGTAATGCTTAATATTTGAAACAACCCAATAAATTCATTAAACATCTTACATTTGGGTATTTAAGACAGGTTGGAAATTATCCTAAGTTTGAGAAGTTATTCATGATGATTTTTGAGAACATTCCTTTCAGGAATACGAATACTTGAATTTGATCTTTAAAAACAATCTTAAGAAAAAAGAACATTCTTAGGAAAGGTTTTTGGGAAAACAAAATATATTTTTTTCTTAAGTTGGAAAAGAAGAAGAATTCTTAAGAATGTTTCGTGAATCCGACCTGTTAGGTAGAGTGGAAATTCAACCGATTCTGACAATATTTCTAATCAAACAATTATAACCTTTTCTGGGAATTATATCTACACATACACAGTATACAACAAAAGAGAGTATAATTTGACAAATAAAGTATTTCCTCTAAAAAACAAACACCTTGAAAATACAGGCCACAAGGTACAAACTCAACGCCAAAAAAAAGGTGAGGACATAAGTAATGCAATTACTGTGAGGTGATACAAGTCGACATGAAAAAGAAGATGCGACAGTCTTCCCTATTGTGACGTATATCGAGTGAAACGGCTTCTCGGGCAAGAAAGAAAAAAATGTAGGACGGGACTTGATTTTGTCTACCGGGAATTGATTGGATGGTTGTGGTTTGCTATTGGTCGATCTCATGTGAGTGACAGGTTGCCCCGCCCTCTCGCCAGTAAACACATCGTCAGAGAAGAGAAGTCAATGCAAGAGGGAGGGGAAATTATTTTGATTAAAGATTACGAGGGCACATGAATTAAAAAAATGATGATTTGAAGTAATATTGCACAGGTGCGTACTCACTTCTGCTATATACTGTGTATAAAATCCAAATAGTTTATTTTGTGCTTCCAGGCAACAGATGTCACTCTACCTTCTAGCCAATGCTTCCTGAGCATCCATGGCTGTGTTTCTACCCCTGAAGGTCACAGGGCTAACTGACCGACTGCGACTTTTTCTCCGCGCTTTCTCTGTCCTCTTCTTCTTCTCCCTAGATAAAATCGGACCATCTCACGGTTTAAGCACAAATCAGCATTTTCATTCAGTTTCACTCACAAAAAAGATCCCAAACACAAAATCTTTGTCCACCTGCTCTTGCTACGGCTCCTGCTGTGATGTCTGTGTTTGCTTCTGGAGTTTGAGCGAGACCGGGCCCGTCTCTTTTTCTCACGACTCCTCGATCGCCGTTCACCGCTGCGTGAGCGAGATCTTCTTTTGTCCCAGTTTCGACCGTGATGTCGTCTTCGGGAAAACATTAATTCACATCTAAGCACACTAAGCCTTCACATACTGACACGTTTGCATGAATGAAATCAAATCGAAATGACAAACGTCAAATGAAAATACCTTTCCTTGGAACGTGATCTTGATAGGCTTCTCGGTCTGGAGGACTTCTTGTCTTTCCTGCGATGTCGTTCCTCCACTTCTTCGGACAGCCTGTCTCGGCCTTTATCTGACATCTCCATCTGCTCCTCTGAGCCACTCTGACATTTCAGAGCTTTCTCAGAGTCTTTCTTCCGTGCCTGTTTTAAGAAGAATTGGTCTCTTTCAGGAAAATAGTGCAATAAAGAGAGTTAGTAAGTTGATTTAACAACAAACTTGCCAAAATAATTCTGACAAGAAAAACACTATTTAAATTATCATTTAAAAAGCTTGTCCACCACCATCCGAGTGCAGCATGTACAGTTACATTTAACACAAATGAGTGCACTTAACCAGCACATTTACACCTAGTTCAGTACCCAAAAAAAGCACGGGAGATCTTTGTCTACCAGATCGCAACATCTTCAATTTGTGAGAATTCTACAGATTTCATTCATTTGAACTGGCATTTTCTTTTCTCGTTTTTCTCTTACGCAAAGTCAACATGAAATCAAAATAAACCCCATTTACTTGCATGTTCCTGGTCTTATGCTACTTGACTTATCGATCACATTATAGCTTTGGGATTTGTTGAGTGAATCTGAGCTAGCCACTGTCTTGGGAGAGTCTCAAAATATGGCCTAATTTTACATTTATATCCTCCACATATCTGATCACAAGCTCAGATTTGATCTCAATGGACTACTTGCACTGAGCTACGAGACGCATTTCCGTTTTGAAAGAGTACGACTCATTTAATTCCAGTTATGTATATTTTTCAATGTGCTGTGTCACCTAGTTGACTAAACGCTACCTAAAATGAGTGTCAGCAAGAAGATTTAAAAATATGGGCATTTTCAGGGACAGAAGAGATATTCTGGTGATTACAGTGTAAAGTTTTAATCCAACCCAAGCTGATCTGAGAAAAGGCTGTTAAACATGCGTGATTTTCCACCACAGGTTGTCAGAGCTCGTCTAAACTAGTGACCGCGATGCTGAAGAGTGTGAGACCTGATGAATACGATCAGTACAAACATTTATTTTTATTAAATATTTTAATCACTATTCTGTGTCATTTTCCATTGTGAATCATTTCACTGTGTTTAAGTTTAAGTCAGAATTCTTCATTTTTATTCAAAGTAGTAGCGCTGTCAATGCATTACCATTTAAGATTAATTAAATATCAAATATTGTTACATTTATTTGAGGCGCGCATTCATTGTAAAAGACTGGAATAAGAGCACCAACGCACACAAGCAATCCTTTTTAGCATTCAAATTCATTTAAAAATGTAAACTCAACAGGTATGAAATATATTCAGTAAAAGAAAAATGCTGTTAATGAGAAGACGAGCACTGGACTGCTGCAGGTTAGTGGGGGAAATGTGTGTATTTATTATTCTGAATTGAACGAAAATATATTTATAGGAACATTTCAGCAGGTTCAAGATAATTCATGTTAAATCAGAGATCATGATTCATCGTTTTAATCAATTGACAGCCAAAAAACTTAGTAATAATCTGCGTTGTCATAACTGTCTATGTAGGCGCACTGAACGCTGTTACTGGAAACTCCCGAGTAGCAAGAAGTAGAAAGTGCAAGTGGTCCACTGAGTCAATTCAAGATAAAGTAAATTGGGTTGGGAATGCTGTTTCATGTTGACTTTAAAGGGCATTTTACATGATGCGAGAAAAACTTTTCTTGCAATCTTGCCATCTCTTATGTGTACAGGCACTGCCATACATATAAGCAATGTAAAACACGGAAGTAATAAATGGTAATAATTAATGATGCCCACTCGTGCAAAATCCTATTCTGACATGTTTACACGTTTAAACATTGCATTGTGTTGCACGCAAGTGAGAGCTAATAAAAAGAGTATTTAATCATTTTAGGTGTAATGGCATTTAATTATCCATAAGATGTGTGGGTGTTCATTTGAGAAATGCAAAGATAATATAGCCATACAAAAGGCAAAACAAAGGAACAAAAATGGCTTTAAAGTGTGTGTTAGAGTGGATCTTATATTTACTGCAGCAGGGTGGTTGTTATAAAATATGGTAAAACTTTATTTTAAAGTGATGTAGTTACTACATGTAACTTACTATAAATTATACATAATTACAAGTAAATAAACCTAAACCAAACCCTAACTCTATAGTAAGTACATGTAGTTAATATTACTCGGTTCTTATTTGAGTAAGTTCAATGTAACTAACTACCTTACCAAATGTAACCAAAAATATTTCTGTTCATTGAAAAAGCTAAAATAAAATATAAATATTAGTTGAAACTTACAACAATATACTGAAATAAGTTTATGTTGTATAACTAAAACGGAAAGTTAAAAAAATAAATAAAAAAAATTAAAAAAAAAGATGACAAAAGCACATGAACATGAAATGACTTGCATGCAACTAAAATTAAAGGGATAGTTCACTTTGAAATTAAATTTTGGTATGTTTTAGCTTACCTGAAGGGCATCCAAGATGTAGGTGTCTTTGTTTCCGCAGTAGTTTCAATTTTGATATTTTTAGGTCAAATCGTTCTTGTCTGTCAGTCGTATAATGCAGGTCTGTGGTCACTGTCTCAAAGAGCATGCACACCATTGAGTCCAAATTAAACAATTCCCCATCGTAAGTACACATTTGATGGCCTAAGACACGAAACGAGCGGTTTGTGTGAGAAAACGAACAGTATTTATATCGTTTTTACCTCTTGTACACTTTCCGGCGCTTGCGCAGACTAAGCCAGAACGTGCGCACACATCACACACCAGGAAGCGCGCGCGTCCTCAGATCACTTGGACGCTGTTGTGTACAAGAGATAAAAACGATATAAATACTGTTCGTTTTCTCACACAAACCGCTCGTTTCGTGTCTTAGGCCATCAATGTGTACTTACAATGGGGAATGGTTTAATTTGGACGATGGGGAATGGTTTAATTTGGACTTCTCTGTGCATGCTCTTTGAGACAGTGACCATAGACCTGCATTATACGACTGACAGACAAGAACGGTTTGACTTAAAAATATCAAAATTGAAACTACTGCGGAATCAAAGACACCTACATCTTGGATGCCCTTGAGGTAAGCTAAAACATACCAACATTTTTCAAAGTGAACTATCCCTTTAACATGCAAACTAAAAAAAAAAAAAAAAAAAAAGCCAAATCAAAATATGAATAAGACTCAAACAAACACTGCACTGCAGTTTTCACATTTAAAAAAAGATGTGTAATCACTGTGTTTAGGCTTTGTAGGGCAGAATAGGTTAACTAAATATTAAAAATAATATAATTGGAATAAATCTCAGCGGCTGCGGTTGTACACAACAAAGTGGCATGATTCCTGTGAACGAGCCTGTTCTACCTCCTGCCCTGCTCTCCCATAGAGAGTGAACTCACGTCACCGTGTACAGCGTAAAAAGCCAATTATGACCAAATTCATCTTTAAAAAAATATTTTTTCAGTGGTTTTAAAACGGATTATAACATTTTGCAAATCTGCAAGCATTCAAATGGGAAATGACCACTCATTTTATTTCCATTGCAATTCTGAGCTGGCATCTACAAAAAAAAGGGGTTGTGAGACAAAAAGTGATCTATTTATAGGCAAATAAGTTTAAATGACTGATAGTTACCTGTCCAGGTAGTAGGCATATAATTTTGCTATCTGTCAGCAGCGTCTTCTGTTCAGAGTGTCTCTTCGTGCATTAGCACGCTGAGTGTAATTTATTATACAAATGTTATCATATGATCTAAAATACAGGACGTTAAAAAAGCTCCCAAACAGACATTTCTCTCCATCTGTTATCAACATTAATATTATTTAATATTACATGCACTTGTGATTATATCAGTGCTTTTCCTCTCAGTCTGGCATTTCATTTCTTACTGTCTAAGCTGCATACTTACCACCGGCTAAGACTAGAAATGCCAGCTGTAAAACTACTGATGATGATGTGACCAGTTTAATTTAGGTCTACATGACATCAATGGACTAAAATTAGTTACCTCTTTGCTTCTGCTGTGGCTTCTTCTGTGCCTCTTGTCTCCTAAAAGACAAAACGATACAAATAAATGATTGTTTGAAGGACACTGAAGGATTAAAATTACATGTTACTTTTTAAAAATCAAATGGTTTGACCATATTTCCTATTGAAACAAAGTTGGGATAGAACATAACATCCTTTAGCAAATAGTAACCTGGTAATAACAGAAGTCAGTGAATTTTAACTTTTTCATAATGCATCTGATGAAGAGGCCCAAAGTCATCACTGGCACGGTAATGTATCTGAACAGCGGGCTGTTTAATTGTTTGTTAAATATTTTCTAACCACTGCAGAATTTAATAAATAAGAAAAGAAAAAGAAGCAGTTTTTAGATGGACTCAAGGCTAACAGAAGCTTGACTTGACAAGGTAAGGAGAGACAATGCGATTTTGATCATAATTCATGTGTTTGGGCACAATGCAGCCAGTGGACTGCCCTAAAATGTCATTGGCCACCCAAAAAGTTTACTTTATGACTGGCCATCTTTCAAGATTGAGGTAGGACCTTCAATAAGGCAATATATACCGGTATATATAAACTCCTTGGTTTAAATGCTTGAATTTAGTCAAGGATAGACAGTGAAGATGAGTGACTGTTGGGGAAATAACAGCTAATTTACTACTTGTGAAGCACTGCATCACCATTATCATCTCAAATGCTGCTCCTTAATTTTGATATCCTAAAGTTTGTGAGAAAAAAAAAAAATATATATATTTTAGAATCAATTAATGTAAATATGAGATGGACATCAGTTATGCTCATCTTTGGCAGAAGACATCTTGAGTAAAACAGCTTTATATTTAATGAAGCACATACAAAAGATCTGAACCAAAAGCGATGCAACCCGTTTTTATAGACTACATAATTGTTGCGCATAACCTGTATTGAGGAGAAAACTGCGATCTGGCGGGAAAAAACTGCCTAAAATTCACACTTTGACATCGGCATGAAAATTTGAGAGATCATATTACCAGATCAGAAGGTCATAGAGAAGGTGTTGTGCTCATTCCTCTCTGCCTAGCAAGCAGACAATAAATAATGACATAGCAACTCCATAGCCACAACTTGGGGCACCCTAGCAACCATTTAGGGCACCCTAGCAACCGTACAGCAAAATGAATAACAGCATCTCAGCATTTGATCATCGTAGAGACATGCGGGCGGGCTCTTTTAAAAAGGCTGTAAACTGGCTTTAGGTATCACCCTGGCAACTGCCTAGCTACACCCTAGCAACCATTTAGAAGAGCCTAACAACATGAACAAGCCATAACCAGACGCAAGAACATCGTAGAGATATGAGGGTGAGCTCTTTTGACCTAGATCGTCAAGTAGGCATTAAATATCACCTTGCCAATGTTGTAGAAAAAGTCTTCTCTCTTTGCAAGAAATCTCCCAAGTCAAGTAGTTCCAGATATCAAAGATCAGACTTTACTGTTCCAGCCAGCAAAGCTGATGAGATGCCAGCTGTACATCTACCAACCTCAAATGTACCTCTCTCTCTTATACATTTTTTTTTTTAACCTGTGTATATATAGGTACTTTCCAGTTTTTTGTTCATCCTCATTCCATTTGCCACTGTTATTTCTTCACCTTTGTGGCTTATTTTAATGGTCAACTAGTCTATTTTTGTCAAAAAAGCATAAATATTTAAATCAAGAGAGCAGCCTAATACTGTACCACAGGGAGATTGGGAGATTTTGCTGTAAATAAAACAGCCTGACAATGTCACTGCTAAATACCCATAAATACTGTGGTATTCCACCATGTTTCTCACTGGCACGCCGCCAACTAGTAAAGATCAGTGCTTAAAGAAAATCCAGAGCTTCCCACTCGTATTTACGACTTTGTGGTAGCGTTCATGCGCATTCAACTCGTAAATACGATCTTTTTGACATTACTTGAACGTGCTATAAATTCAACCTGCACTGTAAAACATAATTGTTGGTTTAACTTAAAAATGTAAATAACCTGGTTGCTTTAATTTCAAGTTCATTGAAATTAATTTGTCTTAGTTAAAGTCACCCTGTGGTGAAAATCAAGCTTTTAATGTTGTTTATACGTCTATGTGGTGTTTTTAATGTGCTTTAAGACAAAACATGTGTAGATTCATAACACCAACACCATTGCTGAGTATTTTCTCTTTAAAACTGCAGTGAAATAAAGACAGTCTCAAAAACACGGTTTGAAATCGCTGGCGTTTCTGACGTCACAAACTACCTTGTAACCAATCATGTCAACGAGTGAATCTTTGAGCTGGTGTGAGTGAGTGGAGGCGGGGCTAATTTGCATATTCATAGTACCACGTATACTAAAGGCGTGTTGAGTTACATTCAAGCTATTTTAAGGCATGAAAGAAAATTAAGGAAAAATATGTAATGTTTAAATATGTAATTTTGGTGATCAAAGATGAATTTTAAAGGGGAACTTGGCAATTCTAGCCATTTCTTCGCTGATTTTCACTTTTGTTGTCGCATGTTTTCTCAACGAGCTCCCCCTACAGCTGTGGGGCGTATATTTCACAACACTGTCGTAATAAAACTCACTTGCGGCACCCTCCTCCCCCTTCTACCGCTGCTCATGTGCATTTGTTATTATCGGCCGGCCAACTTTATCGTGTGGAGCTATGTCTACCGAGGTGGGTAATACATCATACACAGCATCATATGGCGTGTGTGTTTGTCAAATTGCCGTAAAGCAGTTTGTGTTTCTCGTTCGTTCTCGCTTCTCACGAGACTTCCTATTTCCAACTTACCGGGAAGTTATGGTGCCTTCACGTGCTATATGGTAATTATGGTAAATACCAAAAGCCGACATGGAAAATGCACATGAACACCCCCTCATGTGGTATTTTCCACTGGGCAGCTCGTAGAATATTTTGATGCACGAGTTGCCGAGATGAGATAACCTTTGACCTTTTCAAAATGGCGGAGAGCAACGCAAGAGTCGTGAATACTGTTAGCGGATAGCTTTTGTAGCCTATACAATGTTGTGTCATTAACAATTATAATATAATGCATTAACAATCAATTTTCAACTTCGCCGCAATTTCCTTGGTTCATATTTAATCATTTTATGTCATTTTATTTTTTTTTAATTATTAATTATGTTTTAATAATCAGAATAGCACCACCACACTTACGTTTTTTGTTTTGTTTTGTTGTAAAGATAAAAAAGATACTCTACTGACACAGACCTTGCGGGTACTACATTACGACAACAAAAGCACTTGAACACAACACACTGGTAAATACCAGTTCACAAGTGGAAAATATCATCTTTTCCAGAGCACATGAAGGCAGCATATGTCCCCATGTTGCAAGGTTGGTTGGAACGCAAGGGGGAGCGGGGAAAGTCACCATTTTCACCAGAACAGGTTATTTAACCATCCAAATGATCTCTAAACGGTTTAATTAAGTTGAAATAGTTGCCAAGTTCCCCTTTAAGGGATAAAATGAGTGACTACAGGGGGACTTTAATACAATGGAGATTGGTTCAATTAACAGAAACTCAAAATAGCATTGTTATCTGAACCACATTAATTATCGAAGTTGATTTGACAAAAGAAAAATTGTGATTAGAAATAATGAAAATGAGTTCTACAGTGTGTTAGAAGTTTTTACAGTGTATGGGGGTTTAATGGGAATGACTGCAACAACATCATGTCATGGTCAGTGAGTCTGGTTTACCTGACTTGCGCTTCCGCTCCACTGAGCGCGATCTGGACCGTGAACAATGCTTCGAGCTCCGGGAGGTTTTGCAGGTTTCCAACCCGAACTCGGCGTCATTTGCCTGATAAAACACAAAACCAATATAAACATCGAGCCTTACTGTTTTGTTTAAAATGTAAAGAACACAAAAAGCATTCAAACACTCGATTATGAACATTCACACTGGAGTGTTACTAAGGACCGTAAGTCGAATTATCCAGCTAATCGCCGCATGTTTGTGTGCATTACGTGCTGAATAGCAGATTCTAACTAAATCATATTACTTGTTGTCATCTCAAATACATTAAAGTTTAGAACACAATAGGTTGCCATTTTAGTTCACAGCATTGTTTTGAGCCGTGCGATTAATTCTTTTCTATTTAGCTTAGAATATGAAATCCGCCATTTTCCGAGTCCAGAATGCAGCCCATCAATCGCTGTCTCATTAATTATAAGCTTCTGTCGAGTACGACCTTGCCCAAACAAGAATCAAACAAATGTACTTGCCGCCATGATAACGAATAAAGAAAGGCTGTAGTTATCGGTATAATTCGTAAAGCTCCGTCTATCATCCGTTTCTTTAGCGGTGGAACAACAATACCCGGATGTTTCTGTCTTCTTCTTCGGATATTCGCAGAAAGCTGCAAAAGCACAGCGCCACTCTTGCGGCTGGACATTATAACTACAGGTTTTTGGTGCTGATGAAAATATATGGTGTGTTTGACTTTAACCAGGGGGTGGCACAAAAAGCTTTGATCACAAAAGAAAATATAAATGTACGCAGTTTCAAGTAGTGCTTTTCCGCAGCGGTGCTACAATGTGGTGGGATCAAAAACAACAACAAAAAAAACAGCGTTAAGCAAAATAATGGCAATTAAACACGTCTCTTATGATCACAGCACAGCCCAGTTCATTTACTAATTGTTTTTCCATTTGTTCGTGAATCGGAAAATTACTGCTTCTTCTCAGCTAATTTAGAAGTCCTCTGTAAAAATCTAATCGCGTTGTGTAAGATTAATTTCGTAAATCTTCTAATAAAATAAGAAGATCCCGATCACAGAAACTGATAGCAGATTTAGGTAAGAATCTAATCGCATTGCAGATTTCCTCGATTGCTTACACATTATAACTGATTCAGCCCAATTTTCCGAACCATTCATTAGACACATTTCTCAAAACGCTGAACAATGAGTAAACATTAGATGGCAAAACTGATTATAGTTAGGGAAAGTTAGGATTTTTTTTGCCAATCTGCAAAAAAAATTCTTACCAATAGCTTTTTTTACCATGTGTTCCTATAGGTGTCTAGTAACACCTCCCAATTTATCCACGGCCAAATCCTCGGGGAAACGCCTGGAGAGGCAATCAAAGTTGGGGTGCCCAGATGGCCTGGGTAAAAATAATTAACTTTTTTTAAAAAAAAATTTTTATATTACCTTTTGAGATGTCTAACTAGGGGTTTTTAGGGGTGCCGAATCTATCCCAGCTATTAGTTTTGAGTAAAAATGACTCCAAGTCCATACAAAAAAAAAATGGTTTTATTGAACAATTACAAAACAAAACTTACTAAATCGGTTTAAGGCCAGACACTACAGGTGAATAGAGTCAAATTTTTAACTAGCAGATATCACCATGAAACTTTCCCAGTTGATTACCTATATTAAGATGAGAAAAAAAAATGTATTACAAGTTTTCTGTAATTTAATGTTTAAATATGCAAATTAGGCAATATCTAATTAAATATGCGCTAATTTGCATATCTTTTAAAAAACAAAATCCGAGTATTGGATAAAGCCAGGTTAAAAATTAGTTTTTTCATTGTGTTCACATATTAGATGGGAAAAAAATTACTGAGGGATTTATGGATATCTACTTTTGTTATCCTGTAAATCAGAATATACTGTCAATAGCCTTAAAAAAATGATTTTCGCCATGTTTTTTGGAATAAAATGTTATATAAATCAGGCTAGGAATAATATATTTACAAATCCCTCTGTAAATGTCTTCATAATATAACTAGGTACAAGACTGGAGAGTTTGGTGTATATAGGTGCGACTGAAGTGGAGATTTCAGAGAGAAAAGTCATTTTGAGAAAACAGGCTTTAAAGATTTATCATCAGCCAATGAGATTGCGCATTCAGCCCTTTTACTTTCACAATTGGTTGCTGATAAAAAGGAAATGACCATATTTGGATCCAACTGTCAGATCCAAATATGGTCATTTCCTTTTTATCAGCAACCAATCTGAAAGTAAAAGGGCTGAATGCGCAATCTCATTGGCTGATGATAAATCTTTAAAGGCCATTTTCTCAAAATGACTTTTCTCTCATACTCCAAGTCTGAAATCTCCACTTCAGACGCACCTATATACACCAAACTCTCCAGTCTTGTACCTAGTTATATTATGAAGACATTAACAGAGGGATTTGTAAATATATTATTCCTAGCCTGATTTATATAACATTTTATTCCAAAAAACATGGCGAAAATCATTTTTTTAAGGCTATTGACAGTATATTCTGATTTACAGGATAACAAAAGTAGATATCCATAAATCCCTCAGTAATTTTTTTCCCATCTAATATGTGAACACAATGAAAAAATAATTTTTAACCTGGCTTTATCCAATACTCAGATTTTGTTTTTTAAAAGATATGTAAATTAGCGCATATTTAATTAGGTATAGCCTAATTTGCATATTTAAACATTAAATTACAGAAAACTTGTAATACATTTTTTTCTCATCTTAGGTAATCAACTGGGAAAGTTTCATGGTGATATCTGCTAGTTAAAAATTTGACTCTATTCACCTGTAGTGTCTGGCCTTAAACCGATTTAGTAAGTTTTGTTTTGTAATTGTTCAATAAAACCAGTTTTTTGTGCTTTTTGTATGGACTTGGAGTCATTTTTACTCAAAACTAATAGCTGGGATAGATTCGGCATCCCTAAAAACCCCTAGTTAGACATCTCAAAAGGTAATATAAAAAAAAAAAAAAAAAAGTTAATTATTTTTACCCAGGCCATCTGGGCACCCCAACTTTGATTGCCTCTCCAGGCGTTTCCCCGAGGATTTGGCCGTGGATAAATTGGGAGGTGTTACTAGACACCTATAGGAACACATGGTAAAAAAAGCTATTGGTAAGAAATTTTTTTGCAGATTGGCAAAAAAAAAATCCTAACTTTCCCTAACTATTACACACCAATCAGATTTTTTGCATCCTGGAGAGAGAGCTGAATAATCATCAATTACAGTATACAGTACCAGTACCTTTCACTATTCTATGGAAATATCACTATTATGGAAATTTCACTATTCTATGCTCAGTAAACTACAAATACAAAAGCAACAGGTGGTTTTATAAGACCTAGGTGGTTTTATAAGACCTCATGGTCTTCTCACTCTCTCCCGCACAGTATTTTCGTTTTCTTCTTTTATGGATTTGTAAAGTTGTATTTTAAATGTTATATGTGCAAATAAACCTTCAACCTTCAACATGATGTACTCTCTTAAACTTGTAATTGTCAGTTAGCCTAATTTGCAGCAATTTTTATGTGTAGCCTTACTAGCCTTTATGTGTAGTCTACTGTATTTTTGACTGTCTAGGGATATATAGTCTTGTGTCAGAAGACCATAAATGCTATAGTACTGTATACGGTAATGATATTTGGCCATGAAATATGCAGAGGATGCTGAATATATATATATATATAATTTTTTTTTTTTTACTGTACTGTATTGGTATTGTGGTGCATATTTTACAAAACATTTTGATGTTGTATACTGTAATAGAGATTGAGCTGAAAAATAATTCCTGAATCCCAATAAGAGATTTTTTGTTACAGTGTTATGAATTGACCACTAGTGTTCACTGGGTAGTGGAGTATGTGTGTTTGTTCAGTTTTCTGTGTCATTTGAGGACAAAGATTGATTTTGATAATGTTTTTAACTAGAATGTTAAAAGGTTTGAGGTTTGTGCAAGTTGGTGTATAGTTTTGATACTGTGTTTAAAGTTGTGAGAAAATGGTGAAATGTTTCATGAATTGTGTGTTAATAGCAATCATGAAAAACTGTAATAACTAGATTGAAAAGTTTGAAAGACACATTTATGCCTTGTTATAATTCAGTTAGGCCATAATAGATAGATGTTCTGGGTGTTTGCTAAAGCGTTGCTAGGCTCTTGCTATATGCAGTTGTTGGGGTGTGAGAATGTGGTTGTTAGGGTGTTCTGGGTGACCACACACAGACATATCCACCCCTGTTAATGACATAAACTCAAACATTGTTTTCAAAACTCTTCCAGTCTCAGTGCATTGATATTAGTGTATTTCTTTCTAAGGTTTTTTTTTTTTTTTTTTTGCACTTAAACATGGGATTTGTACCATCCAAGCCGACTATATAATATTAATAAAACAGCTCGTCCTCTTTAGTAATACAAGCTCAGAAACATTTCGAATCTGTTGATGTTTTTCATATAGAGTATCTTGACTTGGTGCCATGATGTATATTGAAATTTTGTTTTTAAATATTTATTTAAATTTATATTAAACATTTTGTTAATTAATTTTAAACATTATAGATGATTACTTTGTGGTAATGCAATATTTGTGAACACAATTGTATATGTCAGGCCATAAATCCCCAAAAACTATGCATGGGCGCTTGCTTTGGTGTCACCCCTCTTAGACCTCATGCCACCCCTTTGCCACCCTATAAATCATTTTCTAGATTAATACATAAAATTATAATTTTGTTGTGTTATGACAAGGTTCTACATCAATGTTGTGAAAAGGGCCCTACACTGACAGCCTTGATAAAACTTGCTATGTTATCTTGACACAATAGTTTTAACACATGCTAGCCATGCCTTTCAGAAGCTCAGAAAACACTGATTAAATGATATGACTTTACAATGCTTCCTGCAAACAGTTTAGACAGTATGGCAAAACAAATCTGATCATTAAAATGTTTTTATTGCCCCTGACTTTAACACAATAATTGAGTCAAATATTTACAACATTAATGAAGGCACTGTTTTAGGTGTGAATCGTAGACGGGCTTACATGTGTGTTAATCATGTGACAAGAGTTTTGAAAATTCAGCTTACTTAGTGGTAGCACAAAAATCATAGGCTATCCATTAAGAAAAGGATCTTAAACATATATTTTTTTGCAGTGCAGTACATTCATTGCACATTCATAACATCGGGAATGTAGAGCACATTAGTAAGGCCGCTGTATGCAGAGCGGAAATCAAAGTGTTTGATTCTTTCTGAGAATGTTTGTGTTGTTTCCTGGGCACAACCCATCAAAGAAGTCATGTGCAGGCCAGCGGTGTAGAAATCGGTTCATATTAGGCTAATCTGATATATGACGTTCACTTGATAACATCTTCATAACATTTTCTTTTACGATTTCCAATGTGGTTGGATGCATTGATGACGCATATTCCCATCATGAATGAAACCGATTACCGTATGGAATGGAAGGATGCCAGATGGAAGGATAGTCTGAGATATAGCTTAGCCTATATGTCGTAACCACCACCACAGCTGTCAAATAAACAAATTATTCACAATTTATTTGGTCATCTTAATTTCCTACAAATACAAAAGCAACATTCTTTTTTCTGTTGGATATTAATATTCTTCCAATATTGTGGCTACCTCTTCATCCACTCATTTTGCGAGCCTCTGCCTTCTTGCTTTTGGCTGAGTATAAGTCAAATGTTAATTTCATTAGCCTTATTAAGAAATGACACAGGTTGGATTAGAGAACATTTAATTATGTGAAAAGAGCATTTGACTAAAGGTCCCATTGCATGGATTAAAGGTCCCATTGCATGGATTATTTTATTATTTTATAATGTTTCCTGGGGTGCCCTTATAATGTTAGTATGTTTTTTTAGATCAAAAGTTGTTATAATTTAGAAATAAAAGGCATATTTCTTAGCCTGATTTTAGCCTTTGAACACTCTGTTTGAAGGGGCGTGTCTGCTGTGAGACTTCAGTGTAAACGCCCACTGCTGTGATTGGCTTGCATATGAAATATCTAGTATTACATGTGGAACTCTCTCGAAAACTTTTACTATTACAGCTAATATACGTTGTAGTGATGAGCATTGATCAGATGACAGCCTGTTGATCGCGTTAATGAAGATCTTATCATTGCAACGCAGTTTCTGCTGCGTATTACAGTTTCTCACTAATGCTTTCACCAATGCAAACATGAGGGCAGTGAGGCCTACAGTAAGAGCTTTGTTGTGCAGTGTAACAGCGAGCGTCATTGATTTCAGAACGAGTTTTGGCAAGTGTCCAGATAAACTGTGTGATTCATAACAGCTTGGGCGATTGGAAAGGGATTGTTCTTTGATCGCTTTCTGTATATATATTAATCACAGTTTAAGTAAGATTATTTTCATCCTACTAAGAGAAACGACGTGAAGTTGATCGTTTAGTCACTGGCTTGATTTACTGATGCATAAACAGTATTGAACGACTTTGAGAGAAAGATTATCTGTCTGAACTTGAACAATTACACATCAGAAATTCACATAACCCACTGGTTCTTCAGAGGCTCGGATGAAGGAACTAAAAAAATACTTTTGTGTTCATTTGTACATCCAAACACTGAGCAACTGCCATGCTTTGCTCGTTTGCAAGCCATGATGTCTCTCGAGGAAAAACTAATATCGCGCTCGCGCAGCTCATTTTCTCATGGGCGGGCCAAATTCTCTTTGCGGGCAAAGAAGAGAAAGGGGAGGTAACTTTTCTCTTTATGACGACATAAGGGGAAGATTTCTAGATTTGCCCGCCTGAGCTTTCATTTTCTCAAAAATACACCCATCAAAACGTCTAGTGAAATTTTCATGCAATGGGACCTTTAATATGTCAAGATGCCTACATGAACCTTTTTTGCTTAAAGCTTTACCTGATTGAATTATGTTTTTATACTTAATTTTTAGTTGCTGCCACATTCTTTTTTTTTCATGGATACCATGAAAATTTATATTAGTTCAATAATTTACCATTCTGCCAGTTTTCACCTCTGATAATATAACAGTGATTAAGAATTAAACATGCGTATTAACTAGGAAGTATCCGGACGTCTTTTTGTCGGGTGCTGTTGTCCAATAATTTCGGAGCTCCATTGATCATGGCTTTTCAAAGTCGTAGTGAACTCAATTCAGCTGTTCTGAAACCTGGACGTTTCAGAGTGTTTTAACTCAGAGTTGGTTGAACCTCTTTATTGAAATGGGCCCCAGGTGTACATAATCAAAATTATTCAACACCCATTGCAAATTTATTGGCAAAATTTACAGACTTACAGCTGTTTTCAATGAACAAATCAAACAAAAGTTATTGAAATAGCTCAACACAACAAATGTTTTAAGTGGTTTCCTCAAATTCAACTGAAAATTCAACTTTTAATGACTTCTGCAGTCTCAAAATTATTCAGCCTGTTGAAGAGAATCCCTCACAACAGCACAAATATGCAAAACAGGTGCTGTCTCAAGGTGTGCTTGAGCTAGAACACATGAAATATCTGGCTAGGTTTGACGAGTGTCACGACTGCATGTTAGAAATCGGGATAAATCAAAAGAATGGTCCAAAAAGTTAAGAGAAGATATCATCGCCCTTCACAAACAAGGAACAGGATACAAAAAGAAAGCGAAGGCACTAAATGTCCCTAGAGACACCGTTGGAAGCATAGTTCGCAAGTTCAAAGTTAAAGGAACAGTGGTTACAATACCTGGATGGCTGCAATCAAATTTCTGAGAAGGCATGTTCAGAAAAACCCTTGAGTGACTGCAAAAGACCTGCAGCAAGACTTGGTGGCAACAGGCACTGAGATTTCAGCTTGCACAGTAAGGCACGTACTAAACGCATGCCAGAACTCCAAGACTACACCACTACTGACCCAAAAGCACAAGAAAAGTACAGAAGTATTGGTGCTCCGTGATGCTCTGGGGCTGATTTGCATCCTCTGGCACTGGAAACCTGCAGCGTGTGGAAGGCAAGATGGATTCATTGAAGTATCAGGATATCCTAGGAGAAAACGTCATGCTGTCAGTGAGGAAGCTGAAGCTTGGGTGTCTTTGGACCTTCCAACAGGACAATGATCCCAAGGATACCTCAAATTCCACCAAGGCTTGGTAGCAGAAGAAGTCCTGGAAGATTCTACAGTGGCCATCATTGTCACCTGACTTGAACCCCATAGAAAATCTCTGGTGGGATTTGAAGGCGGTGGTTGCAGCACACAAACCCAAGAATATTACTGAACTGGAGGCCATTTCTCATGAGGAATGAGCTAAGATTCCTCAGAAACGCTGCCAGAAGCTGGTGTCTGGTTATACATCTCGTTTGCAGCAGGTCATAACAGTAAAAGGGAGAACTAAAGATGCTTTCCATGAAGGGGCCGAATAATTTTGAGACGGCAAATGTCATTAAAAGTTGCATTTTCAGTTGAATTTGGAGAAACCACTTAAAACATTTGTAGTGTTGAGCTATTTCAATTACTTTTGAATGATTGGTTCATTGCAAACAGCTGAAAGTCTATAAATTTTGCCAATAAAACCTGCATTAATTTGCAATGGAGGTTGAATCATTTTGATTACAACTGTATGATAATATATTTAAATTTCAAAACGGAGCAAATTAACGAGGCCACGTAGAGTCACGTAAACAATATACATAAAAACATCATCATACGTTAAATAAATAACACAATGTGCACAGAATACATATTATTTATAATCTGTAAATTACATTACTCTACAAGCCAAACGGTCAGCCACCAGCCAGCCAAGCCAACAGCAGCCCCGGTTTATATATGTACAATTTATATTTAAACAGACAAAGTCAAATGTTATAACTGACCACATAACAGTCCACAGGGCAGTTGCAACATTCATTAAAGGGGGCATATAATGAAAATCTGACTTTTTCTGTGTTTAAGTGCTATAATCGGGACCCCAGTGCATCTACCAACCCAGAAAACATGAAAAGTGACAACCCAGTAACTTTGTTTTGGTAAGTCTTTCTCTGCAAGCATGTCAAAAAATAAGCTGATCATATTTCGCTCCCCTTCTGATGTAGGAAGGGGATCTTATTATAATATTACCGCCTCTTAATCTGCACGTTTCCATCCACGGCGCCACCATTTGGTTTCGCAAATGACAACAATGTAACCAGTTCTAACGCAATGGCAAAAGTTTGAGCAAAGCATGCAAACTGTTCTGCCGAGGAAATGTGTCAACTTGTGTAAAAGTTAAACATGACGGTTTCAGCTCATTTGCATTTAAAAGGAAACACACACAAAAACGGCGCGTTTTTGTTCACACCTAAAAAGGGGCAAATTTGACAAGCTATAATAAATGATCTGGGGGGTATTTTGAGCTGAACACTTTCAAGTAACAACCAGGTTTTGGTACATTAAAAATATATTTTAAAATCAAAATCAACGCACTGAAGTTTAATTATACTTCTGTGAACTTCTGTGAAAGATTAAAGAACTGTGTGTGTTTAAGTGCATGTTGGAATATATTCTTATATAGATTCTTATATATTCTTGCAAGGTTATGTCTTTTGCCTCAGACCTCAGTGTCCTGCCTTTATGCTTCTCTATGTTTGCTGCTAACATCTGGGGCTGGTTGCATAAACATAGCTATTATGTTAAGACATGCAGTGTCTAAAGTCTTACGTTTCTGTATCAAATTTGTCTAATCTATGTTTTATGTAACTGATGAACAGTTAGTTGAGGGTTAGTTGCATGTAATGATGCATAATTTACTGTTATTGCTATGGTAAGTACATGTACCAAATGTAACAAGGACACTGTAAAATAAAGTGTGGTGTTCTTGTTACATTTGTTACATGTACTTACCATAGCAATAACAGTAAATTATGCATAATTACATGCAACTAACCCTCAACTAAACCCTAATCCTACCCTAACCCTATAGTAAGTACATGAAGTTGCCTTATATTACTCAGTACTTAAAGGGATAGTTCACTTTGAAATTAAATTTTGGTATGTTTTAGCTTACCTCAAGGGCATCCAAGATGTAGGTGTCTTTTTTTCCGCAGTAGTTTCAATTTTGATATTTTTAGGTCAAACCGTTCTTGTCTGTCAGTCATTTAATGCAGATCTGTGGTCACTGTCTCAAAGAGCATGCACAGAGGGCGTCTTGGTGTGTGACGTGTACGCAGACTGGTGCATAGATATATACACTAGATGTCGCCTTAAAGACATTCGTTCCAATGAACTGCCGTAGACAAGGCGACATCTAGTGTATATATCTATGCATCAGTCTGCGTACACATCACACACCAGGAAGCGCGCGCGCCCTCAGATCACTTGGACGTGGCTGTGTATAAGAGGTAAAAACGATATAAATACTGTTCGTTTTCTCACACAAACCGCTCGTTTCGTGTCTTAGGCCATCAATGTGTACTTACGATGGGGAATTGTTTAATTTGGACGATGGGGAATTGTTTTAATTTGGACTTCTCTGTGCATGCTCTTTGAGACAGTGACCATAGACCTGCATTAAATGACTGACAGACAAGAACGGTTTGACCTAAAAATATCTGCGGAACTAAGGCACCTACATCTTGGATGCCCTTGAGGTAAGCTAAAACATACCAACATTTAATTTCAAAGTGAACTATCCCTTTAAATATATAATTACACTGTAACAATGACACCTTAAAATAAAGTGTAACCTAAAGTGTTACCCAACACACTATCTGTTGTGCATTTCCTCTCTTGTGGCATACTGAAAACACAGAACAGAACAAATGTATGCCTAGACTAAGATACCTGATTATTAAAAAGGGTTCTTTATTAATACATAAAATTATAATTTTGTTGTGTTATGACAAGGTTCTACATCAATGTTGTGAAAAGGGCCCTACACTGACAGCCTTGATAAAACTTGCTATGTTGTCTTGACACAATAGTATTAACACATGCTAGCTACGCCTTTCAGAAGCTCAGATAACACTGATTAAATGATATGACTTTACAATGCTTCCTGCAAACAGTTTAGACAGTATGGCAAAACAAATCTGATCATTAAAATAAATACTTTTTTAACTTAGAAGAAGGAATGTTCACACGTGTCTGCTTTCTTCCAGGAATGAAGAGGGGCTAACTGAGCATGTGTAATGTGAATGTTATCTCTCTATCTCATTCCTGTTTGGAGAAATAAGCCATGTTGCAACCATCCCCGTTGCGTTCTCCCTACACAACTCCTTACTGGCTCACTCACTCCTGAGGGTGTGACATCCTCACGCTTTAAACGATCAATGGAGAGCATGAAGAATGGCAATTACTGATCTGAACATGAGGATGCTGAGCTAGAAGTCTTCAGAGGACCCCTAGGTTTGAGCCAGTCTGCGGTCTTGTCTTTCCATTCATCATAGAGCTTCTGCATCAACCTGGTTCAGCAGAGATCAGCTGGATCCTCAACAAACTGCATTAGGTCTCTCTTTCAAACAGGTGAGACGGTCAAGTATCCAACTTAGTCTTATTACTGGACCATTGTTTTAAAATGAGTAATTAGTGATGCTTTTTATGACCACGTTGAGAGATAATTGCTCACATATTGATTGCCTGATAAGGAAAGATCTAAATTTGATATTACTAACTGATTAATTAATCTTGTATCCATTTGAGTTAGTAGAAGCTGACGTGTTAATGTACTCATTTGTCTTGCATTACTTCCTGTATAGTTATCTATTCATGGGAAATTATTCTAAAGTGTTGCTGTAAACTGTTTTTGCTCATAAACTGGAATCCCCAAACATGCCGATCACAGCTAGATGCTCTCACAAAGTGTTTGATAAGTATTATGATATTAAATGGCTTATACTAGACGTTCTTACTGCTGGAGGAGTGTTGGCGGGACGTCTAAGTCCCTCGAACTTGATCCAAATACATTTATTAATGTATACATGTATTATATATTTCCCTTTTGGGCTAATTTGCTACAAATGGATTTATCTGACCACCATGCGACCAGCATCATATGATGTTGTTTTCTTCTCTGGTGGACATTTAAACACATTATTGTAAAAGTCCTCTCTTTTCTTTCAATATTTTATCCTTACATATGTGTCCAGTCAAATTATGTAACTTTTTTTTATTTGACATTTTATTGTAAATAACTAGAATACTGCTTTCTATTTCCTTTCAGGGTATATTTTATTGCATAACATCTGTGACCAAATGACCAAAATTATCTTTATAAGTTTTGTTTTTGGGGTGTACTATAAAATGTTTTCATGCTTGATTGTTCAAAAAACACATTATTTTCATTTTACATTATTACAGCTTAAATTATCTTTAAAATATATTTCAAATTATATAACCTATATACGCGTTTCACATTCTTTTTGCAGCAGTGTTTTACTGTAGTATAAGAAGTGTTATTTTAACATCAGTGTAAACCACGGGGTTTAGGGTTTCAGGTTATCCTACATTAGGTTTATTTAATAACAGAAACTGAATAATCAAATGTAAAAAATAAAACACTGCTTAGTTGTCACTGTATGAATTAAATATATTCTGATTCTTATTAAAGCTACAAAAGTTATTCAGCCAAGAGCAGTGAGTGATTTTCTCTTTGTCTTTTGTTCATGACCCCAGTTTTTGCAAGCTGTTGCGATATGTATATCGCGATATTTCGATAATTTCGATAATTTCGATATATTGTGCAGCCCTACTGACAAGTGTGTTTCATGTACAGACTTTGTAACCACGGATTTCACAGGACGTTTCAGAGTGGTTTTTGTTTTGTTTTTTCTGATACATTATAGTCACAATGTTATCCACCATTTAATTATATTTGTCGGAAAACTATGGTAATACGACCAGTAATCGATCACAAAACCATGGATACTTTTCCTAAGGGGCGGTGAACAGTCTTACAAAAGCGAGAGATTACAAAAGCTACAGTAAACAAGCACACTACATCAATACTGTAATGTTAGTTATTGTATTGTACTCTGTCTGTCTGCTGTTCTCCATAAAATGTGCAGCGCACAGACAAACGTTGAGGTTATAATGTTCAGGAACTGTGTTTAAAATAAATTTGGACCACACTAAGTTCGTCTGCCTTAGGACAAACTTTTTCCGGGGTGTAAAAAACAGCGACAACAACTCTTCCTCTTTTCTAAAGCACAACATGGCATCTCTCCCTTTGTTGCTGGGCAAGGGTTTATGTAAATTTTAGGGTCTGTGATGTCACCAACATGGGAAGAAGCTCGTTGTAGTCCCAACCAACCCTTTTTATTGTAGTCCTTAAAGCAGGGCTATGCAGTTTCGGGAATTTCTTCGCTGTATTCTCGCTTTTTGCTCGCAGGTTTCTCTATAGAGCTCCCCATACAGCTTCGGAATTGACAACACTGTCGAAAAACTCGTTGGCGACTCTCAGATACCAGAGGCTATAGATCAACGACGACATCAAAGCAGATGGGACATTCTTTAAAACGTCTTCTTCATTCGGGTTCGAACAGCGTGAGGGAGCGCAATAATGACAGAATTTTAGCAGATTTTTTTGCCGTAAAGCAATTCGTTACATCGCGAGACCTGATATCACGCAATACTTCCTGACACTGAGGCCGGTTGCTCGGCGGCCCAAAGTTGCAAGGGTGGTTTTTCGGCTCACAGGTGCTTGGGAGATGCGAGACGACCACCATTCAACCCCAAAAAAGTCATATACAGTAACTATTCCAATGACTCCAAAGCTGTTCGGTTAAGGTAAAAAAGTTACTTAGTTCACCTTTAAAAAGCGAGAAAAGATCTCCCTTTGCTTAGAACTTTGAGCTTCGTAACTTAGATGTTGTTTATGCTCAAAGAGCAACATTACTAACTAAAGTTAAAGAAGTGAAATCTTAAAGGGTTAGTTCACCCAAAAATGAAAATTCTGTCAGTAATTACTCACACTCATGTGGTTCCAACCCCGTAAGACCTTCGTTCATCTTCGGAACGCAAATTAAGATATTTTTGATGAAATCTGAGAGTTGTCTCACTCCTCCATAGGCTTCTAAGGGACTGAAACTTGCTGGCCCAGAAAATGTATTAAAGACATCGTTAATATAGTCCAAGTGACTCCAGTGGCTCAATCTAGTTTATAAAGCGACGAGAATACTTTTTGTGCGCAAAAACAAACAAAAATAACGACTTTATTCCACTTTTCATTTCCTTCTCTCTGGGCCTCGGGTCTTTTCACGTAGTGTTTAAGCGTAGCGCGTCTGTGTTGTACGTCACCACGTAGGCTCACTATTGGCCAACGCTGGTCATGTGTGTCATACGTGGTGACGTACAACACAGACGCGCTACGCCAGAGAGAAGGAAATGAAAAGTGGAATAAAGTCGTTATTTTTGTTTGTTTTTGCGCACAAAAAGTATTCTCGTCGCTTTATAAACTTAAGATTGAGTCACTGGAGTCACTTGGACTATATTAACGATGTCTTTAATACGTTTTCTGGGCCAGCAAGTTTCAGTCCCTTAGAAGCCTATGGAGGAGTGAGACAACTCTCAGATTTCATCAAAAATATCTTAATTTGCGTTCCGAAGATGAACGAAGGTCTTACGGGGTTGGAACCACATGAGTGTGAGTAATTACTGACAGAATTTTCATTTTTGGGTGAACTAACCCTTTAAGATTTCACTTCTTTAACTTTAGTTAGTAATGTTGCTCTTTGAGCATAAACAACATCTAAGTTACGAAGCTCAAAGTTCTAAGCAAAGGGAGATCTTTTCTCGCTTTTTAAAGGTGAACTAAGTAACTTTTTTACCTTAACCGAACAGCTTTGGAGTCATTGGAATAGTTACTGTATATGACTTTTTTGGGGTTGAATGGTGGTCGTCTCGCATCTCCCAAGCACCTGTGAGCCGAAAAACCACCCTTGCAACTTTGGGCCGCCGAGCCACCGTTTATATCAAGCGACGAGAATACTTTTTGTGCGCAAAAACAAACAAAAATAACGACTTTATTCCATTTTTCATTTCCTTCTCTCTGGCGTAGCGCGTCTGTGTTGTACGTCACCACGTATGACACACATGACCAGCGTTGGCCAATAGTGAGCCTACGTGGTGACGTACAACACAGACGCGCTACGCTTAAACACTACGTGAAAAGACCCGAGGCCCAGAGAGAAGGAAATGAAAAGTGGAATAAAGTCGTTATTTTTGTTTGTTTTTGCGCACAAAAAGTATTCTCGTCGCTTTATAAACTTAAGATTGAGTCACTGGAGTCACTTGGACTATATTAACGATGTCTTTAATACGTTTTCTGGGCCAGCAAGTTTCAGTCCCTTAGAAGCCTATGGAGGAGTGAGACAACTCTCAGATTTAATCAAAAATATCTTAATTTGTGTTCCGAAGATGAACGAAGGTCTTACGGGGTTGGAACAACATGAGTGTGAGTAATTACTGACAGAATTTTCATTTTTGGGTGAACTAACCCTTTAATATAGGACCCCATTAAGGTTAAAACATGAGATGAACGAAGGTCTTACGGGTTTGGAACGACATGAGGATGATTTGTGACAGAAATCAAGTAATTAATGACAGAATGTTAATTTTTGAGTGAACTATACCTTTAAAATTTCTTTCAAAACATCCTCATGTCGTTCCAAACCCGTAAGACCTTCGTTCATCTTCAGAACACAAATGGAGATCTTTTTAATTAAATCTGAGAGCTTTCTGTCCCTCCACTGTCAGTAATCACCACGTAGACATCGTGACTATGGTGTTTTATTTTGTTTGTTTGCCTTGTCTGTTTTGTATCTGTCACATGTAAATAGTGTCACAATCTTTTTTTGCATAATAAAAAAAGAAGAAAAAAATAATTCCTTTCAAACTATCACTGTATGTATTTTGTGACCAATTCAGAGGGCAAGAAATACTTGTGTCTGATCTTATCTTGATATCTCTGTTAACATGTTAAAACAAAAGCTGATTTATTGTCTCTTTTTCTTTTTTTTATCTCTCTTGTTGAAAAGCATCAATAAAACGATTTCAATCACATATAATACATGTTGCTTGAAGTATAACGCTAAGTTGACAAATTCACCAGTCAATACATATTTTCCCTTTAAAATCAAAATGGTGTGTAATGATTAATCATGGGAATTATAATCTTACAATAGTAGTAATTTTATTAAAAAGGGAATTTTTTGTTACTGTGATTGATAAGCCTAATACAGCTATCAAAAAAGTAAGAGAATGAGTGACCTTGGTGATCTTGTGGAAATCTTGCATCAGCAAAGGGACTGCAACATACCCCAGTGTAAAATGATGAAGGTCTTCCCCGGTTACACTCAGATCAAGATGATCCATTCAGAAGGGGAATCACCAATTCTGTCATAATGCATTCACCATGTGGAAGAAGACGCACAACAGTGATGGAAAGATATCTCTGCTAAAGACTTCCTGTACTGTTGCAATGCAGATCCTGTTATACTGTAAAAATGATTATTATTATTTTTTTAAATTAGTTAAGATTATTGAAGTATGTTTTAAAAGGAAATAGCCTACTATTTTTCAGTCATTCTACTTCAAAATGTCACGTTTAATCCAAAGTGCTACTTGCTGTTTCTTTGTAATTGTGAAATTTCTAGCAATTTCTAAATTATTTCAAAGTCAACCTACACCATTTTTCGTGTAGGAAATTGCTTAAAAATGGAAGGTTTTTGAAAAAGTGCAATGAAATTATTGCTGGACGTTCTTGAATATTGCTTAAAACTTTAAGGCAGCAGTTACACATAAGTTCTCAATCTTCTGTGAGTGTTCAAATAATTCCACTGGACTGGGAGAGGAAAACCTAAAGTCATCTTAGGAAAACCCAAAGCTCTGCCTCTGGCTGACATTTGGATGGCATTTAGATAAAAAAAAATCATCAGCAAAGTCTGGATTTTACAACTAGATATGATCATACTCATTACATCAGAGCTTTAGGTCTTTTACAGTGGGTGCTCCGAAGGACATTTGTAATCATTTATTACATGGCTTGGTTGAATTCTAATATACAATGCGGTCTGTTATTTCTTGATGACAGACCGCTGCTAAGTATAACACACCGCTGCAATGAAAAACAGAGCGTTGCTATGGACGCAGGATTCTAACCGTAGAGACGGAACGGACTATGTTCTTTAGCGGAAGCAATACAATCGTTTTTAAATCAATAAACTCCTTTTTAAATCAATATTTTGTGTCAAATTATTGATTTATTTGGTAGGTAGCCATGTAATAAGCGGGATAATGTAGAGCGAGGCGGATGTTATAGCGAATACAACCCCTTCAGGCTGATCAGGACCCCGACGCGAAGCGGAGGCACCCGCCTCGCTCTACAATATCCCTTACTTAGCAGTTTAGTCTGTAGATTCTACTTAGAAATTTCAGCATGATCTAGTATCATAGTTCTTGACAGATGGAAGCATTTTTGAAGCTACGAAAAGTGTATGTAACCAATTTGGAGCATCAAAACTATTGACTGACAGTTCTCTTCTCAGAATAAATTGCACTCTGATTCATGGACCAAACCAGAAATGTCTTCCTTTTAATAATTCTTACAGCATATCATTTCGCTTTATCATTAATATCCTTAAAGTGACCATTGTTAAACCTAACAGTCACATTCACTAAATGAAACAAGTTCGGTTTACTCAAATATTAAGAACTCAATAACTGATTATATTAAGCAGAACTGAAACTGAATGTGTTAAAGCAAGATTTGTTTTTGCTCAAGATCTAGTGGGAGATATAATGTTCTGCTATGTAGAAATTAAAAGGGTTTTTTGAATTTTGGGGGGTTATTACATTGTGTTAAAGAGAGGAGAGCCTGTAATTAGGTTGAGGATTGGCCGAACCACATTAAATATGTTGCTTTATTTGAAAAACAATGGCTGTGCACACTTCGGCTCAGTGATAGTCTCTTGCTTATAACACTAGTGCATGTGTGTGTGCAATAAGAGATTTGAGTTCTGATTTTAATGGTTTTATGCAATTTAATTAAATTTCAGCAACACAAAGTATTGAAGTAGATTTATAGATTAATTAAATATTCTCTTTATGTGGACTCAAATAGAAAGTTCACAGTACTCATATATATAAGTTTTTAAACTTAAATGGTTTAAGGCAATCGGTTTCCTTAAATGGTTTGAGTTACCTTAACTCATTGGGTTTTACAACTCCCTTTTAATGTATTCGATACTGTGGGTATTATTATTTCACATAACTTCAAGTAGTTTCTTCCCTCTTTAATGAGACACCTGAGCTTGTTTGTCATAAATTTGGACAATTATGGAGGCAATCACAGAATAGGGTTATTATCGTTAACTAAAACTAAAACATAAAAAAAATCACTTGAAATAAAATAAACATTAACTGAAGAAGAAAAAAATCTTAAACTTATTTTATTTCAGATACATGACAAGGCAACATTTCTCATTTTTGTTCAGTTTAAGTAAATGAACTAAAACTAATTGAACAAAACTATACAGACAACACTAATGAAAACGAATAAACCAATAAAATAAAAAACACAACAAACTACTAAAACTTTAACTAAAATTAAATAGAAAATAGAACAATAAAATCTAATTAAAAATATTAACAAAATACTATAATAGTAGGCTATCAATTATACTAAAATAACAGTGTCACAGAAAAAGACAAAATTTTTATGAGCTTCTTAAAACTAAAATCATTTCAAGCCTTTTATAGTGAAATTCAAGAATCATCAAAGCTTCTACAAACCTTTTATATAATATTTTTGTGTGTTAAAGTCTCCCTGTGGTAAAAAATAAAGCTTTTAATGTTGTTTATATGTCTATGTGGTGTTTTTAATGTGCTTTAAGACGAACCATGTGCAAATTCAACACCATTGCTGAGTATTTTCTCCTTAAAACTGCAGTGAACCAAAGACAGTCTCAAAAACACGTTTTTTTAATCGCTGGTGTTTCTGACGTCACAAACTACCTTGTAACCAATCAGATCAATGTGTGATCTTCAACGAGTGGATCTCTGAGCTGAGTGAGTGAGTGGAGGCGGGACTCATTTGCATATTCATGGAGCCTTGTATACTAAATGAGGCAAAAGTGTAGCGAGGCTATTCAAGCTATTTTCTATATTTCTATATTCAAGCTAATTCAAGCTATTTTAAGACATGAAGATTTTTTTTTCAAGGAAAAAACTTTTAAATATGTCATTTTGGTGATCAAAGATGAGTTACATTTTATTGACTACAGGGGGGCTTTAATAAAACATATTAAGCAAGTATGTTTAGGTGTAGGTGGACTGGACAACTGCATTTTGTCCCAGAAGGAGGGACCCAAAGGTCCTCTAAACTCTACTCATTGTCCCAGACCTCATAAATTTTGATGATGACCCCGGCTCCTTAACAGCTTTCTGAATGTTATAACACAGCTGTATTTTTTCCCGTTCAAACAGTAGTGTGGTATGTGTGGTCTCATCATTTAAATCACTCCACACTCCTCTCATCTGTCCCACAGAATATTTACTCTTTCCCCATTTCCAGCTTTCCGTGTTTCCAGTGTTATATGGTAGGGGCGCTATGACACATCTTCTGAAAGAGTAAAGAATCTCCTGATCAAAAGACAGGCACAGAAGATGCAGAAACAAGCGATATCATGTAATCATAATCATATGTGAAATAATGCAATCATCAGCATTAAATAAATCAAAACTGCCTAATGTTACTGTATCGAATGGCGAGATATAGGAGAGCGATAGGGGTGTTGATGGACTTGATCTACTCCATCTATGTTTTAATCATCGTTCTGAATCCCACACGGACGAAGTCTGTGACAAAACTTGATTTTCTCAGCTTTTTGCTCAAAATGTTGCTTTTTATAGGCCTATGACATTTACACGTGTTGCAAAGAATGCATTAAGCTTGAATACATTTTTTGTTTTGTTTGTTTAAAAGCAGAGGGTCTGTTCTTTCTTTTGATATGTTGCATGTTCAGATATTCAGACAACAAAGTATTCTGGGGGCCATGAAACGCTTGTGAAAATGATCAACGGGACAGGTTTACCCACCATCAAAACCTCCTTCAGTCTCCTGACTTTCACAAGCAGTGAGGCATCTGCATAGTTTTTCATGACACAAAAAACGTGTTTGGGTAGCGTGTGTATGCATGTATCCAAACATGCATAGGTCAAAGGGCTCAATGTCTGCAAGCACACATGCACATACCGGTATGTGTACATAAACATAATGAACATGCTCCTGAAAACTACATTTTTCTCTTATTTTCAGTCTCTCCCATTCACTTTCAATGGCCGGCAATTTTTGACCGGGAACACCACAAGTGTAGCCTTGGTGCCAGCCCGAACCCCGCCCACAACATTTTTTGGTCGGGAAGTTCGGTCTGGACTCGATCCATTGAGGAGTGGGGGCTTTAATCGATGATGGACAGATGGTCTGCGGTTACGTAATCACCCACGTCACCAAAGAGCGCTTGATTTGAATTAGTTTACAACAAAGACGACTGCAGCTGGAGAATTGAGATTTCACGAGTTCACACTTACAAATAAGTCAGATAGAATAAATGCGTAGGCTATATGAGATGTCACGAGTTCACACAAATAAGTAAGACAGAATAAATGCGTATATGACGTGCTGTCCGAGGAGAGGGCTGTGGGCTCGGTAGCCATACTCCCCCCGTGTTCCTGGTTGTGAGAGAACAAGACAAGAGTGAGGATTCGGGGTGGTGGAGGGACCGAGGGATGCTGAAAAACTGTCAAGGAGTGTTAGGTAAGTTGACAGAGTGAATATGCTTCCTCGGTAACGTAACGTTAGACATGGTATTGTTTGATGACAAGTTGATATTGGATTGATTATTTGTACGTGCTCCTCCCGAACTTTGTTTATGAAACATCATGTGTAGATTCCGCCATCGCGTCTGTTATAGAAGATATCGACAGCGCATTCATTTTAAAAGAGGAACAGAGAGCCGCGCCCGCGACATTTTGTTGGTTGAAAATATGAATGAAGAACATGCGTCATTTACTCCGTTGCTCTGATTGGTTGTAGGTCTATCCAATTGAGTGCAGAGTTTTTTTTTTTTCCTAGTTCGGTTGAGACACGCCCCATAATCAAATCTCTATGGAGCGGTATCAGACTCACATTCTGACTAGAATATGAGTATGACGAAGTCAGGCTACCACAAGTGTGACTCTGTGCCATTTTGTACAAAATAAAAGTTTTTCAAAACAAACTTCCTGGTGAAACAGTAAAGTAGACTAGTGTGATAAAGAGTGCACATTTTTTCAATATTTTACTTAATATTTCCAAAATTATTCATAAATAATGCTCAAAAAATGAGATGGCTACTCTCAGATAAATGAGGCCTACCATTAATCAGATGCAAATAGAAATATAAAACCAGGCCTAATTGAAAGAGAACAAGTTGACAAAAAGATTGAATCCAATATTGGGTGATAATATAGCATAACGAGTGATTTTTTGTAGGCCGGTCATTTTTGACCGGGAACATCACAGGCGTTATAATAATTAATAATTTGTTACATTTATATGGCGCTTTTCTAGGTACTCATGGAAGGGGGAATATCCTCAACCACCACCAATGTGCAGCATCCACCTGGATGATTGTAGGGTTATAGGGTTTTGATGATTATTGGGTTTTGATGATTATAGGGTTTTGATCACAACACAAGGAAAAAAATTGGATGACAAACTTGTTAGACTAGTCTTAACAGTTTATGCAAACGAACTCAGATTACGTAACTCACATTACTTGTACCCCCAACACTGCATGTGTGGAATATTTCAAGCTGGAACAGGCAGGGTATTAAGAAATCATAGAAGCAAGAAAGGCTGCAGGATGCAGCATGAGTTTTCAGCTGTTTTGAATATTGTCAGAGATAGGCTGTCCGGTTAGGATGGGGAAGATCATTCCACCAGCAAGGAACAGTGAACAAAAATGTTGTGGAAAGTGATTTTTTGCCTCTATGTGATGGTACTGCAATCGGGCTTCTGGAGATGTACTCGGAGTGGAGGTAGGAGGGTGAAGAGCACATGGCTGTTCTTTTCTCAGGTAAAACATTTGAAATTGGTCTTTGTGAGCAATGCACAATATTGGGTGTTGTACATTGTAAAAAAATAAGGCGAGTCTAGTTCCGGCGGAAGAGTGACCTCTGACCCGACGCATGACGTATTGATGAACTTGGAAGCGCAGAGGATAGAGCAAAACAAAACACCGGTCACGAATTAGAAGTCTAAAACGAGAATTTTTTAAGAGAAATGTTGGAGGATCTTGAGTTTGTTGCCCAGTCCTATTTGTCTGAACCACGACAATATGGATGGATAAATATGGATTTTTTTCTTACAAAAATGCATCGCTTCACTTCAGAAAGCCCTGAAGCCGTATGGATTACTTTTATGAAGGATGGATGGGCTTTTTTTAATTCAAAATCTCAGGTACCATTCACTCCCATTATAAAGCTTGGAAGAGCCAGGATATTTTTTTATATAACTCTGATTGTGTTTGACTGAAAGAAGAAAGTCATATACACCTAGGATGTCTTGAGGGCAGTGGCGTAGGTTTGATTTTGAAATTGGTGGGGACGGGGACATCAATATATAAATATATTTTAAGTTTTGATCGAAATTATTGCTAGGGATATATCAGTGTCACTGGATATTGGTAGGGACACGTCCCTAGCGTCCCTACTAAATTCTACGCCCCTGCTTGAGGGCGAATATATTATGGGATCATTTTTGGGTGAACTATCCCTTTAAAATTCTCCGTTTTGGAGTGTATTTGCACAAAGTAACAATAGAAACCTGTCTGGTAACAGTAACAGGAGAGTAAGAACATGTGGATTTAACTTTCGACACAACCAACCCGAATTTTGATCCAATTCTTCTTCCTTTTGCAATTGCGTATCAGCTTGGAGAGGTGTTCATTTAAATAAAAAATGAATAAAAATATGAAAAAAGTGAAAATAAAGTGGCTAATGGGTAATTAATAGTCCTATAATTGAAATTTGACGTGGCATGTGTTACTGCACTCAAAACTGACCACACATATTCCTGGACCCTTGAGGATGGATCAGCAGGATCAGTCCTGTTTGGGTCAGGGGTCAGTTTTTTTATTCAAAATTAAAGATATTCAGGTTAAAAACAGTGTATTTTTAATTAACTTCAACACATTAACAGCAACAAACACTATTTGCCCAACAAAAAGGATATATACAGAACCAGTCAAAAGTTTGGAAACGTTACTATTTTTAATGTTTTTGAAAGAAGTCTCTTGTGCTCATCAAGCCTGCAGTTAAAAAACAAACAAACAAAAAAAAACAGTAATATTATGAAATATTATTACAATTTAAAATAATGGTTCTCTTTTTTAATATACTTTAAAATGTAAAAAAAAAATTGTGATGCAAAGCTGAATTTTCATCAGCAAGTACTCCAGTCTTTGGTGTCTTATGATCCTTCAGAAATCATTCTAATATGCTGATTTATGATCAATGTTGGAAACAGTTGTGCTGCTTAATATTTTTTTTATAACCTGAGATACTTTTTTCAGGATTATTTGATGAATAAAAAGTTAAAAAGAACTGTATTTATTTAGAATAGAAATCTTTTGTAACAATATACACTACCGTTCAAAGGTTTGGGAACAATAACTATTTTTTTTTTAAGAAATTAGTACTTTAATTCAACAAGGATGCGTTAAATTGATAAAAGGTGATGGTAACGATTTATATTGTTAGAAATGTTTTTATTTTGAATAAATGCTGTTTTTATGAATAAATGCTGTTAACGTTTTACTCATCAATGAATCCTGAAAAAAGTATTCCAAAAAAATATATTAAACAGCACAACTGTTTCCATCATTGATAATAACTGAGTATCAAATCATCATATTAGAATGATTTCTGAAGGATCATAAGACACCAAAGACTGGAGTACTTGCTGATGAAAATTCAGCTTTGCATCACAAAAATAAATTACATTTTAAAGTATATTAAAAAAGAGAACCATTATTTTAAATTGTAATAATATTTCATAATATTACTGTTTTTTTTTTGTTTTTTTTTAACTGCAGGCTTGATGAGCATAAGAGACTTCTTTCAAAAACATTAAAAATAGTAATGTTTCCAAACTTTTGACTGGTACTGTATATATATATGTATATATATATATATATATATATATACACATAGTGGAACAAAGTGGAAATTATTAGTGAATCAACAGTGCATCAGACACGAAAACCCCAAATGATGAGCTGATAAGTGATGAGTGATGAGCAATTTGACAGCATAAATATGGCTAAACAAATCTACACACATCAACAAGTCTCATCATGGCTTACAGAAAAGAGTTTTGCACTGCTGGTAAGTCTGCTTTCAAATTTAGACAGAACATTCTCTGTAAGTAGACTTCCTTTACAAGGAAAGAGACACTGTTTAAAGTTGTTGTACGAGATGAAGAAGAGTTCATGTAGCACATCCTAATTCTCTCTATCAGAGTCACCATTTGTAACTTAAACTTAAAATCAGTATTCCAGATAAAATCCCTTACCAATGTCTATCTTTTCAGCTGTTTTTGGTTACACTTTATTTCAAGGTGTCATTGTTACAGTGTAATTATATATTTAAGTACTGAGTAATACTAATTAACAACATGTACTTGCTATAAGGTTAGGGATTAGGGTTAGTTGCATGTAATTATGCATCATTTACTGTTTTTACTATGGTAAGTACATGTAACGTGTAACAAGGACACTGTAAAATTAAGTGTTTTTTTAAATTGTTTTATTTGAATGTTTCTCTTGCATTTGTAGGTGTACTCCTGCTACTGTCTTTACTACAGTCCACTCAATCTGCATCTATTACCGTTTCAAACGTGGCAGAGTCTTTTGCTGTTACAAAAATGCAAGAGTTGGGTAAAGAGGCGTTGAAACATCTGGTGGGTTTTTAAAAAAACTTTTCTTTTTTTTTTTTTTACTGGTTGAGCAATCATCTACTTTTGGGTTGATAAGGAACAATATCTAGGGCAGAGATAAGAAACATTGCTGGCCGTGAACCAGGAAATGAAATAGGCTTCTGACAGTGTAATGCTTATGATGGCGTTGGACAGATTTCAGAGAAAAACTAGAGTTGCTCTTAAAAGTAACTGGTTGTTTTTTCCCCCTCCCAAGGAGAGTTCAGCTTCATCGGCCCTGAGGAATCGCAATGGGTCCCACTCGGTTGGATGCATCAGGGAGCCAAAGGGACATGAACGCCTCAACTGCACTCTCCTCTCTACATTCAGCTCTTACTTGGAGACGGCATCTGGTCTTAGCATAGACACGGTGCTGCGCCACAAGCTGAAAGATATAAGACAGAGAGTTGAGGACCGAAAAACCACAAGGTGCAGCGGATCATCAGAAAATACCTGTAAGGAAATCTTTCAAGAGAATTTAGAAAATGTGAGAAGCGTACTTAAGCTTTACATACAATGGATCGTCAAACCCATGGAGTAGCGTTCTTTGCTGGTTCAGTTATTTGTAGAAATTATTTATTTTTCTTTTATTTATTGTTTTATTTATTTATTCATATATGAGTGCTTTGTAGCATTCTTGCCTCTGAACATTTCTGCAACTGTAATGTTTAAAGGTTTTAGATCTGTTCTGCTTGTTTTCAAGCAATCCCATTTGTGTACACTCTCTCAGACGATGTCACATGAAATCATGCTGAATATGATATCTGAGCTTATGAACATGTCACCTTCCAGTGGAATAGCAGTCTGTGGTGAAGCCTATACCTCGGCTGTCTGGGTTCCAGAAAAAGAAATAAAAACCTTTTTGCATAAACTTTAATGTTGTGAAATCAATGAGCTATATCTTATGACTTGAGTAAATGTAAGTAAAATAAATTAAGAGTAGATCTGAATCTGAAATTTTTAATTTAAAAACATGAGCTTATTTAATTTGAAGCCACTAAATATAGCACACACACACACACACACACACACACACACACACAAAAATGAGCTAGCAATATATGTGCTGACATTACTATTTTTTTTAAAAAAAGGGGGGGCAGGCCAGCTGACAGTCTTGCCTGGGCCCGGGACAAGATAATCTTAGATGTTCTTCCTCTCCTCTGCTCATCCTATCCTGTTCCTCTCCACTGCTCTTCCTCTCCTCTCCTCTCCTCTGCTTCTCCTGTTCCTCTCCTCTGCTCTTCCACTGCTCTTCCTCTCCTGTTCCTCTCCTCTGCTTCTCCTCTTCCTCTCCTCTGCTCTTCCTCTCCTGTTCCTCTCCTCTGCCTCTCCTCTTCCTCTCCTCTGCTCTTCCTCTCCTGTTCCTCTCCTCTGCCTCTCCTCTTCCTCTCCTGTTCCTCTCCTCTGCTCTTCCTCTGCTCTTCCTCTCCTGTTCCTCTCCTCTGCTCTTCCTCTCCTCTGCTCTTCCTCTCCTGTTCCTCTCCTCTGCTCTTCCTCTCCTCTGCTCTTCCTCTCCTGTTCCTCTCCTCTGCCTCTCCTCTTCCTCTCCTGTTCCTCTCCTCTGCTCTTCCTCTGCTCTTCCTCTCCTGTTCCTCTCCTCTGCTCTTCCTCTGCTCTTCCTCTCCTGTTCCTCTCCTCTGCTCTTCCTCTCCTCTTCCTCTCCTCTGCCTCTCCTCTTCCTCTCCTCTACTTCTCCTCTCCTCTGCTCTTCCTCTGCTCTTCCTCTCCTCTGCCTCTCCTCTTCCTCTCCTCTGCTCTTCCTCTCCTGTTCCTCTCCTCTTCCTATCCTGTTCCTCTCCTCTGCTCTTCCTCTCCTCTCCTCTTCCTATCCCGTTCCTCTCCTCTGCTCTTCCTCTCCTCTACTCTTCCTCTCCTGTTCCTCTCCTCTGCTCTTCCTCTCCTCTCCTCTTCCTATCCCGTTCCTCTCCTCTGCTCTTCCTCTCCTCTGCTCTTCCTCTCCTCTACTCTTCCTCTCCTGTTCCTCTCCTCTGCTCTTCCTCTCCTCTACTCTTCCTCTCCTGTTCCTCTCCTCTGCTCTTCCTCTCCTCTCCTCTTCCTATCCCGTTCCTCTCCTCTGCTCTTCCTATCCTGTTCCTCTCCTCTGCTCTTCCTCTCCTCTGCCTCTCCTCTTCCTCTCCTCTTCCTCTCCTGTTCCTCTCCTCTGCTCTTCCTCTCCTCTCCCTATCCTGTTCCTCTCCTCTGCTCTTCCTCTCCTCTACTCTTCCTCTCCTGTTCCTCTCCTCTACTCTTCCTCTCCTGTTCCTCTCCTCTGCTCTTCCTCTCCTCTCCTCTTCCTATCCCGTTCCTCTCCTCTGCTCTTCCTCTCCTCTCCTCTTCCTATCCTGTTCCTCTCCTCTGCTCTTCCTCTCCTCTCCTCTTCCTATCCCGTTCCTCTCCTCTGCTCTTCCTCTCCTCTCCTCTTCCTATCCCGTTCCTCTCCTCTGCTCTTCCTCTCCTCTCCTCTTCCTATCCTGTTCCTCTCCTCTGCTCTTCCTCTCCTCTGCTCTTCCTATCCCGTTCCTCTCCTCTCCCTATCCTGTTCCTCTCCTCTGCCCTTCCTCTCCTCTACTCTTCCTCTCCTGTTCCTCTCCTCTGCTCTTCCTCTCCTCTCCTCTTCCTATCCCGTTCCTCTCCTCTGCTCTTCCTCTCCTCTTCCTATCCCGTTCCTCTCCTCTGCTCTTCCTCTCCTCTCCCTATCCTGTTCCTCTCCTCTGCCCTTCCTCTCCTCTACTCTTCCTCTCCTGTTCCTCTCCTCTGCTCTTCCTCTCCTCTCCTCTTCCTATCCCGTTCCTCTCCTCTGCTCTTCCTCTCCTCTTCCTATCCCGTTCCTCTCCTCTGCTCTTCCTCTCCTCTCCCTATCCTGTTCCTCTCCTCTGCCCTTCCTCTCCTCTACTCTTCCTCTCCTGTTCCTCTCCTCTGCTCTTCCTATCCTGTTCCTCTCCTCTGCTCTTCCTATCCCGTTCCTCTCCTCTGCTCTTCCTCTCCTCTGCTCTTCCTATCCCGTTCCTCTCCTCTGCTCTTCCTCTCCTCTGCTTTTCCTATCCCGTTCCTCTCCTCTGCTCTTCCTCTCCTGTTCCTCTCCTCTGCCCTTCCTCTCCTCTACTCTTCCTCTCCTGTTCCTCTCCTCTGCTCTTCCTCTCCTCTCCTCTTCCTATCCCGTTCCTCTCCTCTGCTCTTCCTATCCCGTTCCTCTCCTCTGCTCTTCCTCTCCTCTGCCCTTTCTCTGCTCTTCCTCTCATCTTCCCTTCCTCTCCTGTTCCTCTTCCTCTCCTCTTCCTCTCCTGTTCCTCTCCTCTCCTCTTCCTCTGCTCTTTCTCTCCTGTTCCTCTCCTCTGCTCTTCCTCTCCTGTTCCTCTTCCTCTTCTGTCACACATTGTGTGATTATCTCGGCAGTTTAGTGGTTTATGTCAGCTGAATGGGCGGAACGCCTTTTAGAGAAGATAAGGCAACATTTTTTTTAGCACAATTCACACCCCGTGGTAAATCAGGAGAAAAAAATCTCTGCGTGAAAAAAAAAATGCTCCACGTGAAGCTGCGGTCTTCGACCTTTTACTATCATGTCAATTGATTTTGATAATTGGCCCATCACTCTTCTCCACAACGGAAACCCCCTTTAAAACTCTAATCTCTTATATTTAGCCCACAAAATAACACCACGCTATACGATCCGTCAAAGCATGATGGAAAATAATACTAATCATATTTTCCACTCTTTGGGCGATTGCTAATTGTGTCCAACTTACTCCGTTTCTTAAAATTTGTTGTCAAAGATGAAGAATATTGAGATGGAATGAGAAATATTTCTTGTAGTTAATTGTGATAATGGTAGTTCTCAAAATGTATCATGATTTCTCCATTCTCATATATTTTGAAATGTAACAAAAAATTATAGGCTATTAATATTGCACATCTTAAAAATATAATTTGTTAGTCAAATGCTTTCATTAAAAGTGAAAAATTTATTTTCATTAAAAAAATATGGCGAGTGAACAGACTTTCCTCCTCTATTTTAGTCTTTATTCAAAAAAACACAACAACAACAAAAAAACCACACTCGGCAGTGTGACTATATGTTTAATGTCCCGACAACCTCAGGAGTGAGATTAAACCCATTTAGACACTTGTTAGCAACCACCTTTTTCAACACAAGTAACAGCTTAAAAAAAAAAAAAAAAAAACCTGGGTAGGGTAGGCTATTAGGGTAGACTGTGTAGCCTACAGTTGAGACACCTTAACTTGCGTTCGCAGCAAGCACAAGTTGTGATTTTTGCTGTGCACATGCGTATTAGTGTCCTCTTTGATCGTGGGAAATTTGAACAACCTTTACATCATTAAAAATGGGTGTCTCAACTGTACCATGCACTGTCTCAACTGTACCACATATGGGTACAGTTGAGACAAAGTTGAGACAAAAAGCACCTTATTTTTATGAGCTAATTGTGGAAAATATAAACTACTTGTGGGTATTATTGATAATATCTTAGTCTACAAGCTAATGATCATGTGGCATGTCATGTGGAAATTCACTTCTTTTCAGTATCTATTTTTGTGTGAAAAATCAAAATGCAAAAAGTGTCTCAACTGCACTCAGTCTACCCTACTGGTCTGTTTTATGTCGTCGAATATAACAAAAATATCTTGAGCTTGTGTTCACCAATGACCTTATTTCAGGCTTACAAACATGACTTCAACACCATGGAACGGGGAGTGCAAAAACGCTAACGCTAAACGTTATATTGACGTGTTTTACATTATATATAAATATATATAAAGGAAACAACTTATGCCTAAAGAGAATGCAGATTCAATGTCAGAGTTTGGGAATATCCACAAAAAAATGTATTCACATTAAACATGATATCAAAGTTAACAATCAAACATTTTAAAACAGAACAACACATCACGGTTGTTTAAACCAATAAGTATTACGTTGTGTCTTCAGCAAGTTACAATCAAAGTCAGCACAAACTAACCTGGCATGGCCTTGAGTTTTTTGGCATTCAGAGCAAGTCGGACCACAGTCAGACACATTTTTAATTGGTGTTTAGTTCTGTGTAGCCTGGTTAAAACCAGACCATTCTCAGTAGTAACTGAGTTATGGTCTGGCAAAGCTTCATTAATAACTCATTTCCAAAGGGGCGTCACCAACGGACGTCGCTCAAATGCCTCTGGGGCAATTGGATAGACCTAAAACTCCTAAAACCAATCAGAGCGATCGTCATCGTGTAAAGCCATATGCTGTGTCCCAATTCGCCTAAGTTACACTACGCCATAAAAGTATGTACTCTTTTTGTGAAGAAAAGGTATTTACTTTTGAATGTGTAGCAAAAAAGTAGGCAAGCTTTGGGACATACTACTTCGTCATCTTTATCGGACGGATCTGTCGCGTGCATCCTGTCACGTAAACTGCCCTGTCAATCATCTTGTCACAGTTAAAATCCTCTATTAAATTAAATTAAATTTCCTACCGTTTCGGAGAGAAATGTAGTAGCACGTTCATCTGCCAGTGGGTCTTTCATGGAGACTGTCCTCATGTGTTTGCAATTTGAATATAATAATGCATTTAAAAGTTGCTGCGCTTCACCAACAGACGCTCAAATGCCTCTGGGCGCAATTGGATAGACCTAAAACCAATCAAAGCGATCGTCATTGTGTAAAGCCCGCCCCAACGTTTCTGATTGGTGCCGCGATTTCGACGGCTTGGAAATGGGCTTGAATGAGCTCTTTGCCAGACTACTTGCAGAGCAAATCTAAATTTGCCGGAAGTTGTTTGGGTTTTCCCAGGCTAAGTTCTGTGCAGATTCACAGAAGGGAAAAAACCAACATATTGCACCCTTGTAGTCGAGCGATGACTTTTTCAACCGCCATCAAATCCAACCTGACTGCTCTGAATAAAAATCATTATTGTAAGCCTATACCATGAAGGCTTGAGGTAAGGCAAGAACTCTGAATTTACATTTTACGTATTCATTCAAAAACAAAAAGGGAGAAATCCTCCAAAGTGTGTTTGTGAAACATAAAACAGAAGTTCAAGATTGAAAAAGAAATGTGATTTTAAATGATTTATGTAATGTGTTGACTGACTATTGCATTAGTGAGATTCCTTTAAGAGGCTAAAAGCCTGGGAAAGGGCATTCCTGTTTTGGAGTGAATGTGTGTTTTTTGTCAAGAGTGTTTTGGGGTTGGCAGAGATAGATGTATGTTCTATGCTGCCTTGAGTTCAGTAAAGGTTCACCAAGTTACGAACGTGTCCTCGTGTTATTCAAGTATATTAGAATTTAGTTTAACTCTGAAAATGAAGCCTGAACTAAAAGGAGACATCACAACTTTCTGTATGGTAAATAAGTTACTTATATCCTGACCTGCTTTGCTCAGATTAGTGAAAATACCCACCAACTTCCCATACAAATGACTTTATTTAGTCAATTGCCTTGCATATAAATGAATGCAAAATTCATACATTTTTATTGGGAACAGTCCACAGTTAATTCGTTTTTTTTTTGTTGTTGTTTTTTTCACCAGGAAAATGCAGAAACAATGTGTTGACCAAATCAGCATTCAGAACACTGGAAAAAAAACAAAAAAAAAAACAATATTTAATAATAGATGCTTCCTGTGGGCCGTTTAATATGAACTGCTGAAATGTGTCTGACATTAAGACCCCCCCCCACTAAAAAAACTAAAACACTAATCAGCCTATCGAAAGTCCTTTAAATGTTCATCTTAAGAAACAACAAATGCACCTCACACTTACATGAGTATAAATATTTGTTTTATAGGCCCATGCATCTGTCCATGCGCTTAAATGCTTCAATAAGCCAGTCTCGATCCTGGTATTTGTTAAATGGTGTAGCAGTTTTTGAGTGAACAGAAGATAAATTTCCAAAAGGTCACTAAATAATCAGAATAACAGCATCAAATACAAAAAACACCCAAACATATGACAAAAAAACAAAAAACACCCTGAGTCTCAAGGCAACAGGTCTAGTAAAACTATGCAGTCGGAGACATGCCAGCCGCTGTATGGCTCTCAAGATGATGAACGTAAACAAGAGAGATTGACTTTGGTTTGTCATTTTAAAATAAATCGCTTATGCTAAAAAAGAAAAAGAAAGGGGGCTTACTCTTTTTTTGATTGAGTGGCCATTTGTATCTTCCTGTACATATGAGAAGCAAACAATTTGACCATGTACGTAGAGTTCTCCATTTTGTCCACTTCTATGAATACATTTAAAGTAGACAATCAAGCAGTTCTCTTGCATTTCCACCATTTTGAGTGGAGTTTTCAGTAACAACAAAGCAAAGACCTCACCACAGGGCAAGAGGCTCCTGAAGCCTGATACGCCTGGATAAAAATTCTTTAAAATCACATTTTAGATGTCAGAGGGTTAAAACTGAGGATCATGAGGAATGTTTTTTAGGGTTGAGGACAGCTTTTTTGGCTTCCTCGGGTAACAGTGCGGGATCGGTCAAGATGGAGGTGGTGGTACACAGCTGTCGTAATGTCTTGAGTACCACTGTAGGATACAGAACAAACACACAAAGAGAAATGGTGAACATAATACACAGATATACAAGATACTACATCAAAATGAAGAAACAGTAAACACCGAATAGAAAGCGCCAGGTTAGAACAAAAGAAGTTTGTGCATTTGAGACCACCAAAACACTATTACTAACATTAGATATATTTCTATTATCATTTCACAACCTATAGGCAGTTCCTGCAGATCTATTATACCCTTTTTCAAAGTCTTGGTTTTGGGCTCTACTAGAATAGGTTTTCATGCTTGAATGTTCAAAAAACACATTATTTTCCCCTTATTCAACATTGTTGCAGCTCCTCTCTTCTCAGTCTGTCAGAAACGGTCTGTCTCTCTATTAAGCCCCTCCTTCTAAAAAGTGCAGAGTGCTCCGATTGGTCGGCTGGACTAGTGTGTTGTGATTGGTCAAGCACTTCGAGCTGTTTTGTAAATGTCATGCTTTTTACCAGAGATGCGAGTTTCAACAAACTACTAACTAACTCAACCAGGCCTCGTCCCTTTATTTTATGTATGTGTTGGGTGGGAATTATTTAAATGAGGACTATTGTGATGTGTTTGTTCCCAGGAGAAAACTCTAGACCAGGGTTTCTCAACCTTTTGCCTACTGTGACCCACTTTTTTTTGTATGCCATTAATTTCACGAAAACACACAAACATTTTCAATAACAAGGCAGGCTATGAGGCAAACTGATTTTTTTTTACTCATGTTAATGTGACACTTGACACTGCCGCTCTGAAATGATGAAATCCAGATGCGGTAGAATTTGGGAAAGGGCGAATCGTAGTGTCGCACACACACTAGCTGTTGTCAGCCTATTCCTGCTTTTTGTTTTCGTTGCAGTCACTGTTGAAAATCCCGACTTGAGAGAATTTCTGTGTTAATCTGGTCAGGTGGTCCAGGGCAATTCTCTGTATGCCGATGCTTGGACCTTGTCCAATAAGAGCCATTCGCGGCAATAATAAATGACTGTGATAGGACAGTTTAAAAACAGTGTTAGAAAGCTATGGCAATAATGATTCAATGTACAACACTCGAAAATATGATTCGTTGGAGGTTACTGTTGCAATGAGCCTTTTGTGAAGCGCACTTATTGGCTGTGCCGGTGTAACACCGAGGACACAGAGAAAGTCTCGCGACCCACTAGTTGAGAAGCACTGCTCTAGACTACAATGGAGGCGTTTCAGGGAGTTCTCTGATATAGAGAATAACTCCCGCTAAAGGGACTTTGTACTTTGGAAAAGTTTGCATGGTTAAACAGCAACATTACACACTAAAGAAAGTTGAAAATGAACTTTATAAAAAACAAAACACTGCCACTTCCCCCAAATGTTAGAATCCTAGGAAGGTATGCAGATAGTATATTCTTCCACAACTAAGAGGTTCATAGCATTTGGAAAACTAAATCTATTTTTATATGTATTCTGTTTTAGTATCTCTGCCTTCACAAATGTGCCAATAAGTGGCACAAAGAGAAGAAGGGGTGCTAATCTGTGTCTTGTGCTGATGTATTCATCTCTATAACTTCATAAAGACAAGGAATTACTAAAAGCAAGTCGTTTGGCAGCTTGATTTCAATAAAAGCATTTTTTGTTAAAAGTTTAATTCATGACCCCTTTAAGATTTTCTGTGGGTATGCTTCATTTTCCATGTTTCGCAGAGCCTTCAAAGTGTACTCAAGCTGCGGATGAGCGCGTTCGACACATGCGCAGTACAATACTCTTTATACTCCACTAACATCAGAGGGCAGCACTGAGTCGTTCACAGGACATTCGCTCGGAAGGAAGTTTATTACAAGAACCGAAACAAAAACAATGGAGAGGGATATGCTGCTTGGTTTAGGCTACTTTTTTGTATCGCTCTTTACTTGGGCAGCATGATTTAGGGAATAAAAAATAAAAGCTGAACTGCGAATTTATGGTTAAAATTGCGATTTAAAATGCTATATTTAAACCAAACAAATATTAGTCAAATGCACATGGCACACAAAATGGAAAACACTGATTTCCGGGAGATGTGTGCGTTTCGTTCTTTAACGGTCCACCAAGAAACAAAGCCATCGTGAAGCCAAACCCCCTCATGGAAGAAGAAAGCCATCGTGTTTACAGCTGTGACCATGAGTTCTTATCAGGATCAACTAAACGCTGGATTTTCAAAAGTATGTAAGCCCGTCTACGGAAAGCCTGTTCACTCCAACGCCCTATTAAGTCCTATTGGTTGTAGTTCCAATCAGAGTTCCACTGGGGGCGCTCACCATGAGTGCAAAATGAATGGGAGTCAATGGGGCTAGACGGCTAAATTTGTCTCCCTCACCCGATTGCCGTTGAGAAATCTCAGATTTGATTGTAGGTTTTGCAAGTTCAACATGGGTTATAGATCGAAAGTTGAATGAACGAGTACTTATTTCTTTTCGATTTCTTACAGGTTGAGTTGTTGTTGCCCATAACACGCTAGCATTCTGCTAATGACGTCAGCATTCTGACGTCATTGACATTTTGAAAGACTTTTTAAAGCAAATAAGTGACTCTAAAAAATCTAACACCAAGCAATGTGTAATTTCTTTGCATCCCCTTTCGAAAACAACATTCAAATTACTAGACAAAAAATTATATCCTAAGAAAAGTGGATTTTGAGCGGTATAGCTCCATAGACCTCCATTCATTCTGCACTCGTCATGTGAGCGCCCTCATATGGAACAAGAGTGGAACTGCAACCGGAAGTTTATTGAGTGGCACTTCTCCCCTCATTAGACTTTCTCTGGTGTTATTATGTGGTAGCTTTATGTAGAATGCTAAATCCCGCTGCTATATACAACGTAAGATTCAATTAAATTGTATATTGTATATGTAAATTGTATATATTCTATAGCTAATATTTAAAATCTCAAGTTGCGTCAATAGCAGAGGAGAAAGACCGCGAAATTTAAAAATACGACTGTTATTGTGTCACGAAATGTAGTTTTAAGAGTTTCTCAGTCTAGAATGTAGTTGTTTGAAGCTCAAATATGTTGTTTATTTATTTTAAAAAACACTAACAATGAGAAATGTTTAATTTCACAATCTATAGCTTCGGTTAAATACTAGTATATGAAACATATAAGTTAAAATACATTAATGATTCGTTATAACGTAGTACAAACTTCTTCTATAATAAAGTGATTTTGTATGATTTGTAACCAGGCACTAAAGCGATTACCCATAAAACGTACTTTGAACCAATCGGATTGCTTGGGTCCTAAGCTCGGACTCATCTCTTCAGTAGGACTCATTTGTTCACCACGCCGGTCTGTTATTGTGGGGACACCGCCTTTACATTTTTACACCCCTAAACATGACGCTGAACAAAACAAACTATGATTGGTAGCTTGACATGTCGGTCAGACGTCCCCTTGGCCAATGAAAGCTGCTATGGAGTCCAGACCTTCTGCCGTCAGTCTGAAGGTCCGGCTATGCGAGACTACTACTGTCCAGTCGAAGAAAAAGTTTACATTTGCAGGACATTTCAATAAAGTGGAACAGTGAACTTACTAGGTCGGAGGACAGGGAGGGCACAGTAACGATCCAGCCACTGCATGGTGGATTCACATAGCTCTGTGTTGTTGGTGGTAGACACTGCCCCATTGAAGGACTCAAACAGAGGTTGAATAATGACGCTAAACTGAGAGAGGAGGTATTAAAGAAAATAAGAGTCCAATCCAGTACAAACATTTTGTCTATTCAGTTCAATCTTTTCAGGCTTAAGGATACTATCCAGAATTTCCAATTCTGAAGAGTTCTGTTCTTCACATAGTCCTCAAACTTCTCCCTCATGTGGTCAAAGCGATGGCGTGTGACGGGAACCCCTGTATCAGGGAGCTGTTCCTGGCACAAGCTGCAATAAATAATGGGCATCTTTTACAGAGAATAAGCAGGTCTACACGCACTAGGGCTGTCACTTTTTATTCGACATTCGAATATGCATTCGAACATGACGTGAAATATCCGAAATCGAACTATAAATAAACTATCTGGTTTTTAAGAGCCATGTTTTGCGCATTTTTTACAGTCTATGAGTATGATTAGACCGTTTGCTTTTTATTTTATTGTTTGCCATCTAAGTAGCGGCCGCTCTAAACGTATTGTAGCGTAGGCTCATGACCAAATCAAGCGAATAATAGCCAATAGCCAGCTTGGTTTGAAAATACAAGATAACGACAAGACTAAAGAGACCGCGCTGTAATTCCTGCCTATTACACACACACACACACACGACCCACAGAAAAGACGTGTGTCAGTATCGAGTTCTCTTTCAGGCTTGAACAAACCACAACACACAAATTATGCCAAATGTCCGTTTTGTCGAGTGTCCTCATAAGAGCAGTCTTAAATTATTTAAATAAAGTCTTAAATGAACGTAGAGATTTGTGAGAAAATGGGACGCGTGTCAGATCGCGTCTCTGTCCGCAGCGGCTGGCCTTAAAGTGTCATTAATGTTAATCAAAGAACAAAGGGAAGAATTACTCACTCAGACCCGGCGCCAGGAGGATTATTATACCGGTAGCCTAATAATCATGAATGCACTCCGCTATCTTTTAACACATCTCCGGCGAACGGCTTTTTCACGCAAAAGAAAAACTCTTCATGAAGTGCAGTGAAATTCAGCGACCATGTGGCGTTTCCTGATGGATCGAGGTTGTTCGTTAACTTCATTTTACATTTTACTCGTAGATATTCGAATATATTGCTTGATATTCGATATCCGTTCGAATTTGATTTTTCTCAAAAGTGACAGCCCTAACATGCACACAAAGCTTTACATTGAAATAGCCTGGCTATGAAGCAGCAGTTTTTCCAAATGTCATACTTTCAATCAGTTCCCAATATTTATTTTTAATGAACACTTACCTTATAGATGAATTAAGCTCCTCAATCTCCTCTCGTAGTCTCTTGGTCTCTTCCTGCATCTGTTGTCTCTCTAGTTGTAGTTTGCCAATGTAATCAACAGTCTTTTGAAGTGTTGAAGCATTACTGATCTGAAAACCCAGATATGGGTGACAAAAAATAAAGTTACATCACCAGCATGTTCTGCTGTTTAAAGGAGAACTCCGGTCAATTTTAACATTGAGCTCATTTTTTTGTACATTTGGAGTGCTGTCAATACAGAGAACAACGACAAAAATTGGTGTTGCCTACACCGTGTTATCCTCTTTTTAAAATTTGCACCCTGTTGACTTCAATGGGGCAAGTTTTAAACCTGCTTTTAGCCTCTTAACATCCTTGATGTGTCATTACAAGTGCACAGCCATGTTGAGTGATTCCTTCAGAGTGAACACGGGTCAATCTGACTGCAGTAGATGTGAAAGATATGAATAAAAATGATGTTTATTCAGCCAGCGCACATACCTGTATTTTCTTCCTGTTTTCGGTCGAAGTCCAAAGTAGTCGATTGTCGAGTTCACGCGCATTGGTTTAGTTACCTATGATCACGCGCGTGAACTCGACAATCGACTACTGTGGACTTTGACCGAAAACAGGAAGAAAATACAGGTATTTTTGGTATTTCAGGTATTACCGATTTTTGTCATTGTTCTCTGTACTGACAGCACTCCAAATTTATAAAAAAATTAGCTCAATGTTAAAATTGACCGGAGTTCTCCTTTAAGGGCCAAAATGAAACAGTAATTACATTATTTTTCAATATTAAAGAGGCCATATGATGCTTTTTAATGTTTTCTTTTTCCTTTAGTGTGCAATGTGTCAGTTTGTGCATGTATAAGATCTGCGAAGCCACAACGCTCATAGTCTAACAGAGAACACTGCTCTAGACCTGCCTAAACCGCCTTGATCGAAGTGCAGATTACTACCGCACTTGTCCACGTCACAAGGGCCATGAACAAACTGTAAAGTTTCATTGTGTTCAGCAATTTTAACTTAAGCACAGTGTATTATAAGCGTTTTTGGGGTTGTTGTTTAAGCTTGGCTCGTATATTAACGTACATTAGAGATGCATCTCTCATCATATCTCTCATAGTACGTCATTAACAACTACTTGTTTGGTTCTGTACACACTGCGGAGAAATTGGTTGTCACTACCTGCATTTTTTGGTTAATTCGGTAGTAGAATGCAGTTGTCAATCCTGTAAATGACTGAACTGTGTGTGTACAGGACAGAATTAAGCACTAAAAGGTGAATTGCAATGTACAGTATGTGAAAAATAATGTTTGGTTACACTTTATTTTATGGTGTCATTGTTACAGTGCAATTATATATTTAAGTACTGAGTAATATTAAAGGGATAGTTCACTTTGAAATTAAATTTTGGTATGTTTTAGCTTGCCTCAAGGGCATCCAAGATGTAGGTGTCTTTTTTTCCGCAGTAGTTTCAATTTTGATATTTTTAGGTCAAACCGTTCTTGTCTGACAGTCATATCATGCAGGTCTGTGGTCAACACAGCCACGTCCAAGTGATCTGAGGGCGCGAGCGCATCCTGGTGTGTGACGTGTGCGCAGACTGGTGCATAGATATATACACTAGATGTCGCTTTGTCTACGGCAGTTCATTGGAACGAATGTCTTTAAGGTAACTAAACCTATGCTTGGAACTCGACAATCGACTACTGTGGACTTCGTCCGAAAACAGGAAGAAAATACAGGTATGTGCGCTGGCTGAATTATCATCACTTTTATTAATATCTTTCACATCTACTGCAGTCAGATTCACCCGTGTTAACTCTGAAGGAATCACTCACATGACCTGTGCACTTGTAATGACACATCAAGGATGTTAAGAGGCTAAAAGCAGGTTTAAAACTTGCCCCATTGAAGTCAACAGGGTGCAAATTTTAAAAACAGGATAACACGGTGTATAAGAGGTATAAACGATATAAATACTGTTCGTTTTCTCACACAAACCGCTCGTTTCGTGTCTTAGGCCATCAATGTGTACTTACGATGGGGAATTGTTTAATTTGGACGATGGGGAATTTTTTTTCCACTCTGTGCATGCTCTTTGAGACAGTGACCACAGACCTGCATGATATGACTGTCAGACAAGAACGGTTTGACCTAAAAATATCAAAATTGAAACTACTGCGGAAAAAAAAGACACCTACATCTTGGATGCCCTTGAGGTAAGCTAAAACATACCAAAATTTAATTTCAAAGTGAACTATTCCTTTAAGCAACTACATGTACTTACTATAGGGTTAGGGTCGGATTAGGATTTGGTTGAGGGTTAGCTGCATGTAATTATGCATAATTTACTGTTAATACTATGGTAAGTACATGTAACACATGTAATGAGGACACTGTAAAATAAACTGTTAACTAATGTTTTTTTTACATTAAAGCATGCTAACCTATTCTGGCACATCCAATAAACAAAATAATGACCTTTGAAGAGAACATCATATGGCTTCTTTAAAACACTTTCTCCCATTACAGTTACGCAGAGACAACTTCAAGCAAATTATATGCTCCACAAAAAAAAAGGTTAATGTGGATTTTGAGAATGAAGTAAGATGAATGCAGATTTACATTTGATTGAGACTTGAGGGTCGGCACAAGATTACACAATGTCTTGAAGCAGACATTTATGGTAAATCGCCTCTTCTGCTCTGCAGATATGTGAGTCACTCTGCGACTCTGTCAAAGCAAAAAATTACAAAACAAGACAGACTGAGAAATTGGTAGATATTTCAACATCAAAATTAGAGACAATTATGCTCAATTGGCCAATTAAGAAAGTTGTTAGTCCCCCCCAACACACACAACAAAACATTTTTTTGAGTAAATAATCTTTAAAATTTGCCATTCATTCAATATCAGCAATTTTTTCTACTATGATTTATTGTGCAAATGTTTATATTTGAAACATTCTGTATGAATGTATGTAAATGAACCTTTTGCATTTCTGGATACATCGCATCAATGTACAGATAGACAACACTAGTAGAGTGCAATCTCATGAACCGTACCTTACAGGTTTCATTTTTGCCCATGCCTGAACTGGTGCTGAGAGGTGACTGGGGGCTTGGTACCTGTTCTGGTCCCAATGGTGACCCTTGACCTGAAACACGTCCGTCGTGTGCTAAAGAAAAAGGATTAAAAAAAACTTGCAGTGAATCACAAATAAAATAATAACAAAAACACAGAGCAATTCCAGTGTAAATTGAAAGTGAATGGGCTGAATTGAACCTGTACTTGAAGACTGTACAGATGTCTTGTTGTTGGACACATTTGTGGCAGTTTCCTCTTTGGGTACGATTAGTTGGGGAGACTTCTGTGTCTGAGGGAGAATATGAAACCCAGCAGAACCCTGCAAAGTAGTGTGTACATTTTTAATGTAATTTTGGATCGCTTGGGGCCAAAATGAATTATTATTTACTAGGGTTGGGTAGAATTCAAAATTAAGAACTGGCTCCCTTTTCAATTCATGAATCAGAAACGAACCACAACCCACAGGATGCTGAATTGGAAAGATAGGAAAATGAATTGAGTGAATTGAAATTCAAAGAAATTTAAGTCACACTATGGAAAAATGGGCAAGAAATTCCCAAAAACTGTTTAAACACAATATTCTCTCTTCCGTTTACCTATTTTCTATTGAATTAGAAAGTATGGAAGGGGCATTAAAAAAAAAGTTTTTACTTTTATAAAATTTACACCCATTGCTACTCATTATTGCTAGTCAGATACAAGTGTTATTAGGGTGAGAGAGTTGTATCATTTCATTGAACACATCCATGAGTGCAAGATGAGTCAATCATTTTTGGTCTGATTTCACGGAAGAGAAATACTATATCTGTGCATGAGTTGATTGTTAACTTGTAGGAGCAGACACGGCCTCAGACCAAAACACATATACTAACGTTCAAAAGTTTGGGGTCAGTAAGTTTTATTGAAAATAAATGAATACTTTTATATAGCAAGGACGCATAAAATTGATCAAAAATGATAAGTCAAGACATTTATAGTGGTACAAAAGGTTTCTATTCCAAATATATGGCGTTCTTTTGAACTTTATATTCATCAAAGAATCCTGAAATTGTTTTATCATCGTTATTGTTTAGATTAAAAAACATTTAAAAAACAATCTTACCAACTTTTGAACAGTAGTGTAGATGTTGTACATGAAAATGTTAGATTTTTTTTTTTTGGACTGAAAAATGTATAAAAATTACTAATAGCCATTACACGCATTTTCAATTCTACTTACTTTCATTCAAATTTAAATTATAATTCTGCATCCTGCTTGCGAACTCAATTAAAATTTCGGAATTTAAAATATTCTTTAAATCAATCCTGAATGATACACAACCCGTTTTGATCTATTGTAAAACATGATAGGACATGAAGGGTGGAAATCTTACACAAGGAATACTGGAGGAGGCAATGAAACCAGTGGTGGGGACAACATCAGTGTTGAGAGGGGACGAGGTAACAATGACAGCACTGGCGGGACCTGGGAATGGTTATGATGGGATATGTACATGATGAGAACAATTTCAGCATTGGCAATGCTGTTGATTTTTATCCTACTATCAATTTTCTGGATGATTTTTTTGGGATCCATTGTAGTTGTTGAAGATCCACTAATAGATGAACACACTAAAAAGTGTGAAATTGTCTCATTGTGGCAGATCAGCAGCTTGTGGAAAGCTAGCAGTAAATGTGTTTTAATTAGAACTGCTAAACTGGTTAAATTATTTAATCAAAATTAATCTTAATGACCAATATGGAGAGGTTTTCTCCAATTGCTGATAGATGAAAACATAACCAGAGTCCACAAAAAAGAGATTTTAACAGTAAAACATAGTAAAATGCTATGGTTAAAAAACCTGTTATTTGGTTAACGGTGAGTTCCCTTACTTTATAAAGTGAAAAACTGATCTGACGAGTCATTTTCATGTAATTTTACAATGAATTGATGATGAATTTACAGTTCTCAGAAGTGAAAAAGAACAAGGCATCTTATAATTTACAGTGAAAAAAAATAAACTGACATTCTCAGAATTCTCTGTGCGACAGCTCACATTTGATCGTTGTTCATTGAAATCCTTGTTTCTTCTTAGTTTTGTTCTCAGTTACGTACGTTAGGGTTTTGTTAATCTTATGTTGTTAAATTATTGCATTATTTTAGTGTTGTGTTACCATGATGGTGTTTTGTATTTGTGTGCATGACACCGCACACCTTCTATATATATATATTTACTTTGAATAAGTATTTACTTTGAACTTTAATTCCTGTGGATGTAGATTTGAGTATATTAACTCTTTCCCCTAGTCAGGCTATCACCAGACCAAGCTCAATCTTTTAAGATTGAACACTAGTCTGGGGAGTCTGCTCTGTATTTTCGACTGCACAAGAGGCGTGATCAACCGGCATAGTTCGAATGACTCTGTGCGCAATTGGATAGTCCTTCAACCAATCAGACCAACGATCCAGGTGACCTGATTTGCAGCGAAAGCTCCATGTGTAACCAAACGTGTTGATCAGCGGTTTGAAGAAGCAGCAAAGGAATCGAGCGATTTTTGCAGGTTATGCAAAAAAAAAAAACATGAAAGTGAGTGGTATTTACACCCACTTGAGCGATTTGTTTGCTAAAAAGAAGCCAATGAGCATCGTCGAGAGGTTAAAAGGAATTGAACAGAACCGTAACAGCTCTGGAACTTAATTGGATTAAACCCGCCAATAGCGCGCCAGGTGGATAAGCCAGTTTGTGATTGGTTCCCGCAAATTTGTAAAGAAAGCAGCAGAGATAAATGTACAGGTTTCCAGAATTTTCCGGCTTTCAGTGATTTCACTGTTACACGGAAGGGGCACTATGACATCTTCTAATAGAGTAAAAAATCTCCTGATCAAAAGACAGGCATAGAAGATGCAGAAACAAGCGATATATGCAAGCAGATGCATATGTGAAATAACACGATCGTCAACATTAAACAGCATATAAATCCAAACTGCCTAATGTAACTGCATGAAATGTTGACCCATTATGAGTTATAGGCTGTGCAACATTAGAGGTGTTGATGGACTCGATCTACTCCATCTCTGTTTTGATCATCGTTCTGAATCCGATCCGGACATAGTCTTTGACAAAAATGCTAATTTCTCAGCTTTATGCTCAAAATGTTGCTTTTTTTTTTAAATTAAACTTACCCATATTCAAGTTTTTTTTGTATAAAAGCAGAGGGTCTGTTCTTTCTTTTGATATATTGCATGTTCAGATATTCATACAACAAAATATTGTAGGGGGCCATGAAACTTTTGTGAAAATGATCAAAAATGCTTATTTCTTTGCTCATTTATAATTTTGTTCTGTAAATTTAAGTTACTTGTACTTTCTACTGTTATGTTCTCACAACCACAGCTGCCGTTTTCTAAAGTTTATGCAAGCTGTTATAAAAATATCAAACTGAAAATGTATTGCTTATTATTAAATAGTTTACAGAAATATGTAATTGAACAACAGAATGTGTTAAATGTGTTATTATTTGTGGACATGAGTGCATTTTGTTGTGTGTGTTAGTGAGCATGTTACAAACCTGTGAGTATCAGCTGGGACGGCAGTGGATTGGCCGGGACAATCTGTCTCTGTGGGTGTCTGGCCTTTTTGCTAGGAACAGAAGGCAGAATGGATTTGGGCAAGGCGAAGTTGACTGACTGTGAGTTTGGTGAGGCAGAGGTTGATGCCGCAGGCTGTGGAGACTCAAAGCTGGACCTGCGACTGAAGGTAGTGGCAGCATCAGTGGGAGTTACTGTGGAAGGGGCGGAGTGTGTTATTACAGAAGGAGATGGGATGTTTGGGGTGGGCTGAGGGACTGTAGTGACCGTAGAAACATCTCCTGGTGGGAGAGGTGGAGCTGGTGGTGGCAGCAGAGATGGGACGGAGGGGGTCACTTGCTCTGTGAAAAGAGGCATGTAGGCTTGTTGGTAGGACGGGCCGGCAGCATTACCATTGTCCTGGTTGGCGCCTGCGAGATGGCTGGGCAGTGGAGCAGACGGGATGAGGCGGTAGTCCAGTGGCAGAGAGGGAAGCTCTGAGGAGAGCGGCATGGATGACAGCAAGGGATTCTAGCAAACAACAGGCATCAATATCAGCACAATGCATACTCTTTTCTGCCTTTGCTTTGTGCATATGAGAAAAACAAGTACTAAACATAACAAGTAGGGATATACCTAATTGTAAATATTTGGAATATTTTTGCTATTACTTTGCAAATGTGGTAGAAGATATAATACATTAATACTCATTAAAGCTACAAGAGCAGTGAGTGGTTTCTTCATTTTTGGTAATTATATTTAACTATTTATAATATTTACATTTAGTATTACGGTAATTAATTAATATTGAAAACACAAAGTCAGCAATAGGTATTTGCAGCTATTATAATGCATTCAAACTTAGTAAGTCATTTGATTATTGCAAAATATAAATCCTAATTTATGCAAGTGTTTTGAGTTCATAACATAGTATTGTGCAAGGAACAGCACAAAATCATAACTCTGTAATCATAACTTGTGTGAAAAGGAATAGAATAAAAGTTGTTGTTTACTGCCACTAGTGTTCATTTCAGCGGGAACTGCAGTAAAATTGTATGTACAGGTACCCTTTTTGTAGTTTTGCAAAAATGTAGATGGGGGCACTTTTTTCAATCAGTGTTGGGTTTAATGCACTTTTTATTTAAACAATAGCTTTCTAAAAGACTGTGCCAGTATGCTAATTTAAGGCCTCTTTTGCAGGCATGACAGTGTTACAGATATATGTTAATAGTGTCTACAATTTAAACAAATCATGTGTGTCATCTCTGAAAATTATAAAAGTCCTCCATATAAAACGTTTTAGTAAAAAATATACAGTTTTGGTCAGTTGTGGCAGAATCTGTGCAATGTTAATAATTTTAACAAAATATGAAGGATAATAAAAATGGCATGTTTTTATTTTATTTTTTTTATTAGTACAGTCATGAATAAGCTATTTTAAAGCCATACATCCCATCCCTGCAGTCAATTGTAACCCATCGTGTCTTATCATAGTATGCACATTTACACAGTTCAGTTATGCATACTAATCTTTAATGATTCTAATGGGTTACAAAGACACTGCAGAGTTTCGTAATTAACATGAAGCAACTGTGCATCTGCGGTGGAGGAAAGGAAGTGCACACAAAACAGGAAGAACTTACAGATCTGTGTTGCATGTTCAGGATGGTTACCTGTGTTTGGGAGCTGCTGCTGGTTAAGGGAGTGACTGGTGGGGAAGTTTGGGAAGTGAAGGGGAAGGCTTGCGGACGCAGGGTGTGAAACAGATCTAGTTGGGGACACAAAAAAGACTTTTGATCCAGTGAGTAAACTTTACAACTACTCTGACAGATTGAGTGAATTTGTAAGAAATTCATTGATGACTTTGATGAAGAATGTTCCACAAAACTGTTTGATTGATTCATGAAAATTAACAACTAAAAGAGTGATTTAGTCACAAAATCACCAGTTGCCAGTAGATGTTAGGACTTGGTTGACTATTGATTTCTCAAATTTAAGTTAAATTAATCGTAATTTAATAACATTAATTACAAAACGCTTTGTGCTTTGTTACTATTCAAAGTCAATTTTATGACAAAATTCAAACAATAAATACCATTTTGGCATAATGTGGCGTGACAGATCTCTGTAGTGCTTCAGTTCAAGCGGCACGAGAACCGATCATCTCTTCCTCTTTACTACTAGTTATAGCATGAAATAAACATGAATCAGAATGTATGTTGAAAGATACAATGCAAGCGTATGTAAATGTATCATGTCTCATGTAATCTTGTTTTAACCATGGAAAGACATCAATAAAACAGCTTTTAACTGTATGTCATGTAACATTACATTTAAGAGCCAATAAATGTCCAATTAGCTTAGCTCCATAGCTTGATCGTTAGCTAGAAATATTGACTCTAGAGAGGAGCAGTTGGGGGCACTTTTTTCAATCAGTGTTGGGTTCCCATCTACATAAATATATGTACTATATCATATTTTTACTTAACCTGTTCTTCAATATTTCATTTATGTTTGACTAAATATGTCTTTTTATTTCAGAAAGACATTGTTTAAATGTTTATATTTCAAAAAAACTAATTGGAGCAGACAAGTAATTATATCATTACAAGTGTTTTTCATAAAGTTAGTATCAAAAAAATGTCTTATGTGTAATTTAAATGTCTGTATACAGGTTTCCGGAAGTAAAAACTCAATTTTCTCCATACAAAAAAAAAAAAAAAAAAAATGTAACAATGATTTATATAAACCTTTAAAGACAACTTTACTGTGGGCTACGAGGTTGTCAATCGATAGTATTTGCAGTTACACTTTATTTTAAGGTGATGTAATTACATTGTACTTACTCAAATAAGTTACTGAGTAATATTAATAAACTACATGTACTTACTATAGAGTTAAGGTTAGGCTTTGGTTTAGGGTTTGTTACTTGCAATTATGCATAACTTACTGTTATCACTATAGTAAGTACATCTCGTAACGTGTAACCACGTCACCTAAAAATAAAGTGTTACCGTATTTGCATCTGTTGAAGACGTCGGCGCACATTATTTCAACTTCCAGAACCAAAGCCGCTGAAAACGTAGGCAGGCACAAACATTATTTGAGAGCGATTTTTCATTGAGAAAAATTGTCATGTAATGTACATGACGAATCCAAATGAATCAATATTGAATCTAAACGAGATTGAGATTGGAATAAAATTGTTAGCTAGCGAATCGAAATCGAATCATGAAATTTGTTTCAATATCAAGCCCAAGTAGATGTAAGGCCGTAACATTTCTTCATCAACTAGTCATTGTGTCAACAAGTCAGTCGTTAATCTGCAAGTTAACAAGAGGAAGCTCGCTCACACCTTGCAGAGGCTCAAAAGTGTCCATGAAGTCCAGGTTGGGCTGCAGTGGGATGAGGCCTGGCTGGATCATATCTGCATTGCCTGCATGGGCTAAGAAGACAGGAGGGGGCTTGTCAGTTCATCAGTTCATCTTACTCAAGAATAAATGTGTTAACAATGCTGGCTTGACTCATTTCTCACCAATCTCCCTTGGATTGGGCCATGCTACAGGTTGATGAGAGGCCAGTGTGGAAAAGAGTGTGTCTGAGAATTCAGACATGAGCACGTCCATGTCAAAAAGGGAGTCCATCTCCATTGGAACGGGTGAATCACGACTCCTGCGGGACCTGCGACGACCTCCCACACTGACATCCTCATCCTGGCAGAAGAGGACACGGTAGGTGTCTGGCCACACTTCCCCAAAGAGCGAAAACTGTTCCTCCGCACCCTTTGGGAGGTCAAAATGCAACAAGCAGGCCAGGTCAACAGACACACTCGAGGTTCATGCAGAGCAAAATGCATCAAGCATCAAGAGTGTGTATTAGCAGCACATGCACTACCAGTCAAAAGTTAGAGGACACAACTGACTTTGTGATCTTTAAAAGCATTTTGATCAAAACCAGGGGTTCCCAGAGTATTTCTGTCAGCCAAAGTCATAAAATATATACTTGTACTCCCTGTCATTTTAAGTTAATATTTCAAGGACACATTTACAACCGGTTATTGGCAAATGTTTTGGCATTCATCACTACAGGCTTAAACAATTTTGGAGCTGCCATTTGACTGTAAAATAAAACCAGCCAACCCTCCATGTTCTTGCACTGACACCTGAAGACACAGCCAACTTAACTTAACTTTGGCTTCTCCCATATTATACACATCTCCTCTCTACATGCATCTAAATACTACTATAAAACGTCTGTGCTCCACTCTAAACTTCAGTCTTGACAACATTTGTCCAGGACCAACAGCAAGGATCCAAGACACTCAACAAGGAGTCACAAATTAACTTTTCAAAGCAATTTCACTGCCCCTGAGCAGAAGAATCCCAAAGGAAATTCAACAATGCAACTTTTAAACAAGGCACCTGTTCAACAACCATTATGCACTTAATATACTCAACATACCCTTATAAGGACATGGTGATTTTATAAAATGTCTATTTCAACGCTTTTGCATTCAAACTTTGCTCACAAAACTTTTATGAGTGAAATAATATGACGTGGGAGCAAAACTTTTTTTGCGAGCGAACGCAAAAGCATTGAATTATAAATTTGCCTCCCATCTCATATTTTATTTCCATCACCGTGTCCCTTAAGTGGCTTCAGACTAAACTACTATATATATATAAACAGCTAATTGAATGTGAACTGCTGTCTTTCAAAAGATTTCAACAAAAATGTATTTGGAGCGTTTGAACCAAGATTCGTAACTGTGAATTAGTCTTTGCAAAACCTCTGAAATGCATGGATTATTAAAATCTGATGTAATGTTAAGACAAGCAGTGCTGATCTCTTTATATCAATTAATTACAAATGAACAACAAAGTTTGTGTAACAAATAACAGAGAACAACTGCATGCATGTACACACTTTTTACTTAGATGCAAAATTACTTGAAAGCAAAGCTTTATCAACAATAGTGGAGAACATTCTAGAAATTACCTTGAGAAGGCTGGACAGGTCTTCATCCTTGTGCTTCTGTAACTATAAATTCCAATTTGTGAGTGCTATTAAAGAAATCTTATTAATTTGTGTATTTATGTTGTAAATATAAGACATTTATAAATAACATCTGAGTTACACAGTACTGTAATGTAATGGGAAAACAAACATACCCTCTTCTTAAAATATGTTCTCCATTTATGATATTCCCTGATGACGATTTCAATTCTCCTTTTCCAGTACTTGCCTTCTGTTGCTATTGCCTATGAAACAGAAGAACATGGTGATCTAACTCAAGAAATGAACAGTGCAAATTCTTCAAGGGAAAAAACAGGTTTTTAGGCCTTCAGGTCTAAAATATCTGAAAAGTCAAATGACAGTCCAAACATGCTCACCTCTGTTGGTCGATGTACTCCCGAATCCATATTGCCATCCAAAGGTGTTACAAAATGGCAAACAGGGTTCTGTCTCTTCTCTACATCTTCAAGAAAGACAGGCATTGCAGACAGAAATCAACAAACCTGTGTGTTTTCACATTTCTAAGCAGTATGCGTGTTTCATTATTAATCTTACATTGCATATACCAGGCTCTCCAAATAGCATTGTTGAGGCGAATCTTGTCCCTCCACAGCAGCTTGAGGCCTTTGAAGTTCTTCCATTTTGGTGACACCAACCTTCCACTGTGGACACAGAATAAATATGTGTTTGTTAGGAGTATCAGATCATGACATTTTGGGTGGTGATTAATTAATCGTGATACAAATAGTTGCAATGAACCATTTAATTGCCTGTTCTGTTCGTGTCACTTACAGTCTAAGCCTGATGTACATTGCACATTATAGATACCCAAATATTGCACGGTCAGGGATGGAATTAGACTAAATATTTAAAATATTTTGCTTTTGTATCCACTTAACTCCACTATTCACACTTATTTTCTGGAACCATCAACCTGAATTGTAAAGTAATATGTATTATCAGGTGGCCTTAACTACTATGTACAAAGATTCAATGCCTACAAGACTATGAAATTACAGTGCAATTACATATTCTGAAAAAGTATCCAATATTTACCGCTAATGAGTTTAGGTTTAGGAGTAAAGGCAGGGTTGGGATTATAGGGGTTCGAGTTTTGGTAATGGTTGGGTTACGGTTAGGGGAAAAGTTGGCTACAGATTTTAATCAAATTCAAGTACTTTAAATATCATTACAATGCACCAAAATGTATGTTCATAAGTAAATTGAGTCAAACGATTAAGGCCACTTTATATAAAGTGTGACCATTATTATATTGGTTGGTGTTGCTGTTATGCATATTACAATACTGTGAAAATATTAAAATATTTCTTCATGCATCATTGTGGTCTGACTTATAAAAGGCCACATTTTTGCCATTATGATAATATATAAATAAAATAAAACCGGAGCGTTTTTCTCAATTTTCAATTGATTATCATCATAATCGGTCTATTGCATTGTTTTAGGGCTGGGCGATTTAAATCGTGAGATTGTTATGCGCATCTCATCAGTAAAGCCGGTTCCTTGATTAGTAGTAAATCGCCATCACCTGCTTTCAGATGGAGCGGCATTCACTACACAGAGCCGTAGTTCACTGACAAGCTGAGCCATATCGCATTAATTATCGCTGGCGATACGTCCACGATTTTAATGCGATATGGCTTGTCAGTGAACTACGGCTCTGTGTAGTGAATGCCGCTCCATCTGAAAGCAGGTGATGGCGATTTACTACTAATCAAGGAACCGGCTTTACTGATGAGATGCGCATAACAATATCACGATTTAAATCGCCCAGCCCTACATTGTTTCATTTCTTGTTGTGTTGAGTATTTGTACCACATAGGCCTTTACATATGCTCAAATGTGACTAATCTGGTTAAAAGAAACACTTGCAGCTAGGGGTGGGAGATATTGACAAAAATGAATATCTCGATATTTTTTTCCAATATCTCGATATCGATATTCAGACGATATTTTTGCCATCCTTCAAAGAAATGTGTGCAAACTGGCAAAGAAGGTCCAGTTGGTCTTTTGACTTGCTGCATTTGACTTATTATTGTAGGCTATAGAAAAAAAAAAATTTAAATAAAGGAGCTAACTAAACAGAATCTGAGTTAGCCCCTACTTTGTGCACTTACAAAAAAAAAAAAAA
>NC_137126.1:5589662-5694662 GCF_949319135.1 Squalius cephalus | reverse complement strand
CTCATCAAAATGTAGTGTATTCTGGGCAAGCGCACTAAACTTGACAACTGTAATCCTTTTGAGCTCATTTTCCAAAGCTAAAATCTGTATGGTAATTTACTAAATGCATATAGGATACGTCTACAGTCAACATTATATAGTTCTATAAACAGTAATCAACATTTGAAGTGGACCAAACCGTTCATCAAAGCTATACAGGAATTTTGAACAATACTCGTTCTTGTTTTAGGACAACTTTGATGAACTAGTGTAAATATCAAAGCATTTAAAAGAGCATAATAATCATCAGAACATTTCTAGTCACAAAGAACACGTTTTCACAAACTGTCTAATCTTCAGTAGAAAGCATCATAAAACAGTGCTTTAATGCGTTTACTGTCAACTTTTTTGTTATTTTGTCTTGTGTACTATATGTAAACGTCTGTTATGTGAAACAGCTTATACAAGGCAGCAATAAAAAATGACATGCAATGTTTATGCGTTTAGGACCCCAGATTGGTCTAAAACGGGGGACTGAAGGGGGTGGACTGGAATGCACCGCTGCTTCAATGTATATGAGTGATTATAATCAAGGTATTAATCAATGTTTCCTTCTAAATATCAAATGAGTTGAATGACTTCTCTGGAGATTTTGCTTTGTTATAGAAGTTACCAGTGTGATTACTGAAATATTATTTTCATGTGTTCTCTAATGTCTGTATTTGATATCTGGATGCAGTGCTTGCTTCTTTAGCCCGGCTTCCAGAAATGAAACAGGGACTTGTTTTGTGTTTGAGAAAGGTCTTCAACGTGTTAAAACATATAGGGGTCATTGAAGCCAATAGCTTAAAGGACCATTTCTTTGTTAAAGCCTTATTTCCAGTTAGACTAAAGTGTAGCTCTCCTTGAGAGAAAGAACGCATTATCTTGATGTTTTGAGACGACTCTCCTGTTTATAGTTAGAGCATGGCCAAACCCAACCTTGGAAAAGCTGTGTGTCGGTGTGTGTGTTAGTCTTCTTGGTTACAGGTTAAGGAATCACTGGCATTATTGGAGATTGACTGAGTTGTTGTTCTGGACATGCTGGCGGCCGGCAACCCAAATCTGCGACCTGGAAGGTCACGACGTGCCTGACTTCAAGGTCGAGTGTCAGCTGCATAATCGATGGAGATATGCTTCAGTCTATCTGTATATGTGTGTAAAATTACTGTTTATCTATTTCTTAGCCAATCAGAAACTGCAACCTGTAAGCAATGACGTAGCTTAGACCTTTGGGGTGTGGGTGTGGGTGTGTGTGTGTGTGTGTGTGTGTGTGTGTGTGTGTGTGTGTGTGTGTGTGTGTGTGTGTGTGTGTGTGTGTGTGTGTGTGTGTGTGTGTGTGTGTGTGTGTGTGTGTGTGTGTGTGTGTGTGTGTGTGTGTGTGGTGAAGGGTATAACTGCTGTGATCTTTGTAACTGTAAGCGGGGCGGCCTACGAACTCCTGTGTGAGTCTTGAAGCTGAGTTCTGCTGATGAAACTGCAAACTATCTTCAGTAAAACTTTTCTTCAATTTATTATAATTCTGACTCTGGGTCTTCTTTCAAACATCTGGTCCTTGGGTCCTAAACTGTTAACCCCCTAACAGTGTGTGCATCTGTGTATGCGTGTGTGTGTATGCGTGTGTGTGTGTATGCGTGTGTGTGCATATATATATATGTGCATATATATATATATATATATATATATATATATATATACAGTACAGGTCAAAAGTTTAGAAACATTATGATTTTTTTATATTTTTGAAAGAAGTCTCTAATGCTTATCAAGGCTGCGTTTATTTGATCAAAAATACAGAAAAAAAAAACAGTAATATTGTGATTAAAATAATAGTTTTCAATTTGAATATACTTTTAAAAATAATTTATTCCTGTGATGCAAAGCTGAATTTTCAGCATCATTACTCCAGTCTTCAGTGTCACACATGTGACATCCAGTCTATCACATGATCCTTTAGAAATCATTCTAACATTCTGATTTATTATGAGTGTTGGAAACAGTTCTGCTGCCTAATATATTTGATTAATAAAAGGTTAAAAAGAACTGCATTTATTCAAAATAAAAAAAATATTTTCTAATAATATCAATCTTCTTTACTATCACTTTTTATCAATTTAACACATCCTTGCTGAATAAAAGTATTGATTTATTTCAACAACAAAAAAAAAAAAAAAAATTACTGACCCCAAATTACTGACCAGTCGTGTATATTGTTGTTACAAAAGATTTCTATTTTTAAAAAATCTGCTTCTTTTTATTTTATTTTTTTAACTTTTTATTCATCAAAGTATCCTAAAAAAGTATCACAGGTTATGAAAAAATATTAAGCAGCAGAACTGTTTCCAACTTTGATAATGAATCATCATATTAGAATGATTTCTAAAGGATCATGTGATAGACTGTAAAGTAATGATGCTGAAAATTCACCTTTGCATCACAGAAATAAATGATAATTTAAAGTATAATAAATTGAAAACCAATTATTTTAAATTGTAATACTATATCACAATATTACATTTTTTTCTGTATTTTTGATCAAATAAATGCAGGCTTGATGATGAGCAGAAGAAACTTCTTTCAAAAACATTAAAAATAGCAATGTTTCCAAACTTTTGACCTGTACTGTATATAAACACCAACAATATTTTTTATTCAGAAATTAAAAACATGTCCATTGCAGAATGATTGTGTATGAATTTATAGTGCATTTCTGAATAAATAAACAGATCTGAAAATAAATCTCGAATTTTCATAGACACATTACACATTTACTACTTAAATAATACTGTTTTGACTCTCTGTGTGTAGCAGGTTGCTAAGATTGGAAGGGGGAAACAACTATGCAACACTTCCTCACAAAAGTGGCGTCTGATTTTGTAAACAGTTTCACATTTTAGAATTATAGTCTATTATGTCATGCCTAAAGTCAATGTTGATGAGTTTTATCCAAACTAAAAGTACAACCCTAAACAGGCTAATACAATTTTATTTGTGTCTAACAAAAAACCTAGGAGTTGTCGGCTGTTAAACACCCTGATAAAACACAAACAACACCTCGGGGAATGAAAAGCCAAGCCGAACTAGTTTCTCTACAAGTTTTTGGCCCAGCTAGCAGTGCGCTAACATCTTCACAGGAATGATGGAATAACATTTAATGTGGCCCAACTAAAGTCTTCGCACAAAGAGGTAGTAAATCGCTCTTTTGTTCACTAATAAACCCACCTGTATGCAAGGGTCATGCACTCGAAGAGCTTCGTCAGGGAGGCATCAATAGAGAGATGCGACGTGCTAGTCTTCCCGAAATGATACGTCTGGCAGGTTTGTTTATTCACAGTGTCGAAATCGTAACCTTTCTTTGGGGGGTGATCGGTGTGAGGAGAAGACACCATAAAATGACCACTATGGATGATCTGTGATTCGCGTCCATCAGGTTTCTTTAATGAAATAGTCGGTTCCTCTGCGTCAGAGTCGTCGTCCTGCTCTTGCTTGATAGGAGCCCTCCGGTACTGCCGTGTATCTCGAGTAGCCATATTAAAAGACTTTTGCTACAATTTTTGGCACTGGCGATACTTCACATTATGCCACGACTTTCGTCCATTGCTACTGGGTTGATTTATATAGTTGTAGAAGCTATTTAGGTGGCCAGACTTTGCCGCTCGCCCTCAATATTAGCATGCATGCTAGTAACCTGAAGGGATTCGGTGGTGAACTGAACTCAAGACGGTCGTTACGTCGATTGGTTGACTAGAAAGCACACCCACAAACGCTGGGAAACACAATGAGGGCTGCAACTGTGCAAGTCAGTCAAAACTTATGGTCAAAACATACTTTCCTTCGGTTTCACAAACACGGTTTAAAGGGATAGTTCACCCAAAAATTTAAATTCTGTCAATAATAATCACCCTCATGTCATTTCAAACTCATTTTCAGAAGACAAATGAAGATCTTTTTGATGAAATCTGAGAGTTTTCTGTCCCTCCATTGACAGGCTACGCAACTACCACTTTGACGCTTCAAAAAGTTCACAAAGGGATTTTAAAACTAATCCATATGAATTGAGCGGTTTAGTCCAAATTTTCTGAAGACTCGATCGCTAATATGATGACCAGTTTGAATTTAGGCTTTTATTCACATAAACATTCAGGGCCGGCCGGCTGAACTCTTGAGTTTTACACAAACCTGCTATAGTTATGTTAAATAACACAAATATACTTTATGTTTTTAATCTCAATTAACCAATGTATTTCCTGCTGACTTTTTATGATCCAGTTCAACCATATGAATAAGCAAAAATGACTTTAGATAAACATCATATTTGTGTTTCATTTTTTAATTTTTTTATTGCTGAAGGGTGATTTTTTTGTTTTGTTATTAAAAACAAACAAGCAAGCCCAGCCCAGGTGAGACAAAGTAACGCAAAAGTAATGTAAAGCATTAAAATAAAATGCTTAATAAAATAGAAATAAAACTTTCCATAAAAAGTAACTAAGAAACACAGTAAGTTACTTTTTAGGGAGTAACTCAGTATTGTAATTCATTACTTTTAAAAGTAATTTTGCTCAACACTGCTCCTGGGACCCATAGACTTTTGTTCTCTGTAGTGGACATTGTATGTTAGTGAATTTCTCTGACAGCATGCATGTCATGGTTTTAATGTCCTGTAAAGAGGATATTCAGGGCTTTTCAGATATACCAAATGTTTGGAGGTTTCACCATGACTACAAATTCTCCTTTGTCTTTAAAAATGACTGACATTAATTTAGTTGATAATATTTTGTAATTATCATTTAAATATGACTAATTTTCAAATTGTTTGTCATAAATCAACAAAGAAATGATATATCAATATTCCAATGAATAATGATATATTATTATTAAAATGTTGGCAATTATTACTCCCATTATTACACTTTTTATTTCATGTTGCCCCAAGAACACATTAATATGCAAAATAGATAGTGTATTGAATGGGAAAACCCATTTATGGCCATTTTACCCACATGATGTATAAAGTAAAATGATATATCAATTCATTCCGTTATCTTTCAGAACATAGTTATGAGAATCATCTTTACACAAAGTTTTGTTTAAAAAAAAATCCTCAAACCTAAAAATTGATTGGTGAATGAAAGAAAACAAAACCCATTGGTTTTGCCTATACGGCATTAATGTATTTTTATTTTTTAAACAATTGAGTCCTGGTGGTGTCCACTGTCCCCTACTTATAACATGTGAATAAAATATCTTTTTTCAAAAATGTTTTTTTTCCCCTCCATTTGTTTCTTATGCTCTGAATGTAAATGACATGAAAAAAAAATAAAAAAAATGTATGGGTATTTTTCCCCCCTAAGGCACATTTTATAAAAGCTACTTAAATGTCCTAATTGAACTAATCCTGGCTCAATCTAAGCCGGTCTGTGAAACCAGGCCGTAATGTTCTTCGCTGAAAAAACTGGTTTTGCGATATTACATCTAATCTGGCTTTGAAACACTTGTAAAATAGTCTATCCTACTTAAAACACACAGATTTAGATTGACAAAGCAAGTGCACATAACATTCAGTAGAAAAATAGTTTATTGTATTAACAGGCATAAACGAAAACATTCACCATTGTTAGTGTTTTACATGACTACCTAAAAGGGATAAATGCAGAAAAGTAGATGAAAATGAACAGCAATAAAGTAATTAAAATAAACTATATACCAACTCTTCGAGAAGGGAAAAACATTCAGAACCAACACAGATCAATTTAGCAGGAAATGAAGAAAAAGGTTACTTTTAAAACAGGACAAACAGCATCCATTTACACGACTGAATCGACCAAACAGGGAAACCTTCACAGAGCGCTCCAGTCGATGGACTTCTTTCCTGACTTCTTCAGCAGTTCATTGGCCTTTGAGAAATGTTTACATCCAAAGAAGCCACGGTGAGCAGACAGTGGCGAGGGATGGACGGCTTGCAGAACATGGTGTCGATTCTACAAGTCAACAATCAGAAAACAATGTACAACTGTTTGGAATATTTATCGGATCTCCAGGCATATATTTTCTAGTTGTTTTAGAATTACACACATCAAGTTCTATGTTTCCAACATACCTTGTTAATCGCAGCCCCTTTCTTCTGAGCATAAGAGCCCCAGAGAATAAAAACAAGACCCTGCATGTTAGTGCTGAGCCAGTGTACCACCGCATCTGTGAAAATCTCCCAGCCCTTGTCTTTGTGCGAGTTGGCCTGGTGCGCGCGCACAGTTAGCACAGCATTCAGCAGCAGAACTCCTACAACAGACATTTATAAAGAGGTTGTCATTAAACACATTTACATGCACAAGGAAACTAGCTTATATGGCTATATATTCATTATATTGCATCTAACAGTGAACATTTTACTTTTTCAACTTTCTTTAGTGTGTAATATTGCTGTTTGAGGATGAAAAAGGTCTGCAAAGTTACAAAGCACAAAGTCACTCCAGCGGGAGTTATTCTCTTTATATCAGTAGCCGCGTTTCCATTACCCTTCACATTGCGCAAATTGAAATTGCGAATTGAAAATACGCCCGATGGAAACACGTCAACTTCGCTAAAACTCCCATTTATCGCAAAAAAGATTTTACGCTCGCATGAGGTGGTTTTTCAGGCAATTCGAAAAAGAAATATTTCACAAAACAACAATGGAAACAGTTTTTGCGCATTTACAGGTCAGCTGACGTAGATGACGCGGTGTGTTTGGACAGAATACGAGACAGAGTTCTTCATAAAAGACAAAAGAATTACAGGAATAATGGATTCTAAACCTCAAAGAAATGCCACAATCAAGACCTCGAAGCAGATATGAGGGAGAAACACCCAGAAACACCTCATATGTGCCGCTCACAAGTATAAGGGTCTTTCCTTGCCATTTATGATTGGATAACACACATACATCTCCTTCAAATAATAATAATGGCCAGTGCAGTGGCTGGGATATACATAAACCTACCAACGTCCGTTGCCATGATTTTTGGTATGACTAATCGCGAGAGGAAAAAATGAGATTTTAGTCGCATAATGACAGCGGAAAAGCCGTCATTTCGCAATAGTTTTTTGTCGACATTTAGAGAGAGAGAGAGAAAAAAATCTAATTCTAACTCCCTGAAATGCCTCAGTTGTAGACTTGAGTTTTCTTCTGGGAACAAACATGTCACAATATTCCTCATTTAAATAATTCCTGCACAAGACACATGCTAAATAAAGGGGTTGAGTTGCTTTAGTAGTGTTTTGAAACTTGAGGTTATGGTAAGAGGCGTGACATTTCCGAAACACGCTCGAAGCGGTTGACCAATCACAACACACGGATATAGCCGACCAATCAGAGGAGCATATTGTCCTTTTCAGAAGGAGGGGCTTCACAGAGACAGGAACTAAACAGGGCTGCGTTGTGTTTCGAAACTGCCAATGGTTCTATGATCAACTTAAGCTTACGATGCTTTTGAGAAACATTACTGACAGACTGGGAAGAGAGGTGATGCAACAATGTAAAATATGTGAAAAATAATGAGGTTTTTTTTAACATTCAAGCATGAAAACCTAGTAGAGACTCTAAAGTCTGGAACACACCAAGCCGACGCCGACGAACTAGCGCTGATGAAAGCCGACTGTGTTGTCGCCTTGCGTTGAGGTAAAAAGCTGCACTTGAACACACCGAGAGAACTACTGCCAACTGTCTGCCGCCCGTGTAAATGAGACAACTGTCTATTTCTGCAGATATATTCGTCTATATTTGTCATTCAAAAAGTGAAACCGGCAGACACACAAACAAACCTTAAACAAAGCAGTGCGTGCTTACTGTTTTGAATATCAATCCTGCTAAACACTTTCTTTATTCCACTCCGCTCATGTTAATATTGAAATATTCTCCAAGGAACACTCAGGTAAGATGACGTAACATTAGAATAGCCTTCTATCTGTACCGTTCTGACTTTTTTGCTCGCTGTTTTGTAGGGGTGTAACAATATATTGTCACAATATATCGCAATACAAAAATGCAACAATATGTATCGTGAATAGTTCACCCAAAATTAAAATTACCCTGTGAGAAAAAATTTCAGTTTTCAGAGTCAGTACTACATTAAACTACAATATATTATGTTGAATATAATGTATAATAATGGGGGAATATTAGTGGGTCCTGATAATGCCAAATGTCTGATGTTACCAGTAAAAAGTGGCCTACATTATTTTAAATATATCTAGCCAGTGACAGAGTGCAAGCATATTCGTCTAAAATAATCCTGTATTTTCAGGTTCAGAATCATGAATTTTTTTTTCTGGTGTCACAATTGTCCAAGCCTGTTCATTTACACCCACAATGTTATATCAAATTTAGCATTTAATCAACAGTACATTTTTTCTTAACCTTTTATTATATGTCTTGGAGTATCGCAATAATATCGTATCGTGAGTTCAGTATCGTGATATGTATCGAATCGTGAAATTAGGGTATCGTTACACCCCTACCGTTTGGCTATTATTCTCATGCACTGTCTCTTCACTAAGCTGAACAGCCAATCAGAGTTCTCTCTCTCACCGACGGCCCGACGCTGATTCAACATGTCGAATCGGCCGAAAAAAAGCCAACAAGGACCAATTTCTGCCGACAGTGCGGAACCCACTGAGAAACAGAGCGGACTTAAGACTTTGAAAAAAGGAATAATAATAGGTCAGATGGGAGAAAAGCATTTTTGCAAATTACTGATTCAGAAGATTGAGTTAATGTAGAAAAAGCCAAATGAATGTGCAATTCCAAATATTACTGGTTTAAACGAGTGTTTTCTTTCTTATTTTCTTAATAAACAATGGTTCCGGTTCTACATTTGCTTTGATTTGTTTGCATCGTGCACTGGTCCAATGCTCCTCTCTCTGATAATATATCCTTTTTCTTATATTTTCAGAGTGAGAGAAGACAGGAAGGAAAGGGAGAAGAGAGGACAGCAGGATCAGGAAAGGACCTCGAGCCAGTGGGGCCAGTTAATGCATAAGCATTGCTTCTATGTTAAAGGGATAGTTCACCCAAAAATGAAAATTCTGTCATCATTTACTCTCCCTCAAGTTGTTCCAAACCTGTATGAGTTTCTTTCTTCTGCTGAACACAAAGGAAGATATTTTGAAGAAAGATTGAAACCAAACAGTTGTGGGGCACCATTGACTTCCATAGTCACCTACATTCTTCAAAATATCTTCTTTTGTGTTCAGCAGAAGAAAGAAACTCATACAGGTTTGGATCATCTCGTGAAATTGTTTTATATTGCAATATATATAGCAGAAAAACTAAACATCACTATGTCAGTATTTTCCAGTATCGTACAGTCCTACTCTTGACATATCGTGCGGTGTCATCAGTTCTGTAATGAACCAGTAAAGTGCATGCCATGAAAAGGAGAAAGCATGAATCACACCTTGTGTTGCCCATCCTGTAAGATCTCCATGGCCGGGTTGCTCAAAGCCTTCGATGTCTGAAGCCAGTTCTTTGAATATGTTCACCAAGCTGTGAACAGCAAAAGTGACATAAAATAATTGCATCCAAAACAAAGAATCATATAGCCCTCATAATAATTTGTAACATCCTTGTGCTTATCTGTTCAATGCCATTAAAAATAACAGAGGTTGAAATTAAACATAAGATGTCAGAATATAATTTCACACAGTGTCTCGTTAAATTGTGTTTTACAGTTATGAACCTGAGAATTATGTTTGATTATCATTTTATTGCCTTTCTTAACCTTGAGGTTCTTATCTCAAGGGCATCAAGCCCATATTGATCCAGACGGATTTTCTCTCTCATCTGTAAATCAGGAATGAAATTCAAAGACGCTTATGAAGGGTCCGATCCCGGAATCCACTGCCGCATCAATGTATATCTAATGAGTGATTTATAATCAAGTTATTAATCAATATTTATCCTTCGAAATATTAAATGATTTGAATTACTTCATGCGTATGTTAAAGCATTTGTTTTACTTTTTCTCTTCAATCTCTAGAGAATAATGATAAATGTTGTTTGTACCTCTACTGAGAGAAAGAACATGCAATCAGGATGTTTTGGGAAAGTTTCCCGTTAAGAGCAAGAGCTCGACCGACTCCACCCTTGAAGAAGCTGTGTATCGGTGTATGTGCGCTAGTATTGTTTGTTACAGGTCCTGTATTGGTGAACATCTGGCACCCTGGGGAGATTGACTGACTTTAGAAACGCAGTTCTGCGACCTGGAAGATCACACCGTAACTCAAACTAGGGTCCAGGTGTCAGCCTTATTATAAATTGAGATATGCTACAGCATATCAGCCCATGTGTGGAAAATGTCTCTATTTCTTAGCCAATCAGAATCATCCAACCTGAAGTAATGACGTAGTTGTGACCTTAAAGAAAGGTATAATTGCTGTGAAATGTGAATGTATGGCAGAGCGGCCTACGAATTCCTTGCTGAGTATTGAAACTGAACAATATAGTTACATAATACACTGCCATTTAAAAGTCTCTTATGCTCACCAAGGCTGCATTTATTTGATTAAAAAATACAAAAAACAGTAATATTGTTAAATATTATGACAATTTAAAATAACTGTTTTCTATTTGAATATTTTAATATATAATTTATTCCTGTGATCAAAGCTGAATTTTCTGCATCATTACTCCAGTCTTCAGTGTCACATGATCCTTCAGAAATTATTATATTATGATTTGATGCTCAAAAAACCTTCATTATTATTATCAATGCTGAAAACAGTTGTGGACCATTTTTTCAGGATTCTTTGATTAATAGAATTTCAAAAGAACAGCATTTATCTGAAATAGAAGGCCATTTACACTTGGCCACATAAATACCTCTCCACAAAACAAACATAAATCTGATCTTCAATTCCCACACTATCAGCAAATTTGACGGAGTTCACATCAGTGAAAGATATGAGCTGCATTTAATTGATCATCAGCTAATTTTAAAATCACAGACCGCAATAGGGGCGAGCGGCAACAGCACTGGAACGATCATTTAGTTTCTTTACTTGTAATGAAGATGATTGTGTGTTGAGCGTCTGCGACTTACAGTTTTATTTGCGGTAGTTTGCGCATCGTCTTGCTGAAGAGATACACTGCTCATCTGCGGTTATATCTGGCTATATAACGTCATATAGCCAATAACACTCACACGTTTCTTTTTTTAGCATTGTTGAGATGAATAAAATGTACATAATGTGGTTTCAACAACCAGATGCATTTACACTTGTCCAGTTTTGTCTGGAAAGCGTCTCAGAACAACTCCTGAAGTGGTTTGAGTGATCAGAGTTAAATTCTTCTCAAATGTGTTTAAGAGGGCATTTACACCGGATCTTTACACGATCGGATAGCTATCCGATCTGAGAAAACGCAAGAAGTGACCAGGAGTAAACAGGCCCTTTGGTTAGAATAATTCAAAAATGTGTAGTGTTGGGAAACACAGATCTAATATCATTAAATATTAAAGTGTCTGTATAATATGTGTTATTTAATTCAATTTTAGGGGTTGTTTTGTTTGTTTTATGGAGAGCTTAGATAATCAGGCCAATAAGAGACTTTTAACTACAATTTACATTTTTATTATAAAGACGTTTCATTAAAAAAAAGGTCTACAGATTTATAGAGATCAGGTAAAACCATTTAGAAACTGGTTCATGGTTCACAGGAACTGCCCCCTAGCTGCAAACCACTAAAATGTTTTGAAACAGTTATGCCAAAGCCTTGTCACATGACTTCGAATCACCTAATCACTGGTTTAAAACAAATGATTCAAAGCAAATCAATTGCTAATTGATACATTTCACAATATAGTAATCTGTAAAACTGCTTTGAAATGGTGTGTATTGTGGATAGTGTTATGACGACTGCAAGACAAAACCTTGGTGGAGGTGGCACAGGTCTCTGAACGCTGAAGCAAAGCCCGTGAGCCTGGTTCGGCCCATGATAAGGGTCCTGGCCCAGTATCACAACCTTTACCTAGAATCACAAGAAAAAATATCATTATAAGGTGCAAGACACAGTGTTTTGTTTTTTGATGCCATTTTTCATGCAACCCCTTTGGACCCTTTTAATTTCTTATAGTTTCCATTCACCACCATAGAAGTTTATATAAATGATGTACTAATCATGTTTTACTAATGCGCCATTGTAATCTTTAATCTAAATATCTTCCCCTCCCTCTTGCAGCACATCTCTCCTCTGATGATGTGTTTCCTGTCACATGAGATCCACCAATAGCAAACCACAACCATCCAAACAATTCCCCATGAACAAAATCAAGTCCCGTCCTACATTTTTTTTCTTGTTCAAGAAGCCGTTTCACGCAGATATACGTCACAATAGTAAAGAAAAGACTATCGCAACTTCCATTTCATGTCGATTTTAAAGACTGTTTCCAAACGCCAATTTAACATCTGACTGGAAATGTTTGAGGAAAACATTTCTGATGAGCACATGCAAAAATACCACTTCCATCTGAAAATATGCATATCAAAAAGAGATATTTGCAATGTATGCATGCCATCACATATATGTGCTATTAGAGGATGACTATAAAGCTAATAGATATTGAAAAACAACTAAACTTCTTTGACTTCATGGAGACTTTAAAGCAAAATAAAGCAGCTAAATTCTCTGTGCAAGCTAAATGCTTTTGAACATAATTCTTTATCTGGTGATTTTAACATTTGGCAACTAAAACCAAAATAAAATTGCCTCCTAAATGTTTCATTTTGTCATTTTTTTCTGTCTAAAGCATTGCTGGGGTTTAAAGGCAGGGTAGGTAGGATTTTTCTAAAAAAAAAAAACCTTTCCAAATTTGTTTAAACTGTCTTTATATACCAATACATAATTAAAATGTAAGTACTCTGAAAAAGAGAGTATAAAAATCGAGTGTCTGTAGACCTCTCACGACTGTTGTAAACACAGCTCATTATTTCCATTCACTCCACCCCCTCCCTTCTGAGCTCCTTCCAAAGCCACGCCCCCAAAACACATGAATGCGCGACGCCAAACGCTCAGGCTCAGCTGGAAGACGCATTTATTTACCTGAGACGAGTGGAGAGGAAGGAGCGCAGTGCATGCAGTGACCATGTCAGAATCACATGTAATAAAATACCTAACTTTATCATTATGAATATAAACAAATAAGATTTATTTTAGTACTCACTATCAAGCTAGCATATCGATACTGGTAAAGTTTAAAATATACTTTGTTTGATTCGGTAACAAGCTATATTTATAGGTAACGAGCTATATTTATAAGGCAAAGCTAAAAACAGGTTGCATTGATGCACGTTTTTCCATTACCATCAGTTACACTGTGATGAAGGTGAATTTCGTGTAAGATTCATAACATATACGGTGTTTTGCGAGTTTCCATGATGAAAACATTGTTGACTCTAATGAGGACTACACTCCGGAGACAAGTACCGCTTCGTCGGTTCGAGGACAGGTCCGAGGTCGAGGGCGAGCAGAGGTCGTTCAAGAGTGCGGGCAACCAGGGTCCCAGGAAGTAGTTTTTGCCTTGTTTGCCTTCGCTGACTGAATATGCAGGTGCTTTGAATTTTGAATGCTCTTTCTCTGCCATAATTTTACTCTTCGTAGGTTCCGTGCCTCTCAAATCAAACGGGTGCGCGCGCATATGGGCAGATCTAGCAACAGGGGTGGTAGCCATGGTTGCGAGAGTGAGTGACAGTCGCCCAAACCAATCAATTGTTTCGTCCCGAATGGAAATAATGAGCTGTGTTTATTGCAGATTAAAAGGTCTACAGTCACTCGATTTTTATACTCTCTTTTTCAGAGCACTTACATTTTAATTATGTATTGGTATATAAAGACAGTTTAAACAAATGTGAAAAAAAGTGTTTTTATAAAAATCCTACCTACCCTACCTTTAAATGCAAAGGAACAACTGATTAGTTTGACCTGCCTTACACTGAAAAAAATGATTCGTTGAATTTAATAAAAAAATCTTATGGTAAGTGGTTGCACACGATTGATTTTAGCTACATTTAAACAAATGCATTAAGTTGAACTAAAATTGATTAAGTTCAACGTAATGCATTTGTTTAAATGTAGCTAAAATCACCTGTGTGCAACCACTTACCATAAGATTTTTTTATTAAATTCAACAAATAATTTTTTTCAGTGTACATACATGACATTCAACTCACATCTTGTATGTCACATGTCCGTGTCCAGGAGAAAACTTCATTTGAGGGAGGATAGATGGTGTGTTTTTTCCTCTCCTCAGCAACAAAAGACATCAACTGCGAAAGACAAGCACTGCTGTATATTACTCTTCTTTTATCAAGGGTTAAAGTTAAAATGATTGTTCATGTCTTACTTACTGACTTAAAGTAGTTCTTCCCGAATTCTGCACTGAGAGCTTTCCTCCAGCTCTCTCCAAACCCGTCAGGAGCAGTTTGGAGAGCAGAGAGCCTTTCCAGAGCCGCCTTTTTGTTTTTGTTGATCCGTTCAAGTTGCTCAGGACTCAGTGATGAAGATGAGCTGGTGAAGTCTTCGCCCTCCAACTTTTGCTTTTTCCCCTGAGGCGATATTTTAATGTATTTGGTTGAATTCCAAGATCGTTTGGCAGCACGACCGAGCATTTGTACATTTAAAAAACGAAGACAAGCTATACTTGAAAACATTGTATATTTGTTGTGTCGTAGAATGCCTTCTCAAAATGCATCATGCCAAGACTTAAATGATTTAGTAAACCGTTAGCGCTCCACCATATTGGTTGCAGGCACGACCAGAATGCGCGAGATTTTGATTTATAAACAACTAAAATATGTGCAATTGACATGTAAGCGGTTTTGTTTACACTAACATTTTCGCAGTTTGTTGTTTGAAGTGATAGCCAAAACTACTTCTATATTATAAAGGTGCATTAGCGCCAACCACTGGACTGGAGTGTGGGCAGCAGATAGACAGGAACAAAAAAAGTAAATAAATATAAAATTACTATTTAATTCAATTATTTAATTTTTGAAATAAATAATTAGTATTTTTCAGATAATTTATTAGGACGTAAAACTACTTCCGGAACTACATTTCGCGGGAATAGGGGAAAAGAACAACGAGGTGTCGTCAGTCAGAGCCTATTTTTTACAGTCTATGGTCAGAGCTCGTAAATGAACATATGTTCAACATATAAATAAAGCACCACCACTTTCATTCATATTTCAAGCGAAATGTGTCGACATATGACTCCCAGTCCAGCCGCAACAGACCAGAGTAAATAAAGTGTGTTTTACTCACATCATCTCTTGCATCTCCTGAGCATGTAAGATTTCTTTTTTTGCACGCTGGCGAAAAGAACGACTTAATACTTTTCTGTCCAATCATTTCCGCAAATAAAATTAATATTTAAACGAAATCGACTTTAAAAGAGCGTATGGCTCGAGGTATGGGGTAGCGTGCAGTTATAACTCCCGCCAGATGACGTGATGACGTCACGTGCTCGGCGTGCGTACATAGAGTGACAAAATAAGATAAAAGTTGTTACATTTAATATTTTACATTTTTGTTACCCCTGTAATAGCACACTTTCTAAGTAGGCTATATTCAAAACTATTGAGAAAAAAAATGCTATTTTTGTTCTTTTATCCTAACCCTAACCCTAACCCTAACAACACAAACTCTTGGATTCAGGGTTGACGATAATAGGGTATAATTCTTATGTCTATGATTGTCACAAAAAAATCTTTGAAATGTCAAAATTACCCTGTGTTTACACTATAATAGCCTAAAGCCTAAATGTTTTTCTCTGGCTATTGATTTTATTGATGTTGCTGTTGTTATTAGTTACTTAGTATAATTTAAAGTAAGTCGATTTTTGCATGAATAAAAAGCTTGTGTATGCCATGGCTATAGTATAATGATTGTGTACATGTAACTCTGTTTTGTTCTGTACTTAAAGGCCTAAGTACAGGCCTATTTTCATTAATAATATGATTAATATAATAATTCATGATTATAAATTCTTTAATGAAAAGGGATGTGGCATAGGAGGGAAAGACAAGGGAAGACAGAAAACAACCTTGCAAGAAAGACAGTTTAGGCTATAAGATAGAGACATGTAAAAAAAAAAAAAAAAAAAAAAAAAGATAGAGACATGTCAATAAAACCACAGCGACCCTGTGTGGTCACCGGTGAAGCAAACTGCAAATCCATTACACTATAGTTAATATTTATTATTTCCAAACAAAGTTTGTTTTCCCAACTGTGATCATGATAGTAATATTTTGTGAGGATGACTGGACACATAAAGTGTTGCAATTTTGCCAAAAAACAAGAAGCATTGTTGTAATGAGCACATACTCATTCCTTATCTTTTGCTATGCATTGAAATAAATAGTTTACTATTTAGAAGAAATATTATACCAACAACCCTTCTCAAGCAAAGTTAAAATGTTTCAAATTAAGATGAAAAGAATTCGGCAGTTCTGATTATTAAATGTTATTGGAACATAGTTCATATTCCATTGTTAATTTGATGACAAAATTCTGAAAAATTAGATCAGCATAATTTGATGTCAGATGTCACTTGGTTTGATATTATCTAATGTAGAATGGGGTGAATTCATATTAAGTGGGGTTGATTTCAGGATATTGTTTATGATCTGAAATCTGTTTATCATTTTGAAGTGACGGCTTTGCCAAGTAAAAATGTATTTTCAAGAATAGCAACGCTGTTTTCCTCACTCTTCTTCAGTCATTTCCTGTGGACTTCTGTTAAGGTGAATAGCATGTGGTAAGCTAAATTAAAAACTTAAAAGACTAGCCTATAGGAAAAAGAGAGATGATGCCTCATCAAGCCAGTGTTGAATGAGTTAAGGTATTAAACAATAACAATAACAAATCATACTGAAATTAACCATGTGAAAAAGTTATGGTATGAGGTGTCTATGTTTATTAAGGAAAAGCTACTTTTTAATTTTGTTTTGCATTTTGAAAATGTAATTTTTGGATATTCAAAGTATGATAATAGTGTGATTAAGGAGGCTTCTGTAATTAATCTGTTAATTTTATTAGTCAAATTTCACATCCATAAGTGTAAGTTTTCTAACAAAAAGCCCCTTTTCTCACTATTCCTTAATTTGTGTACTGTCTTCAAAATCTTTGATTGATATTATTTATTTAGATTTATATATATATATGTGTGTGTGTGTGTGTGTGTGTGTGTGTGTGTGTGTGTGTGTGTGTGTGTGTGTGTGTGTTTGTGTGTTTTCTTTGCTCCCCTGTCTCTAAAAGTGTTGTTTTAAAGCAATAAATAAATAAAAATTAACCACTTTGCATGAAAAAAAAAAAAAAACTTTACAATTATTCACTGATACATGATTTCATATTAGGCTATATTAGTGGGTTTTGTTGTTGTTGTTTTTTCTGATCCCGCCCATCGGTCCTAACAACAAATCATTGTGTATTGTAGCCTGTTGGTAAGGTTAATTTTTATTAATTAAACACAGAAAGCGCAATACATTTATCATCGTTGCCAGCTTTAGCCAAAACCAGGAAAATACACATTTCCCGCAGTCATTAACTTGCCTTAGATTTGTCTGGAGTGTTTGTGTTTCATCTCTTTAGCAGTTGATGGAGCCACTTGTCGCTAATAGGCCTTTCATATATCAAAGCGCATGGAGTGGCCTATATGTGTATTCTAAACACAATGTATTGGGTAAATGATGGAACAAAATAGAACGGGTCAGTAAAAAAATAAAAAGTCTGTCATTTTCACAATAGGCTATCCTATATTAAACAGCGCAACTCGACGCAAAGTCATCTTTTCCCCAAATGTTGCACATATTAGGCTAATTGTGTGCATTTGGTAAGATGGTAAAAAAGAAAGAAAGTTGTCTTTCTGACCTGAAATTGACCTGAAAGTGATGGAGCCTCATGCCAACAAAGTTGAAAAACGCACAGATTACTGAAGTAATCTCGGGTTTAGATTACTGTTCATTCGTCGTACACCGCTCTTAATCCGTAATATCATCCTTAGATAATAATATGTCCCTGGATATTAGAAAAACGCATCCAGGGAATAGGTCTAAAAATATTACCTATATAACGGAACACGATGTTTAACTGCTGACTTTAGCTTTGTGTATTGCCAGGCTGTACACAGATTGCTGTGACAAATCCTTTGCAATTTTTCGATCATTTTTTGATTTGATGAATACAATTTTTTGATGAACGAAACTCTCAAAACGCGTTTATTTATTCCCCCTTTTATTGTGAGGTTGTTGGAATATCAGTTGGTCTCTTTATTTGCTTTTTTTTTTGATAGCCTAGTATTTTATTTATAGCCTATATATTATTATTTAATAATTGTATTAATTTATTTAGGTGCATTTTTATTTAATGCCTATTAACTCGCATTGAAATAACTTGATCGAACGCCAACATTTTCTGTGGAAAAGAAGATGTTGGACATCTGAGCCTTTGAGGAGAGCGTGTTTTGTGGTTATTTGCCTGATAAAGGATCTGAAAGACATCAGACAGAAGCGGATCTCTGTTTTCCTGCAGCTTCAGGACAGGAGATGGGCACGAAGTTGCCAGACATGCTAGAGGGATTAGGTGGGGGTGGGGGTGGGGGTGGGTGGGGGGAATCAAAGTTGAAAGCATTTGTATTCTCCTCTGACTCAGGCTGTCGCTGTTCCTGCGACGACACCTTGAAGCGCGATAGGAGCGTGTGGGTGTGAAAAGCAGCGAGTATAAAGTAGGTGGGTTTGAATGCGCTCGGAAACATTTCAGCGTTGGACGCGAGCAGGACTGGAACCTCAGACCGAGAGCTGAACTTTTACAGTGCAAGCTGGACTATGGCATTGTTTTTTGACCAGTCGTTCGATTTAGTTAAAAAAATAACCGTGGACACTGAGAGAGATTTTATTTTCAACTCAAACATGGTCCAGTTTACAGGTGAGCATGTTAATAACTTTGGGTTAAACACGTTTGTTGGATTGGGTAACACATTATTTTAAAGTAAACTATCCTTGTTAGCTACATATGTTGTATATAAAGATTTATCACAACTTAAAATTCAACATTAGAAGAAGAAATATTTAATGTGTTGTTTTAACTTAAAAAAGAACGTAGGCTACTTGACTTAAAGTATTACGTTTTGTTAACTTTGGTTTAGTTTAGTTAAGTTTCATATTTAAGTTATTTTAACGAATTTTTAAGTCGTTATAGCCTAACTAATTTCAGCAAAAAAATGTACCATAGTAATAACAGTAAATTATGCATATTTACATGCAACTAACCCTCAACCAAACCCTAATCCTAGTATGTTGTTAATTAATATTACTTAGTACTTAAATATATAATTACACTGTAACAATGACATATTAAAATAAAGTGTAACCTTGGATTGTTATAGACTACTTTGAGCAATTGAATAATCATTGTTCTTATTCTTTCTTTTGTGTTATTTTCGCTATATATTTTTTAAATAGAAAGGCCGTTCTTTATAAAAACGTTCCCTCTATACCAGCACTCTTCGATTATTTATTTCCATTGATGGAATCTTTAACATCCTCTGAACTTTTCAATTGGACAAAAGGTTCTTTAGATTATTAAAATGGTTATTTTAAGAAAAGGTGTTTATGGAACCCAGAAAGGTTATTCAATGGGCGCGGGACCTTATTTTAAGAATGAGTCGGGAAAGATGTGTTTTCTGACACTTTACTAAACAAGTGACTTTAATTTTTAGATGTAACAACCAAGCATACGCTGTCTTCTCCTGAACGCGAAAGAACTTACAGTGCTGATGGGCAGAGGAAAAGGAAGAGGACGATTTTTAGCCGCGCGCAATTGTCAGAATTGGAGCGCGCGTTCATGATTACGCCGTATCCAGACATCACTCTGCGCGAACGACTGGCTGCGCTCACACTGCTTCCAGAGAGCAAAATCCAGGTAATATAACTGTAGTGTAATACGATGAATTATGTTATTTTGATCTCAACGTCTTGATTTCACATTTTAATATTTATTTCCAGGTGTGGTTCCAGAACAGACGGGCTCGCAGTATGAAAAGCAAGAAGCTGACCACACCAGTAAGGAGGAGTCTAGGCGGGGAAGTGAGCTCTGGATGTATACCTGTCACTACCTTTCAAACAACCAGTCTTGATTTAAACCCAGAACTAAATTCTGGCGTCCATGAACAAAGAGACAGGGCAACAGAGGTCAACAGAGGCCCGGGTCACCATCAGCAAAACCTTAGACAAGCTCTGAGTCCCTGGTCTCAAAATCTCCCGCACCCAACGCCACCCCATCCCTCAATCTCCCCAGACCTGCCTGGAGTCCTACAGTGGGGGAATAGACACTCGGAAACAACAGGAGTGTCATCTTTCTCCAATTGTCCATCGGACAGATTGGCTCAGTATCCGTTCCAAAACCAGTCGAACAGTCTCTGGCAGAACAACTGCTTCACGGCTCACCCTGAAGCGTTCTCTGGACACCAGCTGAAATCATACTGTCCTGCCAATCAGGCCATATATTCCTCCATGTCTGTGGACCAAGTGATCCCCACACATCAAACCAGTTTAGATGGAGCACTTCAGAGACAGGCTTTGACACACTATCCTCAGACCTCACTGGGAGATATTTCTGACCTCATATATAAAGCAGCTGTAGTCACCAATCTGGAGGACTGCTAAACAGAACTTCATTTATTGTTACATGAACACTATTGTAAAAAATATTCTCTCTGGTGAACTTGTATTTGTCTCCAATGTCTTAAATGTGCTAATGGTACTTATGTTTACAGTAATATGTGCAAATGGAACATGCTTCTCCTCCTCCTCTTCTTCTTTTTGTATTTTTTATATATTGTTGTTGCTATTTTGCACAACTACAAATGTGAAGAGCTAGTTTAGGATTGTCCAACATAGGCAGGATTGTGAAAATGCTTTTATTGTTGCGATACAGTCAGCAAAAGAGAAGAAAGCCTGCACTCTAAAATGCTTTGACCTGACCAGCTGTTTCCCTGTATTAAATAATACAAAATATTTTGTATAACAAATGTAAATAATGTTTTTAATGTGTTTCTGTGGGTTGTGATTGAAAAACTTTCCTCTGTATTCTCTTTATCAAGATGTTCACATTGTGTGTATTATTATTATTTATGTAAATAAATCACTTGTATATTTATTTACATTCACATTTAACAAATGAATTGGTATCTTTGCCGTAAAAATTACACTTACATCTGACAATAGTAATTCTTCACAAGTAAACATCTCGTTTGTTTGCTAAACGTGTAACATATTAGGATATTGCTGCATTAATCTAGCATGTACTAATGCGCAAATCAATTTCAACCAATCTTTTATTCATAACATCAAAGGTATTGTTGGGGTTTTATATAATCTTAAAGATAAGACAACCACATGTGAAATACAATGTGTTGCAATAACAAGGAACAGAAATGAAATCAAAATTCCACCTCACCAGAACAAAAACAAAAACAAAACCTGGGAATAAACAACAAAATAAAATAAAAAATAATAAATGAAAGATAACAATAATAATAAAAAAAAATTAAAACCCCCAGGGCTCATGTTTTATCAGCTTATGGGTCTTAGATTACATTTGGATTTGAAGATCCAAACAGTATATTACTGTCGAAGTAATTATGGAGAAAATATCAGGGATAACTGGACACTGATCTCTATGTATCATAATCATCTCAACACAAAATAATCTTCAAATAAAATATAATAAATTCTCATAATCCTAGTGTCAAATCTACAGTCATACTCTGTTTTGTGTGTCAGCTTGTGTGTGTGTTCCTGATGCAGCTACATCCTTTAATCCAAAGGAAGATATTGGAGGGATATGTGCTTATTTTGTTAGAAGCAAAACAGGAAATATAATAATAATCATAGACAGGTTGATCGGTACACAATGTTAGGTGATCCTGTATAATTCCTTTTCATTTTCCTTTTGAGCCTTCAGATCATTCTTTCAATACAGCACAAGATGGCAGTAGAGCCACCCTTTAAGCTGTAATGCATATAAAAAATAAATATAATTATGACACATTATTATTATTATTGATAACTATTATTGAGTATATAACTATGTAAAAAAAAAAAAGAAGACTTCTGATGAAAAAGCCTCTAGGTCCGTTTAAAGCTTTAAAGGGGTGGTTGATTATGATTTCATTTTTCTAACTTTAGTTAGTGTGTAATGTTGCTGTTTGAGCATAAACAACATCTGCAAAGTTACGACGCTCAAAGTTCAAAGCAAAGGGAGATATTTGCTTTTAAAGAAATCGCTTTTTAAGGACTACAACAAATGGCTGGTAGGGACTACACGACATTCCTCCCGGGTTAGTGACATCACTAACCCTAAAATTGACATAAACCCCGCCCCCTGAACGCGATTTATAGATTATCAAGACAGAATATGCTAATCAATGACTAGAAGATTCAGAAATACCCATTCAGGAATGTTGTCTACATGTTGCCACTTCTCCTTGAGTCTCTCCATCTTTGTCTAACTCCGGTTTGAAAGGCTAAAAGTTTGTGAAATTTGTCTGTGTGAGTGCAAGCAGTTGAAGCTCCGCCCCCTGTGCCGGGAGCAGCAGCTCATTTGCATTTAAAGGGACAGACACTAAAACGGTGCGTTTTTGCTCACCCTCAAAAAGTGACAATTTTAACATGCTATCTAAAATGATCTGTGGGGTCTTTTGAGCTAAAACGTACATACACACTCTGGGGACATCAAATACTTATTTTAGATCTTGTGAAAAGGGCATTATACCACCCCTTTAATATTAACATTTTTATCAGGCTCCTGTAGGTTTCTACCCAAGTACTGGCATTTCTGAATGGGCTGAGGCTGGGATTTAGTGAGTTTGAAGTGAAAGTATTTGATGAACGTATACTATGTGAAGAGAGCATTCACTCAATATTATTATCTCATTTTTGACAGAGGTGGCTTTGAAAGGCTTTTGCATCAGAGGTCTTCATATAGATTTTATACAACATGGATTTTATGTCATTTTAAGTTAACACAGCTGGCCTGGTGTCTTTGGAAATCTTTATGATTTTATTTCTCATCCAGTGATGTTTATCTGATTTCTGAATATTACATAAAGCGGGTTATTCGACACATATGGGTAAACAGCACATGCACAGATACCTCAAGTCGCACTCAAGCACCCCTTTTGGCCCCTTACTACTGAGATAAGTGCCCTTTTTTATAAGACATATATTTGTAGGGACACAGCTTTGATTTAGTAAGAAACTGTAGGTTTTATTGAGTTGATTGTTCCGGAATACATACTTTACATGGCATCTTTTCAATGAAACTATACTTGTGTTTTTGTTTTAAGATGTGTTCCATATAGTAGTACACTGAAATGATATATATTATATATATATATATATATATATATATATATATATATATATATATATATATATATATATATATATATTTTTTTTTTTTTTTTTTTTTTTTTTTTTACAGATACACCAAAATGAAAGTTTTCATTGAGCCAAAAAGCCAGAACAAAAAAAGTTTAATAATCAATCACATTTATTTAATAATCAACATTCAAGTGAAAATGGAGTTGTATAATTCATTTAAACTGCACATAATGCAGTTCTATATTAACTTTTTAATTATGTAAGTATGTTTGTACTCTAAATCGTTGTTGAATATAAACATTTAAAAGTGGCTGTGATAACATGTTTTCGTGGCAGATTTATTAAAACATACATTAAATAATAAAGACTACAGGTTAAGTAGAATCCTTGAACTGCCACCTTAACGTGGTGGAGGGGTTTGAGTACCCGAATGACCCTAGGAGCTATGTTGTCCGGGGCTATATGCCCCTGGTAGGGTCTCCCAAGGCAAACAGGTCCTAGGCGACGGGTCAGACTAAGAGTGGTTCAAAATACTCTTTATGAGACAAATTAAATCAAGGACCGTGACGTCGCCCGGTATGGCGCAGCCGGGGCCCCACCCTGGAGCCAGGCCCGGGGATGGGGCTCATATGTGACAGTGACACCTGGAGGGGCATGATTGGGAGGAACTACCCCGAGCGGTGTTCAGTTATTGGACTTCTGTGCTAGTTACAGCTTGTCCATAACGAACACCATGTTCAAGCATAAGGGTGTCCATCAGTGCACGTGGCACCAGGACACCCAAGGCCGTAGGTCGATGATCGACTTTGTGGTTGTTTCATCTGACCTGCGGCCGTATGTCTTGGACACTCGGGTAAAGAGAGGGGCGGAGCTGTCAACTGATCACCACCTGGTGGTGAGTTGGATCCAATGGCAGGGGAGGAGGCTGGACAGACTCGGCAGACCCAAGCGTACTGTAAGGGTCTGCTGGGAACGTTTGGCCGAGTCCCCTGTCAGAGAGATCTTCAACTCCCACCTCCGGCGGAGCTTTGACCAGATCCCGAGGGAGGCTGTGGCTGTGGCCGTAAGGTCTCCGGTGCCTGTCGAGGCGGCAATCCCCGAACCCGGTGGTGGACACCGGAAGTAAGGGATGCTGTCAAGCTGAAGAAGGAGTCCTATCGGGCCTGGTTGGCTTGTGGGACTCCTGAGGCAGCTGACGGGTACCGGCAGGCCAAGCGAACTGAATTTTTATGGACAGAATTTCTAGGCGCAGCCAGGGGCTGGAGGGTGTCGGGTTTGGTGACAAAACGATTTCGTCTCTGCTCTTTGCGGATGATGTTGTCGTGTTGGCCTCATCAAGCCAGGACCTTCAGCATGCACTGGGACGGTTTGCAGCCGAGTGTGAAGCGGCTGGGATGAGAATCAGCACCTCCAAATCCGAGGCCATGGTCCTCAGTCGGAAAAGGGTGGCTTGACCACTTCAGGTTGGTGGAGAGTTCCTGCCTCAAGTAGAGGAGTTTAAGTATCTTGGGGTTTTGTTCACGAGTGAGGGAAGGATGGAACGAGAGATTGACAGACGGATCGGTGCAGCTTCTGCAGTAATGCGGTCGATGTACCAGTCTGTCGTGGTGAAGAAAGAGCAGAGCCGCAAGGCGAAGCTCTCGATTTACCAGTCAATCTACGTTCCTACTCTCACCTATGGTCATGAGCTTTGGGTCATGACCAAAAGGACAAGATCCCGGATACAGGCGGCCGAAATGAGCTTTCTCCGCAGGGTGGCTGGGCGATCCCTTAGAGATAGGGTGAGAAGCTCGGTCACTCGGGAGGAGCTCAGAGTAGAGGCGCTGCTTCTCCACATCGAGAGGGGTCAGCTGAGGTGTCTGTTCCGGATGCCTCCTGGACGCCTTCCCGGGAAGGTGTTCCGGGCCCGTCCCACTGGGAGGAGACCCCGGGGAAGACCTAGGACACGCTGGAGAGACTATGTCTCCCGGCTGGCCTGGGAACGCCTCGGTGTTCCCCCGGAAGAGCTGGAGGAAGTGTCTAGGGAGAGGGAAGTCTGGGCTCTCTGCTTAGACTGCTGCCCCCGCGACCCGGCCCCGGATAAGCGGAAGAAGATGGTATGGTATGGTATGGTATGGTTAAGTAGAAATGTAATAAATATGAAATATGAGTGCATATATTTCTTAAAATTCTCGTCTCTTATAGAGTTACTTTTTTCCTGAGTTTATGAACATTGAATGATTTTCATAAGGTAAATGTAATGTTTCGTGACATTGTTTACAAGCTGTTTTATTGACGTCTTTCCGCTGTAGAAACTGACTGAGCTATTACATGATTACATATATTTGATGTACATGTTTTTATTGTGCTGTAGGCCTAACAAGTATTAAAGTGGTAGAGATTTATTTTCCATTTTGGACGAAATAGTTTTGTAGGGCCAAAATCAAGGACCATAGCGCAGACATTTCATTAGCGCTTCTCAGATGGCACGTTCGTTTACACAAAAATTTAAATTCTGTCATTAATTACTCGCCCTCATGACGTTCCAAACCCGTAAGACTTTTGTTCATCCTCAGAATAAAAGTTGTTCACCATATAAAGCGATTGAGTCTCTTCAGAAAAGTTTGGACTATACTACCGCTCAATTCATATGGATTAATTTTACGATCTCTTGATGAACTTTTTGAAATGTCAAAGTGGCTGTTGTGAATTTGAATTTTTCGGTGAATTATCCCTTTAAATGTGTCAGGGTCTATTGTTGTGTCCTGAATATTTTTGGTTGCCGACATGTCAGTGCCTCACTAAAAAAAAAGACTTCATAATTATGAAAGACAATCATGATGATTTAGTTTTCGTTCTTCTACAGATCATGACGAACCTCAAATGAGACCCGATGGTTTCCAGTTCCACCCACCACTCCCTCCTGGTTGTTCATCCTTGAGCGTTCCTCCACCTCTACCGCTGGGAACGCCTCCAACCACACCTCCAGTCCCTAAGGGTACTCCACCAGCAACTCCACCTACAAGTGATTCTCCATCCACCCAAGGGAGGGGGATGACGGAGGGGGAAGAGTCAGAGGATGGGCTGACTTTGGAGGAACTGGAGGAGCAGCAAAGGCTTCTTTGGGCAGCCCTTGAAAAGGCAGATACTACAACCAACAGTGATTCTGAAGCTGGAGCTTCTGGGCCCCCCGTCCCAAGTTCACCCAGTGTTGTCACTTCACTTAAGCTTGACACAGAGGAAGAAGGAGAAAAGATGGAGGACTTGAGTCATGCTTATGAAATCCAGAGCACACCAACTTCACCTGGTGATCCAGTAACTAATTGCGAGGGTGAGACGATAGATAAAACAACCTGTGATGGTCAGGAAAAACATTCAGTCAATGAAAACATGATCGATTTGAGTGATATTATCGTCCTGGGTGAAATTTATGAGGAAAACAGTAATAATAGTGGTTGATGACACGGAGGAAACTGCCATAAATAAAGTAGCTTTCGTCCCGCACCGTAGTAGATTTGCTGCGGGAATAATTCCTTTTGAGGACACTCCTGAGTTTACAGAAGTTGCTGAAGCAACGGGGGTTTACCTCAAGATTCGAGATTTACTAAAAGCTTCTCCAAAAAACAAGAAATAACTGAAGTCGTCTGTTTTTACTGCCCACCTGTGGACAATAAGCATTGTTTGTTTCTCTTACTACAGTCCTTTTGTAAGTAGTTTTACTTTTTTTTAATCTTACCGCACAATTTTATCTCTGTGTCTGATTTAGAGTGTACGGAGCGCTAGATTTAACGAGTTGTAGCTGACGAAAGTAAGTCATTTTAATGAACCCTTCCAGTCAAACTTTTCGCTGCTAACATCTAGGGTTATCGCAATAGCAAAAACATATCTTATGATACTACTGTATACCAGCTGAAGAATCAAGATACCAAGTAGTATCATGATACATTGCAGTACTGTTGTAATTCATATATATAGATGTAATTGAAAACCACTAGACTAGACTTTTTTTTTAGACATTTATTGGGGGTCTTTCCTCTCGGTTCCATTCTCAGAGCAACAGTCAAACGGAGAGGGCCAACCAAGATTTGGAACGAGTGTTGCAGTGTTTGTTGTCTTCGAATCCATCCTCTTGGAGTCAGCATCTCACATGGGTTGAGTGCGCACATAACTTACCAGTATCGTCCACGGGCCTGTCTTCGTTTGAATGTAGTTAAGGTTACCAGCCACATATTTTTCCGAGTCTGGAATCCAAAGTTGCGGTTCCCTCTGCCCACGCCTTTGTCCAGATGTGTCAACACACCTGGAGGAAGGCCAGACAGACCCTCCTCCAGGTGGGCTTGTGCACCAAGGCTCAGGCAAAAACCTGGCAGGACTTTCCATAGCATAACCCCACTCAATGACCTCCCTTCTCTTGGTACCTGTAACAGTAAAAGGTAAAGAAGTGAAGGTGGTATTAGATACAGGGAGTACTTACACCCTGATGCAGGAGAACCTGTGGAGACAGTTGAGAGGAGAGGCTTCATCGGGCACTCCAGTTTCCTCTCAAAGATTCATCATGGCTGATGGAAAAGGTCACCAGGCTATGCATCAGGAAATAGTCAGTTAGAAGTGGTATGATAAAGTATGCAGAGTAGACACCTATATAATGAAGGATGCCCACCTGGCTTTTACCATTATAGCTGGCTTGGACTTCCTGAGAGCCGCTGAAACCATCGTGGACGTAGGCCAAGGCAGATATGGCCTGGTTATACATGCCACCCTTTCCTACCTTCTCTGATTAAGCATCATTGAGCCATCTTTCTCTCCATGGTCATCACCTGTAGTCCTCGTCCCCAAATCTGGCGGTTCCTGCAGGTTCTGCGTGGACTAGGAGGCTTAACAGCAAGACCATACCTGACACTTATCCAATGCCACTTATTCATGATATCCTGGAATTCATGGATGGCCCCACCTTGTTCAGCACATTGGATTTGCAGTCAGGATACTGGCAGGTGGATATGGAGGAAGGGAGTAAAGAGAAAACCGCATTCATCACCACCCAGAGGCTAGAGGCTCAGGAATGCCACAGCCCTTCTAGAGGCTTATGGAGAAGGTCCTGGCAGAATTGAGAGGCAAATTATGTTTTTTATATATAGATTATATTATCATCTATTCACGATCATTAAATGAACACATACAACTATACTGCAGAAACTCAACCAGGCATCTCTTACTCTTAACATGAAGAAGTGTAATTTCTTTAAACGACAGTAAAAGATCCTTGGTCACATTGTCTCAGTAAAAGGAATGGAGGTTGACCCCAGAAAAAAAACCTCCTTCCAAAGACCTTAAAGCACTCCAACGCTAAATAATTGCATAATTATGATACATAATTAAAAGTAATCTTTGTGTAAATGAAGATCTAACCTTGTGACAAGCCATCTTTGTTCCACAGCGTCTTCTTGGACATGTACAGGTCGTGTCTGCCTGGATAGTACCCGCACATCAATGCAGCGTCTGCAATGGTGTATGGGGACAGAAGCCAATGAAATGGCAGCATTCTGTGGAGACAGTTGGGAGACATCTGATTATTACCTTAAACTTCACACATGCTCTCTTTGATCGAGAATCAAGTTACTGCAGTATCCGCATGACTATCTTTTGTTACTTTGTTCTGTTTTTGTATGATACATAATTACAAGTACTCTTTGTGGAAATGAAGATCTAACCTTGTGACAAGCCATCTTTTTTCCAGAGGGTCTTCTTGGGCATGTACAGCTTCAACTTCAACTTTAATTATTTATATAGCACATTTAATAGCAACGTTGTTGCCCAAAGTGCTTCACAGTTAACTAAAAACAGTAAAACATACATGTTTAAAAATATTTATCAAGCCTAGCAGATGAAGGCATGACTACACTCTTAGACATACCCCCTCACACAACAGTATAATGAGATCAGTGTAGAGAGAAATAAAACTAAATGAAAACTAAGTGAAAATAAGTTATATCTACAATGTACAATACCCTTAACTAAAAGCTAAGTTAAAAAGATAAGTTGAGTCTTAAAGATTTCTATTTTTTGAGCTAGCCGGATATGAGGGGGAAGACTGTTCCACAACTTGGGAGCCACAAATGAAAAAGCTCGGTCACCCTTTGACTTCTTTTTAAAATAAGGTTGTGTCTACCTGGATAATACCCGCTCATCAATGCAGGGTGTGTATTGGTGTGTGGGGACAGGGAGTTCTGGAGCTGGGGCGGCCCGTCCGGTCCTAATAGTATTTAAACCAGTTGTGGAGACAGACAATGTCCAATTCAAGCCGTTTCTCTGGGTTTCTTTGCAGGAGAGAGCAAAGTAAATTGCAGAATTCTGTGAAGAAAGAAAAGAGAAGTCCTATTACTATCTTAAACTTCACACTCGCTCTCTTTGATAAAGCTGAAAGATCTAAATATTACTGCATTACCCACAAAACCATTTGAATTACTTTGTTCTATTTTGTATGATTTAGAATTGCAAGTGGCCTTTGCTGAAATTAAGATCTCACCTTGTGACAAGCCATCTTTGATCCAGATGTTATCATTGAGCTCGTCCAAGTCTTCTGACTCTGGAAATTGCCCACACAGCAGCTCAAACAAGACTATCCCGAGTGACCAAACTGTCGCTGGTTTCCCGTGATACTCGCCGCTTAAATCATACTCAGGGGGCCGGTACCATTTTGTGCCTGGAAAAAATACATTTGGTCTGATTTGTAAGTTTGTATTAAAGGGGTCATAGACTGGATTATTTTATAATGTTTCCTGTGGTGCCCTTATAATGTTAGTATGATTTTAACATCAAAAATTGTCATAATTTATAAATAAAAGGCATTTTTCCAAGCCTGATTTTAGCCTCTGATTTGAACGTTCTATTTTAAGGGGCGTGTCTGCTGTGAGACTTCAGTGTAAACGCCCACTGCTGTGATTGGCTGACATGTTTGCATATGAAATAGCTAGTATTACATGTGGAACTCTCTCTAAAATGTTTACTACGTTTTTACTATAACAGCTATTGAGATTAAGGAATCGTGAAAAGTATTGATCATAATGATCTATTCAAATCACATGAAAGGTTGCAGTGATGAGCATTGAGCAGATGACAGACAGTCTGTTAATCGCGTATGAAATTACACCTCTGGCTTTCACCAAATGACAATGCAAACACGATGTAAATACAGTAAGAGCTTTGTTGTACTGTACATTGTAACAGCGTCATGATTTTGTGATGATTGATTTCAACGAGTTTTGGCAAGTGTCCAAATAAGCTTTCTTTATATAATTTAATCACAGTTTAAATAAGATTATTTTCATCCTACTAAGAGAAACGACGTGAAGTTGATTGTTTGTCACTGGCTCGATTTACTGATGCATAAACAGTATTGAATGATATTTTGAGAGATAATCTATCTGAACTTGAATAATTACATCAGAAATCACTGATCACAGATCAGGCATTAGAATAAACATGACTTCTTACATGTTTGTGACTTTGCTGGCAGATCCATATCGTAAAAGTCAGTTTGCAAAGTCTGCGCCGAAATTTACCAAATAATCCACAGTGAAATACACCGAATCCAAACAAATAATGCACTGCGGAGACATTCACATTGTTTGGAAAAAAATCCCACTATCCTAGCATTAGGATTGTTTGGAAGGTAATGGTATTGATCCTGTATCGATCTTTTCTCATTCTCATGTCACTGTTCACTAACGCTCCACTTTTTTTAAAGTCTCCACTTTTTAGATCCTGTCATTTGCTGGCCTTGGTTTCAATAAAAGCAGTTTTTGGAATAACAAGAAAGTTTTGAGCTTTGAAACTTACAGGGAATTTTTTTAGTATAACAAACTCTTAACTGTCAAAGGATCAAGGAACATTTGAATTCTCATTCTATGACCCCTTTAAAGGAGAACTCCGGTCAATTTTAACATTGAGCTCATTTTTTTGTACATTTGGAGTGCTGTCAATACAGAGAACAACGACAAAAATCGGTGCACATTTACATCCTGTTTTCGGTCAAAGTCCATAGTAATCGATTGTCGAGTTCACGCACATTGGTTTAGTACCTATGATCATGCGCGTGAACTCGCCAATCGATTACAATGGACTTTGACTGAAAACAGGATGTAAATACAGGTATGAGCGCTGGCTAAATAAATATCATTTTTATTCATATCTTTCACATCTACTGCAGTCAGATTGACCCGCGTTCACTCCGAAGGAATCACTCACATGACCTGTGCACTTGTAATGACACATCAAGGATCTTAAGAGGCTAAAAGCAGGTTTAAAACTTGCCCCATTGAAGTCAACAGGGTGCAAATTTTAAAAAGAGGATAACACGGTGTAGGCAACACCGATTTTTGTCGTTGTTCTCTGTACTGACAGCACTCCAAATGTACAAAAAAATGAGCTCAATGTTAAAATTGACCGGAGTTCTCCTTTAAAGCAACATTTTGACTAGGTATTCATTAGCATGCAAGAAATTATTTGATGCTAATGATTCACAATGGTGGATTCCATTACATGATGCCAGTCGAACGGCTTCTGACCCGTCATCAAAGTTTGAGATCCACCTTATAGCTCTGAGGAATAATACATACCAGTAAAGGACGTGTATCCCGCATTGGTCAGGATTTCGCCGCACCCAAAGTCAATCAGTTTGACTTCCAGGGTGTCCGGGTTAATCAGCAGGTTTTCCAGCTTTATGTCGCGGTGCAGCACTCCACGTTGGCAGCATGCTTGAGCTGCGAGTGTTGCCTGCTTCATGATAGCCTTTGCTACTTTCTCTTCGATGTCGCCTTCGTGGCGGTCTAGAAATTCTAGAAAGTCCTCACAGGGTGTAGGCAGCTCTAGAACCATGATGTATTGTTCTGGCTCTGATCAACAAAACAAAAAATGGATTTGTGTTAGAATTATTTACAATGTGTGTGCAGAGTTCATATCATTTCAGTCATTAACCTTGAACAGACACGTTCAATTTCATGAATTTAAATTCTAATAATGTAGAGCATGTCTAACAATTTAAACAGGTCTGAGAGGTCAAGTGCTCTAAGTAGTGAACATAAGATACACTGAGAACGCTTGAAAAGAAAGAGAATGATTCGAGTATAAGATAGGGCAAGAACACTTTGGCCTCGTTTACACTGCAGGTCTTGATGCCCAATTCTGATTTGTTGCCTATATTCGATCTTTTTCAGAGTCCGTTTACATGTTCTTTCAGTTGTGACCCATATCCGATTCATGTGTTTACACTTGCCATACTATCTGAAACATTGCGCATGCTTAAAGGGTTAAATTCTCTTGCACAGATGGACAAACACGAAATATGCTTGATGCTAGCTCTGCGATGCGAAGCTCGCCAAACATCACCATGATTTTGAGGCGGAGGAGGACGAAAAGAGCCATCATTGCAGCCTGTGCTCATGCTTCAGTTATTGAGTGCGAGAGAGATCTCAGGACTCGTGGGAGTATATTGTGTTTAAAATATTGGCTTTAACGAGGAGCGGTCAGTCCGAAATTTTAGGATGAGCAAGCCAACCTTTAATATGTTGTGAGTTGTGTCAACATTTGTCCACATTCCTCTCCTATGACGACACAACGTTTCGACCCTTCGCAGATGCGAGTCGGGGTTGCTCTCATCATTAAACCGCGGAGATGTAAATAATGCCTTAGAAAATTTAAGTTTGCATGACAGTCGCATTGGCACATATCTGATTTATATCTGATTTATTTCCACATATGAACGAGGCCTGAAACTGATCTCCATTTACACGGTCATAGAACACATCCGATCTCCGTCACACGTGAGCAAAAAATCAGAATTGGGTCACATTTCACTGACAGTGTAAACTATGCCTTTGATAGATAAATAATGTAAGAAAATAAGTGATACCTCAAGGCCATCTTTCAAGCGAAACCCCGCATAAATGCTTCCAAAGCCTCCTTCACCAAGCTTCCTGCCGATTTCATAGCTGGAGAAACCGACATCTGTTAAAAGAAAAATAGGAGTTGACATTAGTAAAGATAGATATAATATCAAAAATTTGTCTGTATTGTGTTATGTTGGAGCCATGACAGTCAACTTACCAATAATCTCATTAACCTCCAGTTGCTTCAACTGAGGTGATACAGTGTCCCCTGTCGGTCCGACATGGGGGACGTTGACTCTACAGTCTGACGTGCCACAGACTGTAAATTGAGGGACATCATCTCTACAGTCTGATATTGCACAGACTGGAACTTGAGGGACATCATCTCTACAGTCTGATATTGCACAGACTGGAACTTGAGGGACATCAACACAGAAGTCAGCCACATCCAAGCCTGGAGCTGATGTGGCACAGACTGTAACTTGAGGGACATCATCTCTACAGTCTGATATTGCACAGACTGGAACTTGAGGGACATCAACACAACAGTCAGCCACATCCAAGCCTGGAGCTGATGTGGTACTGACTGGGACTTGGGGAACGTCCACACTGCAGTCTGCCACTTCACGGACTGGAACTCGAGGGATATTTGCTCTATAGTAGACCACTTCACGGACTGGAACTCGAGGGATATTTGCTCTATAGTAGGCCACATCTCGGACTGGAACGCTATAGTCGGATGTAGAACAGACTGTAGATTGGAGGACATCAACACTCAAGTCAGTCGCAACACAGACTGGAGTTTGGAGGGTATTGACACTAAAGTCCGAGAAGATACAGCTCAAAGAGTTGAGGATGTCGGCACCCCATTCTGACGAATCTCCGACTAAGTCCTGGAAGGCGTCATCACTCCACTCGTCATCAACTTCAGCATGACCAGGTTCCTCTGCAACGCTGAGGACTTCGGCCTCACTGGTACTGGTGACATGCTGAGAAGTCTGATCTAAAGAGGGAAATGATATAACCAAAAGATGGTTTTAATGAAATACTATTAATAAAAGATTGATAACTGTATATATTACTAGACACTAATATTGCTGCAGCTAAGCTTGCTGTAAATTATGAAGCGAGTTTTTGGGGCTTTCAGACTGGTCTAATTGGTGCATTCTGCTTTCTCAGTTGTCGGTCAGTGAGCACATGCAGGAATGTTCTGTTCTCTGTTTAAGTGTTAAATTAAAAATAGTTCAACTTTTCAAAACATACCCCAAATAAGTTTCATTAAGTTAAGTTTACATTCATTAAGTTAGTTTTACATTAAGTTTCATTCATATGTGTGTATCAATGGGGCAATCTATTTGTTGCTTGGTAACCCTTTAGTAACCATACATGCTCAAATGTAGAATTCATTAATTTGCCATCTGATTAGCACAACATTTTCATTTTCAGACTTGAAGGGCCCACTGGGAAAATGTCATAATTGTTGACGTTCTTAATTATTATCCTTAAGCAATTTCACCTTGTTAGGACTTGTAAAGACAGCATAAAAACGTCAATAAAAATCTGAATACATTTTAATTAAAGTATATTATGTTACTGAATTCTCTTCAAGTAGTTTTTCAATTTATGGTTGAACATTACTATTATTTATTAGACTTTAAAACCAAAACTTTACATATTCTACATACTCTATACCAATAACATTGACATGTCTGGTCCTCTTTCATACCTTGACTTGAGCTGGTCTTATTGGTTTTGCCTTCCTCTGTAGACAGCCCAGGCTCCACAAACGGCAAGAAAAACAAACTGGCCCAGCCTGGACCACGAAACATAACAAACAGTGTTCCAGCCAATAACCGATAAGAATGATTTGGGGGTGGGGGTTGGGGGGTTAGTGCGCATGGCATGCACATGAAGGGGGGTGTGGAGAGTGGATTAGAGAGAAGCATGAAGAGGGAAGTTAGCTAGATGAGAGATGTCCTAGACAACGACTAATGTTAAAATTTTATATTCTTGAGAATTTTGATATGGCCGACACACGACCAAAGAGATGACGTTCTGATGAGCAAATGACAAAGAATAGGGAAAAGTGTTCAAAAGGTTCAAAAGGTTCAAAACCTCTCTCTTATTTTTAGTTATGAGAAAGAACCATTTGCGCAGTCACGCAGAGCCGAATCACAATCAGAACAATGTTCTTCCGCAAAATGCATGCAGTTTTGTCTTTTAACCGCTAGAGGGTAGGCTACCTTTAGGCATGTGCCCGACAACTGCAGTTAAAAGTTCTGATTCTGCAAGACCGCACGAGGCGAGCCTTGTCAAAGAAACAACAACAACCAGCGCCCTGCAGGACATCTACTACATCTCCCTGACTGACCTCCTGCCTTCATTGGTGACAGACAGCCAGGTAACTATCGTGTTTGCGCACTCTTAAGCAACACCCCTCCATTAAGCTTAACAACAAGAGAGCTAGTCTGGTGTGTTGGCGTAAAATAGCGTCGTGCACGGTTGGAAACGCCACCAAAATGAAAAAAAAAAAAAAAGCCCTCAAATTTCAAGACACGACTTTACAGTGTGAGTTGTTTTTGTGTGTGTTTAACATGATATAAAGCGAAATCATGAGCAAGAATACTACCTTTTTTTTTTTAAGTATGATACTCATTTATACAACAGTTCAATAAACAGTAAGTAAGTTTTAGACACAGCATTGTCAATTTTGCCAACTAAAGTTCCAAAAAAAAAAAAAAAAAACCAGAACAGTTCCTCTTCAACACGATTCAGATTTTTTGAACGAATCGTCTGAGTCAATGATTCATCTCATTACAGTATTATTGTTACAGTTGATACAAGTTTGTTTAAAAATTCACCTGGACAGCAAAATGATACACAAAAAAGAAAGGCCATCCAAACTGAACTCTCATCAAAGCTGTTCTGTTGCACAGGGTAGAATGTTTCAGTGTTCCAATTGTACTGCAATCTATATAGAAATAAATGTTACTGTACCTGTGCTAAAATTATACTTTGATGGTAAGCAGGACCTGAAGGTGGACTTCAAACTGAGCCGGGTCTCTCTGGACGCCTTAATAATGATGTTGCCACATGGTTGTGGACACCACATAACTATATTGATTACCATGTCCTGGTACTTTCTGTCCTGGGGCCTTTCAGGTTCCAGTAGCCTCTGTGCGCGGCTGGTTCACACAAGAATCATAAAGATTCCAGCAAGTTGCCGACTGTCCAAGAGCTTAACAATGTTGGCCTTGACCAGTGTGTGGGTGCCATAGATGGAAGTCATGTCCGAATCAAGACTACACTGCGCACACTGGCCAGGACTACATCAATGGGAAGCTCTGCCCTTCAGATGCAGGCAGTATGTGATGGGAAGGGCAGATTCCTTAACTTTTTTTGGGATATTCAGGTTCTCTCCATGATACAAAAGTCCTGAAGAACAGCAGGATATACAGAGAGGCTCTGTATCCTCCACAAGGATTCATCATTGTGGGGGATGGTGTTTACTCCTGCATCATCCACTATGTGGCCTTCATTTTCATCCATACCGGGAGCCAGTCCAAGGGAAGGTACTGGTCCACTTCAACCCCCACCAAAAGACACGCTGGCGGTGCCTGCTTTTCAAGTCTCTTTGGTGGACCACACCTTTGCCTCAACAGTCATCATCATTCTCCATTATATCTGACTGACAACCGGAGACATGAAGCCACTGAAGTTGTTGATGACATTGGTTGTCGTCAACATCGGCTGTGGGATAGAATGAGTGCACTCTATAACGTCCACTATGGTTTCGGACACCACTACAAATGGCTGTCCTCTCAAATACTGCCATATTTGAGGGTATTGGGGGCGGTTTCAGATACACATACACATATCCACCATAGTTGTAGGTCTTTTTATTCACGTTTGTAGTTCTGAACTGATTCCTTCTCCAAAGGGCAATGGTTTGTTGTGGGCAATATCAGCTGTTAGAGTGTGCACAGATCCGCATTTTTGACAACCTAACAGACAGGACATTTGGCATACACTTTTTAACATACCATGATTCTCTTGTTCTAATCTCATGTAGCCTACTATTTAGGGTGGACTGATGCACATTAGGATGCAGGGATAGATACGCTCCAGTTTTATATTATACTGTATATGCAGAAACATATACACATAGACAAATATTGAAAATGGAAAATAGAAACAAAACTTATAAGTAGATAGTAGAAACAGTTTATTAGAAAAGTGCCAATAGGAAATTCCATCATTTGAGCCTTAAGGAAAAATTATATAAGATACATGTAAAATTTGCCATTCAATTAAGTATCTCTAAGTCTATCTGGACCTATTCTGAATGCAAATAACATTTTGGTATAGGCCTACAGCTAATTTATTTTGTAGCATAGTATGTAGACAAGAAACACTAAAGAATCCTCATTTTTTAACAATGTGATGAGTGCTCAGAACTAACTTTGTAACACGCACAGACTTGGCATCAACCTACACATTCAGCGTTCTCTTACCCAACAACTAACCACAAACAAGAGTTCCATCTAGTGGCGAATGTAAGGACATCACATATTCCCCTCTTAGTTAAATTCATTCTTTCTGTAGTCGATAAAGTGCATGAAATAGTAATAAAGAGCATCACATTTGTTATTGAATAAACAATTTCACATATATGTAATAATACACTAAACAGTACGGAATAGTACGGAATAGTAAATAAATGTGAGAAAACACTCAATGATAGACAATATAAACAGTATATGATATGTGATGCATGCCATTTCTTTCCATTATAGAAAAGGTAGCCTAGTTGTAAGGGTCAACTTTTGTCCCTAATAGACCATAGTCAGTGAGCGTGACAATCTCAAACAGCAGTCTCAAAAGGGCCCACAATGTCTGTTGCCAATTTTTAATAAGGTGTAGAGGGGAACTAATGGGGCTGGAGTGGCACAGCAAACTGCTCTTATCCAAAGAATGACATAGACAAAAGGTGATGATACACAGGGCAACTTTTTGAGAAATGTTGCTGGGCAATCTTGCCGAGCGATTGTTGCTTGGGCACTTTCCCATTGAAAATTGGTAATACATTTCTATCTGGATAATTTAGATCGGTCGTGGGCCCTGTGTCTCATCTGGTTGACCATTGACAGCAACATTGCCCAGCAACATTGCTCAAAAAGTTGCCCTGTGTATCATCACCTTTATTACAGTAGAGAGCTGCCACTAGTATGTAGGCAGGCATCCATTTGTTCTTACAACTGTGCAGTTATTTCGGGAGACATTAACTCATGTTTTAGATTGCAGCAGGAGTGTAACACGGGGTCCAAAATGCACAATTTATATATGTAGTGCAGAGAGTTCAGAACAGTGAACAGTAAAGCGGCGATCAGAGCAGTGGACAGGGAACATTCTCAGAACTTTGGTTAAGGTTCTGGCAAAGTTCTCTGAACAAACAATCTTTTTTAATGTAAACGTTCTCTCAGATGGTTTACAGCTGGAGACACAACAACATATAGGCCTACACATTTTGGATGTCTCCTTCATCTGACTCATCTATTTGGGTTTCTACTAACGAGCTGCTGAGTTGAATAAGGTGTGTTTGATTAAAGAGTTCGAAAATGTGTACTGTTGACATAGGGTTGGAAAACACTGGTTTAGAGTTGTTTTTTTCTAAATGCCCATATATCGTTTCAGAAGCGAGCGTGGGCGCGCAGTCAGCGAAAGCTTGCAAACAGTTCACCATTGGCTACTTTATGCTGACTTTTAGCTATATTATTTTGTATATTATTTGTCTGCTATTGATAAATGTAATAAAATGAGTTTGGTCGTATAGGATGAGAGCGAAGTTAATTTTAGGCATTACCAAAAATAGTGGCCTATGTCTGTAACATCCCTCTCTCCTTGCCTGAAATTTGGGACACGTTTATTTTCTTTGGACTGGCTTGACAACATTTGATGTGAAAATAAATTAAATAAACCAAATGAAAACGAATAAATAAGTGAAAGCATAGCCTTTAAAAAATAGTTATTTTTATTTAAATAGTCATTTATTCAACATCGTTTTTATCCAAAGCTTACAAATGAGTAGCGACAGCGATTCGTCTTAAGAATTTTTTTGGAGGAGGGCGTGCAGTTAAGTGCTCATATGAGATGAGTTTTTTGCTTCTTTAATAGGCTTCTTTCAGATTCGGCTGTCCGGATAGGGTTGGGAAGATCATTCCATCACCACGAAAACATTCTGGAAAGTGATTGTGTGCCTCTATGTGATTGTACCACGAGGCGCCGCTCACACACCGATCGCAGGCTTCTGGAGGAGAGACTCGGAAAAGAGGAGGTGTAGGAAGCGGAGCTTGTGGTTGTTTAACCTGGGCCATAATTTTATCACCATGTGACAGTTCTGACTGGCACTTTTTCCTTAGGCTACTGCGAGTCAGTGACATAACTTATCTATTGTCCCATATGCCAAGTTCAAGGCTTCATAAAAAAAAGATTGGTGCAAAACAAATTGTTCAAAAATTGGATTTCGTTATAGGCCTACCTATATGCAGTCCTTCTGTTCGCTTTAACGCGCCCTTATAATGATATGGGCCGGTGCATGTCTCAATGGCGGCTCAGTGCATTGTCCCAAATAAGTTTAAAGGCCAATTAAAAACGGTACAATAAAAACTACTCAAAATTTGGATTTCGTTAGAGCAGTTAGCTACCTATAGGCCCAGCCTGATTTGGCCATCTTCAGATCCACTGTAGGCTATATGGGGCATTTCAAGGATGTGTCAGTCCTGTTTGTTTGACCTCACAGATGCTGAACTGCAACTGCTTCCAGACACTTACTGTTAGTCTTAAAGTTAGTCTTGAAGGCCTATACTGCCCCGGTCGTTTTTGCCCATTTTTTTTTTTCAAATGTTTTTTTTTTTTTTTTTCACACCAGGGAACAAGATATTATGTAATTTAGGACTAAGTCAGTCCTAATGTACAAGTAGGCTATGCAACTTACTTATCGGTTAAACATCACGGCCTATTTCGGAGAATTTCGGCCTTCTAAAAATCGGGAAAATGAACACGGAAAGTGGATTTTGTCTGAATATTTGATAGTTCTTAAAATTGGCTATAAATGATTGGGTTAGGTCGTTAAGAAAAAATTGACAAATCCAACCAGAAGAATCACTTGCATGCAGTAGCTATACATCGCCTTATTAATCAAGAATAACGTTTCTGAATGGTAAAATAACTGGATTTTACAGCTGCCTGTTTAAAATTTTGGTAGGCTATTAAATGACGCTATTTTTGTTCTTCTCGAGACATGACATTTGCTAACAAATTTTACCACCTTATACGCTGGCTCAATTGCACAAAAATATCTTCAGTTTATTTCAGGGACGTGTCGAGCATTTGACACTTGACTGCCAACGATGGGACACGTGTCGAAAAACATAAACAAAATTATTGATACATACATTATTCTTTCACAACACGTTGAAATGTTTTTGAAATGAATCTTGTTGATTGGTTGCGCACCATTCTCCTCTTCAAAGGGGCGTGTTCCGATAGGTCTTCTCAGAAAATGACGCATTGATCACATTAAGAAGACCTAAATATTAAACAAAAAGTATTTATTGGTCTTAAACCAAGTTCCGTAAAATAATAGCCTAATTTAGACTGAGCCAGTTCTACAAATGTTGCTGTTCTTGCATAGCCATATTATGCACAAAGTTAATGCTCTGCTGAACCTGCTGGCAGAACATTAGGCTATTTGAATGTAGGGCCTAATATAGGCTTTATAATAATAATAAAGTAATTAGTAGCCTATATCTAAAGATAAAATAACCAATGTGGAAATGAAGGATTGTTTATAAATCACGTCTTTTTTTATTATCTTAGGAAATTCACTAGGCCTAGCCCAAAAATGATTTCTTGATATGATATTGTGTTTTAGGCCAAGTAAATGAACGGAGTTCGATAAATAGGCCTTGCTGATTCGGTGATGCGCGTATACATACTCACGCAAATTTAATCTATTAAATTCATTTTCGTTTCGTTTTTTTCGTACGTTCTGCTGAGGGGTAATCTTGGTGTAGCTATAGGGATGATGGATATATACTTTTTACATACAAATCATACATTTTCATACTAATCACATCGTAAGTAGCCTAGCCTATTCGTCCGAAATTGCGATTGGGGGTTAATCACATTCACGCGTAAAACATCTGCTATCCAGTGAGGCCGGGTTTTTTTTCTTTTTCTTTTTTTCTTAAAGGAAATAAATGAGTTACGAAATATTTATTATCGATTACAAAACAAACAACTATGAAATTTGATATAACATATGAAATACAAGTGGTGTGGATAGTGATTTAGGAAACGGTGAGTGGGCTATGTTGCAGAGAGCGCATGGATTCCGCAACAGGTCACATAATAGGCTGAACAGCTGACTCGAGGCGTGCTGGCAGATGGTTGGTATAAGCCGGGTGGTGGTGTGTGTGTGTGTGTGCATGTGTGTTTGGTGGGGGGGCTCACATTCATTGTTTAGTTATTTGAGCCCCACGCACAGACAATAACCCTATCCAGTAGCAAGAAAAGATGGAAAAGCTTCTTCTTACAGAGAGGAAATGGTCTAAAAAAAAGTTTCGAAAAATCTCATTGTTTTGCCCGTCTGCTGCTTTCTACCCGCAGATGTCAGTCTTTCAAACTCATTTGCGATTCGTTTTTTCTTTGTAACAGATAGCCTACATTTAGGCTACTTACATATTTTAAATGTATAATAGCCTAAATAAATAAATAATTAAAAAAAAAGTCCTATATGCTTTAGGCTGTTTAATAGATTATAGACCTGTAATTCTTGAAATCCATGAAGAAGAAAAAATCACGGAAATTTCTTGAAATTTGATTGTCCAAAGATGTGTCATGATTTTAGTCAATGGTAGGCTATGCGATGTCTTTTGAATATGCTATTCCAACAAACAGTAATTAACTGCAAGAAGTCTGAAATCAGACCCCTACGTCAAAAAAATGACTTTTTAATTTGGTAAGCGATGTTCTTTGAATATAGTCAGACTGCAAAAACGCCATAAAAAAAGGGGGACCTTTCACTTCTCCAAATACGGATTTGCCCCTCCTCTTTTTCGAGCTCTGCAACCCATTCATACTATAGGTCCCAACAGACTCTCGCAGCATCACCACGGTCTTATGGTTTTAAACGGGCTCCATCCCCACCCTCACCAGTTAACAGGGTAATCGGCAGAGCACCGCACCTCTTCAGAGCATCTCGTGGATGTTTTAACTCTTATCCTGAGTGGGTTTATTTGGGAAGTGTTTGGGAAGTGAATGTTCTTCTCGTAGAACAGGTGAGCGAGTGGACGTCTTTGAATGGGTCTCGAAAAAGGATAACCTAGCCTACGCCAAGAAAGCAAGTTTCCAAAAAAAAAAAAAAAAAAAAAAAAAACCTTCCAAAAAAGAACCACGGAGGACATCACGGTCCTTTCGGAGAATCTCGGTGTTCCAAAATTCTGGGAAATCGTTCAACTGAGTCATCAAGAGAATCTTCTGATTATTTTGACTGTTTGCTGTTTAAGTTTTGCACAAGAGGGTTACCTTGTCATTCCAATTTTGTGGTAAATGTTTGGGAGTCAAGATCACTCGACAAGAACCATCACCGAATTGAAAGTGACAACTTTTGAAGAAGAAATGGATTCTGTTCGGTCTTGGGTGCGGAATGTCGGAGTTATTGATGCAAACATAGCGGCACAGAGGTAGGCTTTAGTCTGCATTGATGCACACTAAAATCTTTTTATCAGTGAAAGTCTTTTACATACAAAAACACCACCTAAAGAACATTTCTTTATTGACAGTTCTGTCATCTGAGTGAATTTAGCCCAAATAACACGCATAGGCTACTACACAAATGTTAAACTATTTCCAAAAGAACAGAGCATACATGTAGGATTAAAATGATTAAACTATTAGCCTAAAAACAATTGCGTGAGTTTGTCAAAATGTTTTTCCCCACGTGCGGTTGTTAGTGCAGCCTATTATTATTAGTATGCTAGTAGTAGACGTCAACCACGAACTATCAGTTAACTTTTGTTTTCTATAACTGTAAAAATATCTACAGCAACAGGTTGGGCTGTTTTGTGGCTGTGGATGTAAAATGACACCGGAGATTAATAGCGCCAGAGCTCAGTCTTCAGTGCTGTTGTAGTTTGAGGTGACAGAGTCACGAGCCGAATGAAAGAGGCAAACAAGACAAAACAATGAAACCCTATTGTCTCATGGCTGTATACTTTAAGACGCTTGAGCACGTCACTTGAACGGCGATTGTTTGTGACGTTCATCTTATTTGCTTTTCATTTCTTGCTCATTTGAAGAGGAGACGGTATAGCATAAGAATAGTCTAGTTTAATCCAGTATTATTGAACGATTTGTCGAACTTTGATATGCACAATTGAATAATTTTAGGAATTAAAAAATCAAATCATTAAAAGTTGGATGCAGTGGTAACTCCATTTAGGCTAATAATCGTAATAGCCTACATAACGAAAAAACACAAATCTACTGATCGCCTCTAAATGTGTATGTTTTGATAAGTCGAAATATTTATTTATATTTCTAATATCTATAGCTATATGTATCGAAGTTAACAACTGTCCAGAGCTGCGTTTCCACCAACACATCAAGTCTGCTTTTAAGAAATGCAGACAGCTGTTTGTTGTCAGGTCTATCTATAAATAATTTCGTAGTAAATTAGCTTTTTGCTTTCTGAACAGTGTAGGCCTAGCTCTATATTGCGCTAAAGACTGCAGCTTCTTTCCAGCTTTTTTATTTTACCTAAATTAATTAGAGAAGTCCGTGTTATATCTTCAAATGATACATGATTAGAACAATCATAATAATTGTAATAATAATAAATAAATAAAAATTGTTGGCTACATTTGGGTTGTTCACAAAGTGCACACTGTGCCTTTGAAAGACTTTCGATATAGCCTATCTTATATTGCTGCAAACACAAACACACAAAGAAAAAATATGTATAAGATTTAACATTTAAAAAGAAAAAAAAGAACTTGAGAACAAGATGAAATGAGATGAAACAAACATTTTCGAAATTAGGCTTTTATAACACTTTTTTTTTTAATCGTGACAACAGTGTTTCTAGGCTTAAACTGTTGTCTTCAGAATATGTTATAAAGATTCTGACACAAGCAGACATTTTTAATAGGTGGAATCAGTGGAAATGTGCTCCAAATGTGAAAGTATTTTTTCATTTTGATCTTGTCCGAGACATGCATTAAGAATTGTACTGAGCTTATGTTGAATTTAGTTGATGGTATTATATCAGTAAATAGTTAGTTTATGAATTGTGAAAAAAATATGAAATAAACGGTCTGTTTTTTATCACTCTCCGAAACCCTACATCCACAGTGGAGTGGCCTTATCCCGTGCTCACTTTGAAAAACAGCCTCCCTCCAATCTCAGAAAGTCCAACTTCTTCCATTTTGTTCTGGCACTCTATGATCGCAGTGGGCAGCCTGTGGAAGTGGAGAGGACAGCATTTGTGGACTTTGTGGAGCAGGACAAGGTATATTCTATACTATAGCCTGTTTCACATGATTGAACATTTCTGGATTTCTGATGATGTTCCCTATGTAGAGTTAAAGCTTGAGCTTTAAGAGAGAAAACATAACCTTATAAAACACACAGGATTTATGGAATATTTAAAAATCCAGAAAAATTAGAGAAGTCATTCTTGGACACTGACACTTATTTTACAACATCAACTCCCTCCTCCCAAATCTTCCTTCTTGTTGGTCACCTATGTCCATTTTTTCCTTACTTTTAATCCATCCTTGGTAGGCAAGACAGCCTAATGCAGGCTCTCAAACTCAAAAAATGAGTACTTATTACTGTTTTTTTTCTTTTTTTTTTTCTTTAGCACTATTTTCACAAGAGGTAATTTTAAACCTCAAACTGATCACACTTGCAAAACACAAGCCATTTTTTCCCAAAACATAATCTCATGCTTTCATTATAGTTGTAGCCTACATATTTTCTTTCCAAGTAAACATTGTTCCACAATGCAATATTTTAACATAATGCGAGCACAATAGATCTTCTTTCAATTTAGTTTTAACAGTAAATGCAGTGCAACAACGCAAGATACATGTTTCAAATCACTCTTGTTACTAAATATATTACAGTAATTCTATAGTTGTCACATTAGAAAAAGCACTTTTGTAATTGCATCTCTTCATCGAAAGTTTTAATAAATACATGACACAGCCATACACAGTTTTACAATAAGTTTTCTACCACTAGTAAATGTTTTCACTGTACCCAATGACTAAATGTATACAGTTAAGGGTGACTAACAGTAATTTCACAGTCTCTACCATGGTAAAGCCATGAGATTTGAGTTTTGAAAATGTACCACTTGCTCGTGATAATTAAAAAAATATATATTGTTGTGTAGACAACACTCAGTCATGAACTCCTGTATTTAAATGTTAATTTTGTGTAGCTTAATCAAAATTCTTTGTCCTTCCCTTGCCTTTCCCTGCTGTTCTTCTAAGGAGCAGACGGGAGAAAAGACCAACAATGGAACTCACTACAAACTCCAGCTCCTCTATAGTAATGGTATGCTTATCATTTCTCTTCTCATATAGACCTTTATGTCCATGTTGATAGCAGATAGCATTCCACATTTTTAGTTTGTGCAGAAAAAAGAAAAGAAAAGCCATCATTGTGTGATATACATTAAATGAACATGTACATTATATATTTTAGTTTACCCAACAAAGAAACAACTGATGGTAGTAAAACTACTATTGCCCAACTCTCTCCTACTATTTGATCCAGTGGCAATGTGGTTCCAAATCTGTACATTTGTTTCAGAGTGTGACAAGGTATCAACAAGGTTGGTTTGTTGTTTTTGTTCACAGGTGTTCGCACAGAACAAGACCTTTATGCACGTCTTATTGATTCCGTCACTAAACAGGTAAAGCACCACCTTTTTTGTCTTCTAGCCACTAGAAACTTGTACTTAGTTTTGCTCTGTGTGTTGATGACCTCTTTTAAACTCTGTTTTACATGGTTCAGCCCATCTCATATGAAGGACAGAACAAGAATCCAGAAATGTGTCGTGTTCTGCTAACTCACGAGGTCATGTGCAGGTGAGTAAAAAACACAATCAAACCTATATAGCAGCAATGTGCTATTGGAAAAATGTCTGAAAGAGTGCAGCACATTTGCTCTACAGTGATCCATACCCCTGCCACTTGGCATCAATGGTTTCATGAGGAACCTTTAACATCCATGTAACATTTCCACTGTGAAAAAGATTCTTTATAGTGGAAAACGGTTCTTTAGATTATTAAAATGTTACAAAAATGTATCTTTTAAGAACCACCTCGTCTTTGGTAACATGTTAATAGCAGTAGTAGCTTCTGTGTTTGAATCCCTTGGTGGAAGTTTACGTAAAAGAAGTACATCTTCAGGAAACATGCTGAATTTCCAGTCTTCTAACAACCAAAAACATTTCTCGAGTCAGTTTCACTCCAAGCCCGCAGTGATGTTCGTTAAGAGTGTTCACAGAAGATACTAAGGCTATGACTTGGAAACATCTTTTTTCTACATCTTGGCCTTCCGTCCACTATGAGATGGTGTTTTTGTCCAGCGAAAACTGAGCTTTTTGAAGATAAATTTGAAAGTGGCGGTTTCTCATTGTAGTGTGGTCTGTGAAAACGGAGGTATTTGAAAACGATGGCGTGTTTAGTCATGTGACGCATATTGCACCGATCTATGGTTAAATGACATGTGCCTGCTATGTGCTATTCTCTTTCATAGTTTTGCTAAAGGTAAATGTTACTTTGTACAATCATTCCTGCAAAGATGACAGAACATTCACTCGCAACTATATTTTTGCAGAACTCAAAAACACTTACCAATACATACAAATCACTGCAGGTTCCAGCCGAAACGAACAGCAGAGGCAGTAACACAGCAACAACTTTTATTTCTTCTCACACACAGATTAATAAAAACTTATTTTCGCACAGTTCCTTGCACAATACAATGTCATGACCTCAAAACACTTTTACCACAGTGTATCAAATAAACAAATACATTTTGAGATTTGCATCACTTAACCATCACCTGGCACAGCATTGCACTTGCAAAGTACGAGTCCAGTGAAACAAGAGTCACGATAAAAGAGCTCATAGCACACTAAAATTGCATGGTTGCTTTAGTAATTGTGATTTTATCTCATGTTTGATTTATAGTTGAAGAGTTCACTCAAACATGTACATTCTGTCATTAATAATCACCCTCATGTTGTTCCAAACCCGTAAGACTCCGGAACACAAATGAAGATCTTTCTGATGAAATCTGAGAGTTTTCTGTCCCTCCATTGACAGCTACGCAACTACCACTTTGACACTTCAAAAAGTTCGTAAAGAGATGGTCAAACTAATCCATATGAATTGAGCGGTTTAGTCAAAATATTCTGAAGAGAAACGGTCGCTTTATATGATTAATTTTCATTTTTGGGTGAACTATCCCTTTAACACTATCAGGTGTGTTTAGGGTTTAGTGTTGGTGGTACGTTATTTTCAAACGCAGTAGAGCATTAACCTTCACCCTCACCGCACATTTAATTTGCGAACTGCTGTGATACGTACAACAACCAACATATAATAAAACCTTGCCAGATTCACGTTCATCTGTTTCAGATAAAACCTGAAAACTTGTTTAGCGTCACTCTCTTGACATTTCACTTTAAAAAAGGGTTGCGAAACATTCACGTCGCAACGTAATGTCATTTTTGCATGTATGTCGCCACAGGCACGTTTTCTCAATGAGCCTGGGTTGGAACAAGCACAAGCACAATGTCCAAGAGAGTATATGGTAGCTGGACGGAGAGAAAAGGGAACAGCAAGTGTCACAGGAGACAGAAGAGACAGGGGGTGTGCAGTGACCTCAGGCTTCAGGACAGCATTAGGGAGGGCAGAAGGGGACTCAGAATTGGCTCTGCCCCCATTGTGTAGCCAGCAGATGCCCGAGTGGGCGCTCACAGCTGGTTAATAACAGAGCTGATGGGGAAGGGGGTGCAGAGGGCAGGCCACACAGCTGGGGAGTGACTCTGTCTGACGGGGGGGACTGTGAGGAGAAAGCATATAGGCAGATGGCCAGGGGTGGGGGGCACTTTTGTTATGCTGGTGGCGTGGTGCATGAGGTGGGGGGATTGTGTGTGTGTGTGGGGGGGGGGTGGACGTACCCTGCACAGACAGGAGGTCCACCGACGGTGTGTGTGTGTCTGATAGGGTCGGGTTTGTGTGTGTATGCTTTAGAAGCAGGGATTGAGCTTGATCATTCACAATCAATGTGACAGATTGCCGGCCTGCCTTTTTTTCTTTAGTCTTAATTGTAGTGGTCTTATGGAGCAAGTTTTAATAATTCATGATGTTCTCTTTTTTTTCCGTACAAAGTCGCTGCTGTGAGAAAAAAAGCTGCGGCAATCGCAACGAGACGCCATCCGATCCTGTCATCATTGACAGGTAAGTCCAGTTACAAAACTTTTCTAGTTCCCTACACACAAGTTTGAGTGATTTATATGTTCACACAATCCACAGTATGTTCTGCTTGGGTTTTGTTCAGGGTGTGTTATTAAAGAGAAGGAACTCAACTCAAGGGTCCTATGAAGACTAGCATATTAAAACTAGGGCCTAACTGACCAATAAAGTCTCTTTGGGACAAGTTTGGTTTACATGTAAAGAATATAAGTAATTTTTTTCTTTTAGCTATACGCTTTCAAAAAAATGCTGGGTTGTTTCAACCCATGTTTAAGTCAAATATGGACAAACCCAAACATTGGTTTACATTTTTAAATAAAATTTTGAAACCCAAGGGTTGGTTTGTACATATTTGACCCAAACATGGGTTGAAACAACCCAGCATTTATTATTTAGAGTATAGTGATTTGGGGTTTAAGAATGAACACATCTGTCCTTCTTTATTCATTGCCTCATTGCGCAGAAAGGATCAGTCTCTTACATATTTTCTCCTTTCTCTACTCACTACATAAACACAACACTTAAATGCGAGTTGTTTTGCTCTCTTATGCATACTAAATCACTCTTTGTCCCACAATTTGATCACCCCAAGCTATCTTTCAAAGACATATGGATGATATAGTTTCCCTTATTTTCAGATATCCCTCTTTACCTCTCTCTCCCTTTTCAAGCTAACAGTGTTTATAAAGCGTCTCTGAGGATCTGCTCTGTCTTTCTCACGTCAAGAGTGGAAAGTTGTCTCATAGAGTTTCCCAGAATTCCTTAGTACCACAGCTGTTTTTATAGTTTTCTCTGTGATTCCCCTCTCTCTCTCTCTCTTTCTCTGCCTCTGTCTCTCTCTCTCTCTGTCATATCTGTTCCTTCTATCTCTTTAATTCTCCAAACACGGTAGACTTACCCAGAGTTTTAATAAAATGAAGGGATTAGACAGCCACGTTTGGTATTGACAGCTTTTAAAAATTTTTTTTTCAAAGCTGTAGCTTATATATTGCCTCATTAGTGCATTATGATGCTTCTCATATTTGGCAACAGCAAACAAACTGGTTGGCTTTTTTTTTGCTTTTTTAATGTATTGTGTACCATTTTGAAAATCGTGAATGTGTAAAAAAAATGCCTGTTGTGTATATAAGAAGTGCTACATCATTGATAGATTCGTACTTTGAAAAACCAAGGGAAATTTGAAAGACCAAGGGACTTTTTAAAACTTACAAATGAGAGTTGACAAAGATATTTAATATATTCATATTCAAGTATTTTTCGTTAGCAGATTTTTCTAGTTTTAATACCCTTCACTCTCTGGTTTTCTAATGCCACCCTCAACCTTTCCCCCTAATATTGATATAATTAGTCGGCTCATCAGGACACCTCCCCGATGCATGTGGGAATTGGGATCCCAAAGCACCTTCACCCCCCTCCTTTTTTAATCTGTGTCCGTTTTGTTTGGACCTGCTGCTCAGTCTGTCTGTCTCTCCACCCCCTTTCTGCCTCCACAACTAATCCAGTTATTAGCAGACGGGGAGAGAATAGCTCTCAGCTGATGCTGAAGGAGGCTTTTGTCACATCATGATCCCCACATCTTCCCTTGGCTCTTCTTGCTGCCAGAGATTATGGCCTAGCTTTTAATCATTACCTGTCCTTATATTATTCTTATATTAAACATGAATTATTGCACTTTAGTTTGTTTGTATAATTGTAAGTCTTATCATGTGCTTGTGAGTATTGATTGAAAGACCAGTTTAGTCAATCCTGATCAATACACACATGTGCTTTGGCCACATACTTAAATCTTGTGGATGAAAGCTACTGTTTTAAAAATGTCTCATGCAAATTGGCAATAGTGATCATATGTTAATGAACATTTTGGTTTGGCGTATGTTGACCACGAGGTGTGTGTGCGTGTGTGACACTGATCTATACTTGATTTACATATTCGTCCCTAGAAAGAGCTAATTCTGACTAAACCAATCAGGGACATCTGGTGCTATCATCATTTATAAAAACAATATATAGATTAAGTAAAAATGTTTAATTGTATAAAGGGTTGAGTTAAGGTATGGGTTTAAGTTAGAGTATTAAGGATTAGCTGTATGGAAATGAGGACTTCAGTATTTAATTTAAGTGTGTGTGTGTGTGTACTTAACCATATTTCGGGACAAATTTGTACCCAGAATTGAGCTAAACATGACAAAATTCCACAAAACCAGATGTCCTTGTTTGTAAAAACAATATAAAAGGAAATAATGTTGTTGTTTTTTTGTAAAAATGCATAAAGTTTTCGGTTAGGGTTAGGGTTAGGTTTTAAAACAAACTTTCAATTCAATTCAATTCAAATTTATTTGTATAGCGCTTTTCACAATACACATTGTTTCAAAGCAGCTTTACAGAAAGTGCATTTCAGAAAAGTACATAGAAAAATAAAGTTAGTTAATCATTAATTTAGGGCATAACATCGCTGGTGTTAAGTCATCTCTTCACAGGCGTCGAGTCGTCTCTTCACGGGTGATAATATACTCTATATAAAACTCTATATAAAAACAACAGAAGTCTATGCAATGTTCCCAATTAGATAGCGAAGTAAAGTTGTGTGTGTGTTTGTGTAAAAGTTTTTAGTGTTGTTCATAACATGCCTTAATTGGATTAGGAAAAGTTTGGTAAAGTGGAAGCACTAATTATGTTTGGCTTCATAAGAAAAGTAAGATTCCTGAAAGTCCTGGTATATATCCTGCTGTATCTTTTAAGCTTTGTAGTAAATGTACAGCTGGACTAACAGCTTGAGACTCAGCAAGTCACTACACACAGGTTCAATAAATGGATGCATACGATTAGCGAGGGATGAAAAGAACTGTTGAAAAGAAGGAGAGGGTTGAATAGGGATCAATCCCATGGTGGGTTTTGTGGGTTTTCAATCTATATGGGTTAAAACAAACAAAATAATCAATATGGTATAATCTTATCAATAGAATAAGGCTATCGCAGGAATAAGGCTGATGGATTGGTGTTTGCATGTTTATTTGTTTGTCAAATCTGTTTCCAAATGTTGTCTTGGTAATTGCTGAAAAAGTTAGTAGTTTGTAAAATCTCTCTACACAGAATTTGGATGTAATTATAAATGCAGGTCCTCTATTCTCAGCTGCTTAATGTTAGCTTTGAAAAAATGGTAAAAAATTGTATTCTCAAATTTAAGAGCCATAGTAGCAATCCGAGGACGTGCACTTGAATACAAACTTGGCTGTTGTTTTAAAGACTGGTCTGACATAGCATTTCATTCGCTTCCTTAGGTCTAGCTCCAATGAGTGCTCTGGGAAAAAAGGAAAAGAGAAAAAAAATCACAGTAATAGGAATGGTACCATCTGTCCCTTCTTACTTTGCTAATCAAACCCAGGGGAGTGGAAAACTATTGGATCAATACAGAAAGACAATTATCTGTTCCTGAAGGGAATATGTTCTGCAACGGCACCAACAAAGAGTGCGCACTATAAGACAAGTGAAGGGATGGCGGAACAAACAAACAAAAAAGTATTTCTTTGAGCATAATACAAGTTTCATCATGAGTTATACTACTATTTGGAATCTGAGTGGTGAGATCAAATTAACAATCAAACGAGAATATTGCAAAATACTTTTTATATAATTTTAATAATTATAATTGTTTCTGCTTTGAAACATATACAGTGCCTTGCAAAAGTATTCAAGCCCCTTCATTTTTTCATATTTTGTTATGTTAAAATGCTCTCAATTATTTATTTTTGTGACTCTTTTTTATCATATTTTAAAATTATAACTATATACAAAGGCCAAGATCTGCCCAGGATCATTACTATCAACAAAACAAGCAACAGACAAAAAAATACCCATAATAATTTATATACCCATAATAATAATAATACCCATAATAATAATTTTATACCCATAATAATAACCAAAAATAAAATACAGAAGTACAACTTAAAATCTCAATGGATCGGATAGAGTGTCAGTGAGGTCTAACCGAAACACTTTAAATAATATTTAATGGTTTTCAAAAGCCCTGGTTTCATCCCTGAATCATCTTTGAAATTTGAGGTTTCTAAGTCCATCTGCTTTCAATTCAATTGATCAGGCATGATTTGGAAAGGTGATTCCTGTCACCGCTGTGAGGAACAGTGCTAAAATATAATGTCCATAACTAATCCATAGCAAATGTGTACACATGCAGACAGGAGTGAGAGCAGGGAGGAACTGTGGTGGAGGAGGAGAGACTGACAGGGCTCACAGCAGGCCTGCTGGGAAGCTGTCAGTGGCCCTATCAACCCTGACCCGAGTCCTGACAGATTCATCACACACTACACGTTGTCTGATCTCCCACAAATGCACGGCTATGAGATCAGTGCTGTAAACTAATTCGGGGTATCTGTCCTGATGAATTTATCCTTAATCCTGCAGTATATACAAAAAAAGCAGGAATGCACTACTGTGGAGAAAGTGGGATTGTGTTGAGGCATATGGAATTTACCATGGAGGATGAGATCTTCTGGATCTCCTCCAGATTACCCCCCCACACACACACACACACACACACACACACGCACCACAAACACAAACAAACAGAGGGGCCAGACTAGCACCAGGGGGCATCATTAACTCATTAGTGAAATTTAAGACAGTCAAGCACACACACACACACACACATCTCAATATGACTTGGTGGCAAGGCTGTTGATTAAGCATTATCTCTAATATCTCTGGGCCAAAAATGCAAAAGTATTATTTTTTCAAGCATTTATATTTCTGTCTGTTTTTGCGACATGCTTTTGCTTCCTGCTTTTCTCTGAAAACTCCCATCAAGCTGTTCTGTTTGAGACATTCGGTAAAGTGAGTGCTGGCATTCTCCATTCTACCCCCCTCCCAGACACACACACACACACACACTCCCAATTTGGAAACAGATGTTGTTTGTCAGATCCCATCATTACTGGCTAATTAAGCAGACATCTTTCCCTTCTCTTCTCCTATCTGCCACTCTTTTATTCATGCAGATTTTCCTGCCTTTGTTTCCCCACAAAGATGAAGGCTTGTGCAGAAATGTATTTTTTTGTTTCTGCATTGGTTAAATAAATGTGTGCTTACATAGACATACTCATGGAAGCACTGAGCATTATAACACACACACCCCCACACAATTCATTTCAAAAAATGATGTTTGCCTCATGGGGACCCAAAAATGTCCTCATAGACTTTCTCTGAGTATGTCTATGTAAGCGCAGACTTATTTATTTAACTAATGCAGAAACAAAAACATGCGAGTCAACTAATTAGGTGGTCAGTGAAAGAGTTACTAGAGCTTAGGACCATAATGACTAAAAAACAAACAGCTGTTATAATGTTATGTGAATACAAAATATTGTGCAGTTTATACTGTGCAGTTAAGTCACTTAACAACTAAGCAAATTTGTGACATGACTACATACTGTTGTATGAAAAGTCAAATTTCCTCACTGCAATTGAAGCACAAAACATGCTCTTTGGAACTTAAATTGTCATGCTTATAATATATTAAATATATGACTTTTTTGTACAAAAATACAAAATAGAAGCTTTATTTCGATTGTCCACTTTAGTCATTCTACTAACTATAAGTAACTGTCAACTAGCAGTCATTAGAGTATTAGTAGACTGTCCCTGTCTCTAAAGGGATAGTTCACCTAAAAATGAAAATTCTGGCTACCAACATTCTTTAAAACATCTTCTAAATGATTTTTGGGTGAAGTATCCCTTTAATATCTGCTAACTCTTTATTTTAACTCTACATTTTACTGACTATAAGCAGTGCTTAATTTGAGCCGGATCCTGTTCCGGAAAATGTCAGATTTTGGATTTTTGCGTTCAGCCATTTGTTTTTAAAGTGTATAACATGGTGACCGTGCATGCGTGTGAGAATGCAGGTTTATACAGATGTATTTTGGAGGTTATGTTTTGCTATTAGTCCTCAACATATTTTTGACCAATCAGCTTCAAAATCACTCTTATTGGTTGGTGTTTCTTACTGCTTATTGTTTTGCAGAAAGTGCATAGGCCCATACTTGATGAATTATTCCAATAAAAATCTGCAGTTAATATCACCAAAATGTCAATAAGACAGTCAAGCATATTTTCATTTTTTATATCCGTGAGTAAAGCTGAGGGTGTTTCTCATCACAAGTGATCTCGAGAAGATGAAACTAGTCTGCACCCCAGGACAATTCTGCTGATAGTCATCAGGATAGTGAAAGAAACTTGTGAATTATACTTTATAGTTATACTTTTACGTCATTGAATTTCTCGGGAAAACTGAAGTTGTATGATCAGTGTCGGTCACAACGCAATTATTAATTTCCAAATTAAGCACTGACTATTTGTTACTTTACAAGTACATGTCAACTAACCCTAACCTAGTCTACTAATAATCGAATGAAAGTTAGTTGTTGACATGTAGTTGCAGAGTTACTCAGGTAACACTTTATTTTACAGTGTCCTTGTTACATATGTTACATGTACTTACCATAGTAATAACAGTAAATTGCATAATTACATGCAACTAACCCTCAACCAAATCCTAACCCTATAGTAAGTACATGTAGTTAATTAATATTACTCAGTACTTAAATATATAATTACACTGTAACAATGACACCTTAAAATAAAGTGTAACCCTCTATTTTAAGGTGACGTTGTTACATTGTACTTACTCAAATAAGTTCTGAGTAATACTAATTAACTACATTTACTTACTATAGAGTTACTGTTAGGGTTTGGTTTAGGGTTACTTACTTGTAATTATGCATAATTTACTGTTTAGTAAGTACATGTACACGTCACCATCAAAAATAAAGTGTTATTGAAGCTCTCACAAGCGTTCTCCAGAATCTGATGACTGAATGTTTCGTGAAGTTGGTAACTGGCTGAAAGAAAAAATCTTTGTAAAGGCAAGAGTCCTGAAACAAGATGTTGGCTGGTTGCTTTTATTTTCCTTAGTTGTGGGAGCAAGTGTGAAAGGTCCCGGTGTGGTATGTGGTGATGGAGGTATTGATTTTTAGAGCCTCTATGTGTGCCCTGTTAGTGGGGTCAGAGGTCGGGAACGTGCCCTGTTAACCCCACGACCAGTCTGGCCCCAAAGTCTGCCAAGGGATTCTGGGAGCCCAGAGTATTTATGACCAGCCCAAGCTAACCTCTGCTACCCAAAACCCCTCAGAGGCTTCCCCCACAACCCTCACCTATCCAACACTACACTTTACGGGGATTTGTGTTGTTGTTTTGTTTGCTGATGATGAATATAATGCGTACAACATCAGTACGTCAATGTCTGATACTTCACTGGTTCAAATCTTCATGGTTGCATTTTAAATAATTTGGGTTTGATATAATGTTGTTGTGATATAAAACTCTGCGTCGACTCGACACACACATGTGGCATACAGTCGTTGATGAATTGATGCCGAAACTTTTCAGCATGTCAGTGTTTCGATGCAGCACATCTGGTTTCCTAATTTTCCTTCCCCCACTCCCTGGATGTCATGACACTGTTTTGTTTTTCTAAGACGGAACAGGAGGGAGGAGAGATGGACAAGAGGAAAGACTGATGAGTGATGGTTCTGCATCTAACATATCAACTGTCTCTTTCTCATCCTTTGTTTTTTGTCTGTGGTAATGGGCATTAGTGCTATTCAAATGATAAATATATAACTTATATTCAGTTCATTCTGAAGTGTAATAACACTAACTTACAACCATCAAGAAAACATGTTATTGTTTGAGTTAATACACATCTTATAAAGAAATTGCAGGTTTAGTTTCAAAACTGGAAATTTAACATTTGGAAATACCTACTTATCTTTAATATTACTTTTTTCTACATTTTAGGATTATAGTGATAGTAAAATAATAATAACTTACACCAATTAAGTGTGAAATTACTGAACGCACAGGTGACCAAAATGTTAAATAAATCAAAACTATCCAATATTTTAGCTTCTTCTGGACATTAATTCAACTCACCTCATGAGACGCATTATGGGATGCTTTTTAAACCGTATTATATGGGTTCCTATGCTGCTTTTCTTTACTCTCTGATCTTACATAATCCTTTAAAACCTTAAAAATCCTTCTGATTAATAATAAAAATTAGTAGGTTTGGTTTTGTAAAAAAAATCATACACACTATTCACACATTTGGAAGATTATTTAACGTTTTTGAAATAAGTCTCTTATGCTCACCAATGCTGCATTTATTTAATCCATTATAAACGGTAATATTGCAAAATATTATTAACATTTAAAATAATTGTTTTCTGTTTGAATATATAGTAAAGTGTAATTTATTCCTGTGATCAAAGCTGAATTTTCAGCATCATTACTCCAGTCTTCAGTGTCCTATGATCCTTCAGAAATCATTCTAATATTATGATTTGCTGCTCGAGAAACATTTCTGATTTTTATCATTGTTGAAAAATGTTTTTTTTTGCTGCTTAATATTTTTTTGCGGAAACTACTAAAAAGTTTGGGGTACGAAATTATTTTAATGTTCGCTGTGATCATACACAGACCTAGCCAAATTGCTTTAGGAATGAGATCGCGTGGATGCTTGAATCGAGACCGTGAACTCTATAGTGGCGTACGGATTTGTACGATTTGAATTGTACGAATTCATATGATTTAAAAAAAAAATAAAAAAAGTCCCCAGGAAGGACCACCCCTAAACTCATCACTGGGGTCTAAACAAATCTGACGAAAATATACAAGTGAGGTAGGCCTAGTACAAATTTTTCACTTCGTAAAATACTTTGGAATTGCTGTGAGATTGCGTTGGTGAAGAAGACCTTACTCCAGTGAATCTAAATATCACAGCTGTGCAAAACGTGATTATTAAACTTTTCCTTATGTCACAACAGAGATGGAGGGATGTTGTGCTGAAGTTGCAAGGTTTTCCAGGAGTCCTAATTAATTATGCAAGATGGGTCTAATTATGATGCAGTGAATGGATACATGGCAGAAGGTGCAAGGCAGCGAGGCTTAGAGATTTGCATGCTAAGTGGGTGGGGGAGTGACTAATGCATGTTAATGTGTGCCTGGCCGATGTGCTTTCATTTCCCTGCTTGCAGCTGTGCTCTATGATTTCATCAAGGACTAAAAAGTTTATCATAGTTAAAGTGAAAAGAATGGCAGCACGCAAGACCTCGACAAGTGTGTTGTATGATACTGTAAGAAAGAGGGAGAGGGTTGGAGGACAGTGGTTCAGTCATTTGTTTAAAGTCTAGATCAAATGGTAAAACTTCAGGCAACTATTGGTCAGTCTTAGTTCAACTGTATCCACATGTTTTTTGGGGTTCATGCAACAAAAAAGTTTTTGTTTTTTTTGTACACTGAAAAAAATTATTCGTTGAATTTAATACATTTTTTTTATGGTAAGTGGTTGCACACAATTGATTTTAGCTACATTTAAACAAATGCATTAAGTTGAACTAAAATTGATTAAGTTCAACTTAATGCATTTGTTTAAATGTAGCTAAAATCAATTGTGTGCAACCACTTACCATAAAAAAATGTATTAAATTCAACGAATAATATTTTTCAGTGTAGGTTGTTATTGCCTAGCCTTGCCAAATTGTTATGGAATGGAAATGGTACATACATACAGGGGCATAAAAGTACTTAAGGGAAATTATACTTAAGGGAAAAGATGGGATCTGTGTCAAAAGATAGAAGTGAGATCTGCTTCATGATGACCTGTGAAATATGTACTTTGTACTTTGTAGGTCTTGATAAGTTTAAATGTAGTAATGAAGTGCAATTAGTCATTTACACCTCTGGACACATGTTCATCATCTCACAAATAACAAATTTGATTCAAATTTAGGATTTTTTGTGGATTTAATCCTCATGTTCCGGTGATTTTTTTTACACAGAGAGAATTTCCTTTTTCCCGAAAATGCTAGTTAATGTTATCGCCTTGAACTAAAATGTACTGACTTTGCTCACACAGTGTATAACAACTTCCCAAAATATAATTTAATTTTTGTTTTAATCTTTTTTTTTTATATACTTCCAGGTCAAAAATGACCACCCTACAAAAATAATTGCTGATTCATGTTATTGCCAAATATTAGACTCAATCTTTTTATCAACTTGTTTTCTTTCAATGAGCACAGGTTTTGTATTTCTTTTGGGAACTGATTGATCGTTGGCATCGCTGATCTGAGCTTATACACCCCAGTTTTTGAATGAAAAAAATTCAACTCAAAAAGACTGAGATGCATCAATGAGGCCTACGATCAATCAATGTATTTCAAACCCTAAAATATGAACCCTAACCCTAACTATTCTTCTTCTGTCAATTCTACAAAATGGTCGAGTGAGAGACAGAGAATTACTTTTGCTTGTGGACTTTACGTTGACTTTGCATTGGAGTACAAAATATGCATCATAGATAAGTAAACAAAAAATGTCTTTAAAATAAAACACTGAAATGTTGCAATGTTGCCGTGAACTGCACAGGACCAACATAAAATACTCCCTTTTAAAAGTGGATATACTTATTTTTACTTATTAATTTATAAGAAAGCTACTAATAGAAGCAGGCCATACAAGTCTCTCCCTCTCCATCTACAGTAATCCTCTTCTTCTTGCTTGGTTTACTGGTTTACAGCTTGGTTTTTGTTTGTTTCCCACAGATTTTTCTTGAAGTTTTTCCTGAAGTGCAATCAAAATTGTCTGAAAACCGCAGGGAACCCCCGAGACATGAGGAGATTCCAGGTATGGATCATTTATATGTATTTGCAAAATGCTGCAATGTTCTGTTGTCTCTTAGGCAGAACCCAGTCACAGTGAATTTATTCCTTTATGCCGAGTTTATTCTTGTCTCTACACTACTAAAAATCATATTCTTAATGCACAAGTTAAAGTATAAAGATTTGACAGAGAATGTATGTTGAATGTAAGATTCTAAGACAAAAAAAAAAAGTCTGCAAATCGAAGAACGCATTATGTATGCCATATGTCTCTCAGGTACATTTATCTTGTTTTAAAGATATATATATATATATATATATATATATATATACTGGAAAATAAGACAAATTTACCGCTGTAAGAATAGGTTTTGTTTGCAGTCTAGTGGTGGACAAACTGAGATTGTGAGTTTAATATCTCATGAGAAAAATCCGGAAAGTAGTAGAAGCAGGGATCATCAGGAAGGTGCTTCAGGAAGTTGTCAGGATTTGAGTGATGGCCTCCAGATGGAGGAGGTCAGCTTATGTGACCCAGGAAGTGTTCACTGGGGACCTCCTGCTTTACTTCCTCACACTTGTCTTTCACTTCTGGAGCTGCTATCTGACATTTCATCCCTCACTCTTCATTTCCCTGCTGTCCTTCCTCATTAAATTTCTTTTTTTGTTGTTTTTTTGGAGTGAGAATTTCTTTGCAGCAGCATTTGCAGCATCCCTCTTATCTATTCCTCTTATGCGTTGTCACGTTGTTTTATCGTCTTCAGCTCTACAATCTTTTGTACATGTGTGAGCACTAGGCCTGCACGATATATTGAAATTAAATCAACATGGCTTAGTATGGCTTAGTGCAATTGTCAAGTTGTGCAGTGCTAATTCATTAAAAATATATAAGGGCTTCCGCTTATAAAGAGTGAAGCGATGCATTTACACACCTGATATCATGAGATGCACGCGTGGAAATGAACACAGTGCCGAGCTTCAATCTGAAACCAGCAGCACATGTTTTTATTTGCCAGCAACTCGTCTAAATAAAAGCACGATGGGTTACTGTTTGGAAATTAAGAAATTAAGATTAATTTTATATTAAAAATAAATTATAGTACAATAGTGTTATTACAACTTATTTTTTATTTTGTTTAATATTTTTTATTTTGAATAAAAATCACAATAAAATAAAATGATCATTTTATATTGAATTTGACAAAAACAGTGGGAATGCGTACATTTCACAAATAATTACAAAGGAATTGCGAGTAACACATTGAATTAAACATGAAATTTTGAAGTAGGAATACTGAAATAGTTTTTATTATTATTATTATTATTATTATTGTTTAGCTCTAAAAGGATTTTTACATTAAAAAGTCTTTAGAGTAAAAAAATCATTTTATTTTCTATACAAATGCAATTCACACTCACAGAACAATTCATTCTTTCCAAATATAGCTATTCAAGTCATCTGGTGAATATTTCTGTATCTTTTTGAAACCAAATTAGTTAGTATGTAGGTTTGAAACCTATTTAAAATTGGATTTTGGGATTTTTGGCTCAGTTTGAATGGTTGCGAGCACATAGGATTCACTCCATAGTTTAAAAGTAAGACTGAGATTTGAATATTGCTTTCTAGAGATAAAGAGAACAACAGAGAAGGGAAGAATCTGGAGGAAACATGGGGGGAAAAGAGTAAGAGAGTAGATTATAGGGAGAAGAATACAAAAGGAAGAGAAGGAAAAGAACAAATAATTTCAACAATAAAGAGATGGATGTGAGAGGACTGCAATATTCTAATTATCACAATTTGTTCTTACACTCTTTTGTAAGGCTGCTATTTGTGTAGGGCTCTTTATTGCAAACAATTCTAAAACTACAGATTTTAAATCAACAGTATTAGCCGTTTCTAAAGATAACATTGCGAGTATATCACTGATCGTATTTTGAGAGGAATCAAAAGAAATTGACTGGAAGGTACATACATCTCCTCCTTCAATCTGTTTTTGTTATCAATGTGTCTTTTTTTTTTTTTTTTTCATTCCAAACAGGTGGTTCTGTCCACGACGGTCAACGTGGATGGTCCTGTACTAGCCATATCTGATAATATGTTTGTGCACAACAACTCCAAACACGGACGTCGCGCTCGCAGAATGGATTCAAATGAGACGATGGAGACTAGCATGGAATACGGTGAGATTTAGAAGAAATGCCATTGAGAAAAAGCAAGGGGAGTCAGAAGGGGGGCTCTAAATTTGCTTATTCTGTTGCAAAACAGTGTCTATATCAGGGTTGACCAATCTCGGTCCTGGAGGGCCGCTGTCCTGCAGAGTTTAGCTCCAACACACTTTTGGAGCTAAACTCTGCAGGATAGCGGCCCTCCAGGACCGAGATTGGTGAACCCTGGTCTATATGGTCACTTAGGACTTACTGGGGGGCGTTCATCAGTCCTCGCATGGTCATTTCTTGCATTTTGAATCACCTTTTCATTCTCTCTCCACTTCAGCTACTCCCTGTATCAAAGCCATCAGTCCCAGTGAAGGTTGGACGACAGGCGGGGCTATGGTAATTGTGATTGGGGAAAACTTCTTTGACGGTCTGCAAGTGGTGTTCGGGAGCATGTTAGTGTGGAGCGAGGTATGTGTGTCCAAGCCAGCTTTGACTTCTAATGAGGGAAGCTTTTGTAATATTTGAATAATTGGCTCAATGATTGAGTACCAAGAATCTGTAACCAAACTTTTCTGTCATTATTCATGCAGCTAATCACTCCTCATGCAATCCGAGTTCAGACTCCTCCTCGACACATTCCAGGGGTTGTAGAAGTGACGCTGTCCTACAAATCCAAGCAGTTCTGTAAAGGAGCTCCAGGGCGCTTCATTTACACAGGTATATTGTATAATTTGTAAAATAGATACATTAAATATACTGGTTATAAAACATACACATAGACATCCACACTCATGCAGAATTGCATATTTAAAGACAAGTATATTATGTTAAACCAGTGGTTCCCAACCCTGTTCCTGGAGCCGCCACAACACTGCACTTTTTTAATGTTTCCACCCATTTCAGGTCTTGGAGTCTCTACTAATGAGCTGATGACCTCAATCAGAGGTGTTTGGTTAGGGAGACATACAAGTGCTGTGTCCCAATTCGCCTACTTATACAATGCCTAAATAAAGTATGTTTTTTGTGAAGAAAAAGTCCATAATTTTGAGTGTGTAGCAGAATAGTACGCAAGATTTTGGACAGATTGCGTCTTTAACGGGCGGCTCTGTCGCTTAGTTACGCGCATCTGTCACCGTTTAAACTGCCCTGTCAATCATCTTGTCACAGTTCAAATCTGCCCAAATTTGATTTAATTTAATTTCCTACCGAATCTGAGAGAAATGTAGAAGCAGGTTGATCTGCCAGTCGTGGGTCTTTTTTATGCGGAGACTCTCCTCATGTGTTTGCATAATGATGCATTTAAAAGTTAATGTATTATTATAAAAGTTAAAATATATAATGTGGATAACATTGAGAAAATATATTTTCATCATATTTTTCATACTGATAATTAATCACTCAAACTTTTATTTAAACCTCTCTACTTAACCGTCACTCTGGTACATCTGCCATGTTTGTAGTTTTTGAACACTTTTTATTTGTGTTTGTAGTTCTAATCGAATCCTTATCCAGCAAGCAAGGTGTTGTGGGCAATATTATCCGTTAGCGTGTGCACGGATCTGCACTTTGGATTCTAACCGGAAAAAGACCATCCGGGTATCTTTGGAATACTAATTTCAGCAGACTACTATTTGGGACGCACTAATTCTAATTTTGCATACTATTTAGGATGGCTAGCATGCGAATTGGGACGCAGCAGAAATGTGCAGTGTTGGGGGGTTACAGAAGAGGGTTACGAGCCACTGTGTTAAACTGCAGTTTGAAGTGCAGAAATAACTAGACGTCATTTGTAAGTTGACTTCCCCAAGCACTGTGGATCTTTGGCACTTTCTGAAAACCAATACGTTGCCAGGTTTATTTGAGTGACCCAACATGTCATCTTCTGGCTTATCCAATCAAAGTTTTGTGTGAAACTCCCTGTTTAGCTGGACAATGGAATATGGTATAATGGGAGTTGGAGTGTTTGGGAAACCTGTTTGGAAACAATCATGGTAATACTAATTCGAAAGTTCACTTTAGACATTCTACTAACTATAAGTAACTTTACAACTACATGTCAACTAACTCTCATTAGAGTATTAGTAGACTGGCTAATTTCTGCTAACACTTTATTTTGATGGTCCCCCAACAGACATTATACTGACTTTGCAAGTACATGTCAACTTATACTAACCTGAACCCTAACCTAAAAGTCTACTAATACTCTAATGAGAGCTAGCTGACATGTAGCTGCAAAGTTACATATAGTTAATTGAATGTCTAAAGTGAACTATCAAAATAAAGTGTAACCACGTTCATTTGCAACTCTGATTGGTGCCTCTTATGAGGAAGAAAACACATACTTCACCTTTAACAACTGATAAAAGACTGATAATATCAGTCAGGACGAGAGTGGCTATGGATTCATACATAAATCCCTTGCCTGATTCCTTTTCATTAACTACACACAATGGGATTTGTTCAGATATTTTAAAGTAAATAATGGATTCTCACTAAGTATTGTTATCTCTAGCACTGAATGAGCCAACTATTGACTACGGCTTCCAGAGACTTCAAAAGCTGATCCCTCGCCATCCTGGTGACCCCGACAGATTGGCAAAGGTTAGTACGTACTCTGACGTACATATATAACCGTTAACTCAAACACTGAAGTACACACCAACAGACCCACAGATATGTCATATTTATCTACTCTCTCTGGAACTGATTTTCTATATTTTAGGAAATGTTACTTAAAAGAGCAGCAGACGTTGTTGAGTCTCTCTATGGAAATTCCACCAGCAATCAGGTAACCACTGAATTGCAGTAAATATATGCAGTAGATATAAGAATACTGTCTGTGGCATGGAGTGTGTTGAACACATACATTGGGGTCCAAATGCCTGAGATCACTAGTGAACATGCTTCTATTTTGTTTCAAATGACTTTATCAGCATAACAATTTGGGTAAAAATCCATCAATATTATGTCAAGATCCATATTATCTAGCATGATTTGAAAATGTTCCATAGCACATGTGCACTTCAATGGAAGTTAGGAAATCTGGTTAATGTAACAAATCAGCTTATTTGATTTGCGAAGTTTTGAATCTAATGTGGTCTCAGGCTTTTAGAACATTCAAAATAATATACGCACATCTAAGAAATGCATGTTCATAGCAACAAATTCATGTTTTTACAAAATGCCTTCTCAATTTACTGACTCAACTCGTACCGGCAGGTCAAACAAACATAATTTTGTCCTCTTTTCTTCAGTATTACAAGTGGGTGAAGTTTACCATCACGGTATAAAATGCAAAGGAACATAAAAAAAATAAATGCTGCTTTCAATCCATATACTCCAACAACATTTCCACTCCATCTGTCTTTAGTGATCAACATAAAACCACAAAAATGGTTTTGTATCATAATCCAGGTTCGGGCCTAGTGGGGTCAGTGTTTGCAAAATAAAAATATAACACAAATATAGTAAGTCTCCCTCATGTCAAATCAAGTGCTTTATACAACAGAAATTGTATAAAGTTGTATATAGTAACAGAATTAATGATGCAAACTTCATCAAATGTGATGTAGCAAGCTGTAGCAAAATCATAGTGTCATTATTCAACTCAATTCAGTAACTGTGTAAAGTTCATTCATTATGAAACACGTTCAATTCAGCTTTATATACAGCTCTACTGAAGACAAGTAAGAGATGTTTCTGTTCCCTCCTCTAACTTGATCTATTACGATATACCTTAGTGAAGACACAGAATCATTTACTTCCTTAAAGGGATAGTTCAGGATTTTAGACATGAATCTCTATAGCTTCCCCATAAGCAGTGTGGTGCATTGACCATGGCTTACCCCCGACAGCGTCCTGTGAGCCGAGCTCCGGTCCAGTTTTGGTCAAGATGAAATTAGTCCGGCAAGTTTGCTGGGGTCACGGCAATAAAGCTTTTTTCTTCTCAAATCAATATGTGTTCAAAAGAGTGATATATTTGCGTCACTAAAACGTTGTCTATGGAGAGGTCAGACCTCGTAATGGCTTGGCACTATTTTCTCCCCTGTCATATCACTGCGCGCTGCCGCTACCTACAGCCAGCTGCGAGCTGCGCAGGCGCACACCACTTTTTCAGTTGTTCGGCAGTGTTTACACCAGTGTTTACGTGCTCAGAACAGCTACACGAACGAGCTAACATAGCTACTCACCAAGAGCGATCAGTTTGTACAAGCTCCAGCTTCAACTTGTTCAACTTCTCTGTCCATCCTCTCTCTTTCTGTCCTTTCTAACTCCATCTGGCGTAACTCGTCATCTGTGTATTCAGGTTCGTAAAGATATCCTTTTGGCTGTGTGTCGAAGTCAATGTTGTCATCGTCGCTGCTGTAGTCAGACATGTTATCCTTCTCTTTACGAGCTGTAAACAAAGTGACACGTGCGCGGCTCCCAGCTGGCTGTAGGTAGCGGCAGCGCGCAGTGATATGACGGGGAAGAAAATAGTGCCAAGCCATTACGAGGTCTGACCTCTCCATAGACAGCGGTTTTGTGCTGCAAATATATCACTCTTTTGAACACATATTGATTTGAGAAGAAAAAAGCTTTATTGCCGTGACCCCAGCAAACTTGCCGGACTAATTTCATCTTGACCAAAACTGGACCGGAGCTCGGCTCACAGGACGCTGTCGGGGGTAAGTCATGGTCAATGCACCACACTGCTTATGGGGAAGCTATAGAGATTCATGTCTAAAATCCTGAACTATCCCTTTAAAATCTGCTTTAACAAGGCTGTGTTGGTCCTAATGCAGCTTCTGTGCTGAGCAAGCTTTGTTTTAAAGATCTTTGGGCCAGGTTTTTATCAAATAAATCACATTTTTTGTGTTTGTTTGACCTGATGAAGACCCTTTTCAGGTCGGTAAACTGGAGCTGTTGGCAGTCTTAGACCTTATTCTCCTGTTCATATCGAGAGAAATGAAGTGATGTCACCCAATAGGTTTCCCTGTCGTGTAAAACTTGTCTTTGATGTTGTGCCGTTGCAGGACATGTTGCTGAAGCGGGCTGCAGATATAGCCGAGGCTCTTTACAGCGTGCCGCGACCTCACAGTCAGCTGCAGGCCATGCCGAGTTCCCCTGTCCATGGCAGTGTCATGGGGCTCAACTCCTATCCCACACAGCTGGGTGTAAGCATTGGGGAACACGGGCAAACCAGTAGCCAAGGTGAGGATCTGAAGACATTTACCCTAAGATTCAGTCTTACTCAGTGTTATAGATGACCTAGATGTCAATAACACTCATTTATAGAGCGCTGACATATTTTTGTAGGCCAACCCAGAAGTTAGGATCACTCTGGTTGCCTCAACAAAAACCCAATAGGATTTTTCTTTTTAATTATCGCAAAAAAATAAGCTCTGTGATCAACAACAGTTTATGATACTTACACATTTTGTCCATTAAGATAATGAACAAATGAACACAACTTTTATAAATCACTTTCAGTCTTTATTTAACCTTCTAGTGCTGCTCGTGTGGCTGTCATAAATGCCTTTTTTTTAAATGAAATGAATGTACTATATTTCAGTTAGATAAAGTTTTTTATCGAATGTTTTGTATTTTAGGGGATTTTATGGTACTAAATTATATTTATGAAGTAGTTACAGTATATAATCTATTTCACTTTATGAGCATAGACCTGCAAATGTAAATAACGTAAATAAATCTTGAATGCTTTGGAGCACAGAATAGTTGGTCTCTTTTTAAAGAAGACATAAGTTTTAATGAATTTAAAAAAAGTTATCAAAGTTAAAGCTTATTGTTATGAAAAATGCACCATTTTTAAAAATTTTTTTACATGAAGTATATATTTTCCAAATCATGTTTTACTTTTAAACACACCGAAAAAATGAAAGCCATAAATCTGAACAAGTTGTGTTCCAAATCTGAGTTGATATCTCAAAAAATGAACTTTCAGTAAGAATTTGTGCGCAGTACCAAACGTTTCCACTAGATGAAATTAGTTTCCCATTCATTCATGACCACAAACAATACTAGTGACTTTTTTTTTTTCAGGACCATTTAAAAATTTCGAGCCATGTCTGTTTTTTGTGTGTGTGTTCACATAGATTCTTTACCAAGTTTCGTACCATTCCGATGAAGTAAAATATATATAAAAAAAAAAAATGTAAAACCACACCAGAGGTTTTAAAGCATTTTGTAAGAGCTTGATTATTGTTTTGTTGATTCATTGAGTAAAGCATTGTGATTTCTCTCACTTTTATTCAAGGTTACAGTCGCAGTTTGTCTCCACGTGGCTACCCATCAGCATCGACCCCTCAGCAGTCGGGTTATGGGTCCAACGGGGGCATGAGTTACGGGGCAGTGCCCATGAGCAGTCTGGGTGTTTCAGGGTCACCTGGCTTTAACAGTGCCTCCCCAAACAGCTCTCCTTATGCTAGTGAGTTTCAGATTTCCCTTTTCACCTTCTTTTTAATAATCGTCCTGCTGGAAATACAGTGATTTTAGACAGTCAGATAAAATGTTGGTATAATCGAAGCAACTTTCTTTTTTTTGTCCAGTAATGCCATCTAGCCCCACAGTACCAGGCTCCAGCTCCTCATCCTCCCTCTTGCCCTTCTCATCTTTCCCATCCTCTACCAAACAAAAAAGTGCCTTTGCTCCAGTCCTGAGACCACAAGGTTCACCGTCACCCGTTTGCCAAACTTCAGGAGGCACCAGCTTTAGAGGTATACTGTAACTACAGTTATGAAACCAAATCAACAGATCTGCTTTTTAAGTTTTACAAACATGTTTTTTTCCCCAAGGCACACTCTTAAAAATAAAGGTCCTGCTCTGTACTCTACTCTGAAGTAGGAGTTAATTTAGTCCCTCCAAAAGGAGTAAAATTGTTCCCAGTTCCTGCGGTGTTAACACGCCAAAGAGATTTATACTTCCGCTAACAGTTACTGACCCTATACTGGTGCGAAAGACCCTATACTGGTGCGAAAGACCCTATTGGCATCAATGGTTCCATGAAGAGCCTTTAACAGTCATTGAACCTTTTCATTGCACAAAAGATTATTTTCAGTGGAAAAATGTTCTTTACTCTTAGCAAAAAATGGCTCTATTAAGAACTGATCACGGAAAAGTTCTTACGGAAACCAGGGCCAGAGTTTCTTCATATTGTGACATAAGAAAAATAACCTTATATGACCAGCACTGCAACCTTTCAGGAAATGGATGATTTTTTTAAATAAACACTGTTATCAAAGTTGATATTGTGGCTTTATATATGATCATATACTTGCATGTGTCATTATATTATTAACACTTTACCAAAATCAAGCTCAAATGAAGTTACAAAGATTTTGACCTGCGAATGTCGTGTATTTTTAAGGTTATGAAGTTTATTGTAGCTATGTGGGCGCCCAGTTTTTTGGGCCAAAATCTCATGTTATAAAAGATGAAGCTGCTACGCACAGGCTATTTAAGACAGTATTGGCTATGACTCAATGACAAATCCTAGACTTAGGCACTCTTCTCCACGCCTCAAATACATAGAATATTAGTCTTTATATACACTCACCTAAAGGATTATTAGGAACACCATACTAATACTGTGTTTGACCCCCTTTCGCCTTCAGAACTGCCTTAATTCTACGTGGCATTGATTCAACAAGGTGCTGAAAGCATTCTTTAGAAATGTTGGCCCATATTGATAGGATAGCATCTTGCAGTTGATGGAGATTTGTGGGATGCACATCCAGGGCACGAAGCTCCCGTTCCACCACATCCCAAAGATGCTCTATTGGGTTGAGATCTGGTGACTGTGGGGGCCATTTTAGTACAGTGAACTCATTGTCATGTTCAAGAAACCAATTTGAAATGATTCAAGCTTTGTGACATGGTGCATTATCCTGCTGGAAGTAGCCATCAGAGGATGGGTACATGGTGGTCATAAAGGGATGGACATGGTCAGAAACAATGCTCAGGTAGGCCGTGGCATTTAAACAATGCCCAATTGGCACTAAGGGGCCTAAAGTGTGCCAAGAAAACATCCCCCACACCATTACACCACCACCACCAGCCTGCACAGTGGTAACAAGGCATGATGGATCCATGTTCTCATTCTGTTTACGCCAAATTCTGACTCTACCATCTGAATGTCTCAACAGAAATCGAGACTCATCAGACCAGGCAACATTTTTCCAGTCTTCAACTGTCCAATTTTGGTGAGCTTGTGCAAATTGTAGCCTCTTTTTCCTATTTGTAGTGGAGATGAGTGGTACCCGGTGGGGTCTTCTGCTGTTGTAGCCCATCCGCCTCAATGTTGTGCGTGTTGTGGCTTCACAAATGCTTTGCTGCATACCTTGGTTGTAACGAGTGGTTATTTCAGTCAAAGTTGCTCTTCTATCAGCTTGAATCAGTCGGCCCATTCTCCTCTGACCTCTAGCATCAACAAGGCATTTTCGCCCACAGGACTGCCGCATACTGGATGTTTTTCCCTTTTCACACCATTCTTTGTAAACCCTAGAAATGGTTGTGCGTGAAAATCCCAGTAACTGAGCAGATTGTGAAATACTCAGACCGGCCCGTCTGGCACCAACAACCATGTCACTCTCAAAATTGGGTTAAATCACCTTTCTTTCCCATTCTGACATTCAGTTTGGAGTTCAGGAGATTGTCTTGACCAGGACCACACCCCTAAATGCATTGAAGCAACTGCCATGTGATTGGTTGATTAGATAATTGCATTAATGAGAAATTGAGCAGGTGTTCCTAATAATCCTTTAGGTGAGTGTATATATATATATATATGTGTGTGTGTGTGTATGTGTGTACTGTTTCTTGAGTAAAGAAAATGCTGTATATATTCAAACAACCAGATCTTTGTTTTCCTTTGCATTGCAAACAAGCAGAGATGCTCCACCAAAATGTGTGCGCTCTCTTCATTCACTATAGAGGCGGGTGGAGTTATGAGGTTTAGGAGCCAGATTTACTAAACAGGGCAAATGAGCGTGAAAGCGCAATTCCAAAGTAGCGCAGATGGGAGTGGAAAGTCCTGCACGTCATCTACTGACAACGTGCAAATGAAAGAACTCAGACGCAGCCGGATCATTTCTATAATGACCAGCGCAATCTACCGAGAGCAGTGCGAATTAGCGTCTGGTTTAAGATATGCTTTTTTGGGGTAAATAATGGCACAAATACCAGTAAATTGACTCGCGCAAACATTAGTAAATCGTGTTGCGTGACTCATTTAAATACTCTCCTCCCGTACATTTTACATCTGAAAGGGAAACTCCTACAAATGCATATGCAATAAGTTCAGCCACAAAAATAACCCTGTTCACGCCTTTTCAGCGCTAATGTTTCACCGCGTGTCCTTAGTAAGTCCTGACCGTAGTTTTTAACGCCAAAGTTTAAAATGCTATCTGTCAAAAGTAACTTATTTCTCAGGAACTGTGCAGGCATAGCGTATGAATTGTTTATTTAATCATATATTTTGTATAGATGCATGTTACTGCCATAATGGAATAAATGATTTATTTTTTATTTTCATTTCCAGCAATGACAGGTCTCGTGGTTCCTCCGATGTAGAGGACGAGTCTCTTCCAGTCCTCGGCGTTACAGCCCGTGGCCAGACCTGGACTGACACCAACGTTGTCTCTTTCAAGCCACACTGAACAACAGCTGTCATGAAGAATGAAAGACAACAAGGACATATTTAAAACACTTTTGGGAACCTTCTTGAGAGATATCCACTCTATGCACACGTTTTGCCTCTTGATTGTGAAGGGATGGTGTTACTTAAAGGTTCTTCCACCCACAAAATGCCAAAAGAGCTCTAATTTGAGAACATGAGACTTGAGACTGTTACACGTTTTTAGCCGTGTGCTCTCAACAGACACACTGGTCAATAGACTTTCACCGCAGTAGATGCCAGTATGGGATGTCAATTGTGTCAAAACTCAGTCTTTTTTTAATATACTGATAGATACACATCCCTAAACTGAAATTGTGTTTTTAAAAGTATATATATTTATCAGGATTTTCATTTAGAGAAACAGAAAGTGTTTATTTAGGTTTAGGTTTATGAACTGATTACCTCATATATTGACTTATTTAATGACAAAAACTATATAAGTTATATTTTTAGGTTAAGTACTAATATAAGGAACCATGATTGTATTTGCTATTATTTGGTATTGCTATGTATTTGTTTTTCTGTAAACATTTTTATAGGTTGTCATATTGCTATTGATATTAAAATAGTGACTGTAGATTTTTACATGTAAAAGTTTTGTTGTTAAATATATAGATGATATTTTAATTCTTTTCCAACTTATTTATAAACATGTTTTCACATTTGTATCCCTTTCAAAATATTTCTGACATGCACTAAAATAACAGATTTACTCATGGCGTTATTTCTCTTGCACGTGACCAGCCTATTTATTCCTTTTAGTAATCATTAAAGAGTTTATTTTTTCAATTTTTATGTTATTCCAAACCAAACAAAGGCAGGGTTGTAATTATGGATTATTATTTTTTAAATAGACATATTAATCTGTGTTATCAGGTGAAAAATATAGTTTTTTTTTTTAAATCATTTGATGTTGCTGCCTATAGAACTGATACAGTATTGCTCTTCTCTTTTCCCCCATTCTTCCTCAGTGAGTTTTGTCATTAGCATTGGTAAACAGGATCATTTTGACCACCAAATTAATGCTATGCATGAAAAGAACATCTGTTTAATTAGTGCAATGAACAAATTGATATGTGCGCTTAACATATTCTACCCGAATGTATTTACAGCACACAGACATCTGTTTTGATAAAAAAAAATACCCACCAAACAGTGAATATGATCAAATTATTTGAGATGCAGAAAGTACATTTGTAATTCTTTGTTTCATTCTCATCAACAGTGAGTAAAAATGGCGATTTGAATAAATCCAGCCATTCTGCTCTTTCCACACAGGATATGTTGAGTTAATCTCACTAATTCATGGCCAACAACCTGCATAAATACATAATATGTAAAATGCACGTATGCATTCGTTAAGTTCTGCTGTTATACATACTGAGCTGCAGATTTTTTTTTGGACAAAGAGGGTTAAATGGGGGTAAAGATGAAGCTTTTTTTCTTTTTTTTAGCTCAAGGCCGTTTGCTACATTTTGACAAATCCTTTTTGAGGTACATTATAACTCTTCCAGATTCACGCCTCCTCTCTGAGTCCCCTGGGTGTCAATGGCAGATGGAACACACAGAAAGAGTCCCTTGTGTGTTTCTCCAAACATAACAGAACGTCTCTCTCACGCACACATGCATTCAGTACATTTTAGCCACATGTCCACTTTCACATAGATTTGTAGTGCATGCACTTCGCTTAAGATATTTTATATACTCACATGCTTCCAAAGACTGTCTGAACTTGATCATTGATCATTTATAATATGATAAAACGTTTTTTATTTTATTTTTACTTGCTATATATGTATTACTGAAAAAACTGGTCACCATCATGATCAAATATCAAGAGAATAGTGTGAATTCTAAAAGTATGATATAGGATTTAAAAAGAAAATGATCATTTTCTTAAGAGAGTTTCTCAGTTTTCTCATTTCGCCTTTTATCTCTACTGTCCACCTTATTTTTCACAGCCGTTTGTAAACTGATCTGCTTCCAGGTAACCTTTTTTAGTACACAACTAAATACATAATTACCATATAGCAGTTAATGTGTAATAACTGTCAAAATCCAAAACATAAGAAAAACATAACACAACCATAACCTACAACATGCAGAATAGCCTAATAATTGCTGTCAACAAAATGTAAACTCTAGAGAAAGAAGATGGAGACAGAAACACACACGCGCACGCACACGCACGCACACAAAGCTAGGAATTAAGTACAGGATACAAAAAATAAAATAACTATAGGGAAAAAATAAATAGTGCACAATGTCAGATATCTGAAATATGAGACGATTTAAAGAGTTCAATTTAGGTGAATGTCTTAATTATGCTGAGACGGTTGCTGGTTGAATGACAAATTAAACAAATCTGACAGATGGACAGCACACAATACCCAGCAATGGGGGGGGGGAGTCCTCTAGATAATTGTGTTGGAGTCAGTTGGGTCATCAATCACCCTGAGCTGTAAAGCAGCGTTCAGTCCATGGCACTGATGTAAAAGCATGCTTGATGTCATGTAATATATATGTTTAATTCAGCATTCACAGATGAGCCTATGCGTGACAGAAGAGGAAGATGGCAGTTTGGAAGTGATTGTTGGTCTCGATTGGGTGGTTATAGGCTCAATAGCCAAATTTGAAATGATAAGAAGTCTAAAAATAGCTGCCTAAAAGGACTAGCAAAAAAAAAAAAAAACTAAAATGATGTCTTTTGGACATCAAAGGCTCATGCTTATATATCTGTCATTCATGTTTTCCATATATATACATATATATGGATTCCATCAATAAAAACAAAACCTGCTATAGTTTAAATGTATGTGTGATTAAATATGCAAAGCCATATGATGATTATTCATTAATTAATTGGGGTTGCGGATGTTCTCTCTCATGCATTAATTACATCCGCATTAGCATATCAATTAGATGAATCAGAGATCATGTAATTAAAGCCGGAGTAGGAGCACCTGCTGCCTCTGTTTATGTTTGTGTATGTGATATCATGCCTTTGGCTGAGCTACACTGGTCAATCAGTTGCCTCTTTATTCTGCTTGCCTCTGATGGAATGTTTCACATTTAGATATTTTACGAACATTTCTTTTTTGACATTTTAAGTAGAAAAATCAATTAAATTGAATTAAAATAACTAGTAGCCTAATTATTATGTGATTTGCATGGTATGCAACATCGTTTCACAAAAGAACACATCTTAATTAGAGGAAGGGTTTTCCACACAAATATCTAATACAATCTAAAATGCATTAGCTGTTGATCAGCAGTCCTCTTGAATCAGTCCGCTTGCTCAAACTACTCATGGCTTTTGAGATGGGTCCATCTGCTGGCCACATGATGTCCCAACAACTCTGATTGGTTTCAGCTACATAACACATAAGTGTATTTTCTAATGCAACAACTTCAAAAACTACATTTTATACTCCATGAATCTTAAAACATTAGTGTGTCCAGGAATCCCTCATTAACAGACACAAAACCCTTTGATGCTCAACATGTGTCATTATGGATACACTTGATTGTAAAATTGACAACTGGATTAGTTTTACGCACACTACATATTATCCTTTAGTTTTCCTATGCATGCGTCCACTGTATGCTCCATTTACTTCCGTATTCACATGTCTCTTTTCATCACTTTCATCATTTTCTTTTTCATCTCTCTTTCTGCATCAAACTGATTCAATGCTCGTAATTCGTTTTTCTTCCAGTTAAACTCGTCATGTGTAATTACCTTACAGTGGACATAGGTAATCTCTTCCTGGCATCCCAGCAGCGCAGGGTCAGTGGTGGTGGCTTCTGCGATTTGAGTGGCCAGGGTCCACTGGATGGGATTCACAATCACCGGAAGAAGGATGGTCTCAGGCTCATCAGGGCAAGGAGACTTGAGTTGAGATGAGACTGGGAATCTGCCTGTTCTTAAGCACCTGGACAATATGAGACCATGAAGTCAAACCAGCTGAAGAACAGGGCCCACCGCGCCTGGCATTACTGTCAGTAATGATGAGGAAAGGATGACAGGGACCCTCCACTCCTTGAGTGCCAGCTTGATTGCAAGGAGTTCCCGGTTGCCAATCATAGTTCTGCTCCACCAGGGAAACTTCCCATGGAGAAGGCGGCACAAGTGACCAGACGTCCTGTTTTGTCCCGGGACAGTCCCGTCTTTCAGCTCTACTTTTAGTCTCCGGACTTATCATGAAAAAAAAGTTTTTTTTCCCCTCATGAATTAGCATGTTGCTAGCATGTTTTATGCCATTGCTAGCATAAATTAGCATGTTTTAACACTTTGCTAACATCAATTAACCTGTTACTAGCATGTTTTACCACATTGCTAACATGATTTAGCACGTTGATAGAATGAATTATCAGGTTTTAACCACAGACTGTAAAGAAATGTGAATGTAGTGTCCGTGACATCACCCGTAGGTTTCAAAAGAACCTTTTTGAAGCCCAAAGTGTGTGGAGCTGGCTGTCGCCATCTTGGCAGCATGTCACTGCGTGTCACTCCCGGATAACCGAAAATAGGCAAAAAGGCGGGACTAGCTGAGGTGACCTGACGCTAACAGACAGCAGACAAATGGCTAGTAGTGACAGCAGAGACAATCCACCTTGTCACTCAAGTGGCCATGCCCTAATTATGCAAAACTTTAAGGCTTAATATAATTTAAATGGATGAGTTATAAAAAAAAAATCACTCCCCTCACAGTTGTCATGAAGGGCAAAATTAGCTATATAGACCAAAACCACTTTTTGTACCAGGCTGTTTTCTGCTGTAAATTTGGGCATTTTAACATGGGAGGTCAATGGGATTTACACTCTTTTAGAGCCTGTGTGTGAGTGGCCAGTCGATGAATTCCAGTTTAAGTCACGTTCATGTTGGATTCAAGAGAAAGACCAGAAGGTTGCCGATTGGTTTTAACACATTGCTGACTTTAATTATCATGTTGCTAGCATGATTTAACATGTTGGTAGCATGAATTAGCATGTTTCTATAATGATTTAGCATGTTGCTAACATGTCCTAAGCTAGTTGCTAGGCTTTGCCAGTTACATATAGTGGATGAAGCTTATACTTTATTACAGTTATTGTAGGCTATTACAATATTAACCTCCTCAATGAAAACGTATGGGACTTTTATGATTTTAACATGTAGCCTAAATTAACATTTGTGGAGCTCGTTTTTGCCATTGCTCACAGAGTCAGCTATTTTTCTTTTGTGACACAAAGTTGCGAATCTGATAAAGTGCATGAATTTGAAGACCTTTTTGCATACAATTTTGTTGTTTATGGCCATAGTTTTGGGTATAGTTTCGCATCATATCTGAGGCTATAATATATATATATGTATACATGCATGTACATATATATATAGAAAATAATTATACACCGTACACACACACATATATTATGTAAAAACAAACTTTTATTTTGGATGCGATTAATCGCGATTAATCGTTTGACAGCCCTAATATATAGATAGATAGATAGATAGATAGATAGATAGATAGATAGATAGATAGATAGATAGATAGATAGATAGATAGATAGATAGATAGATAGATAGATAGATAGATTTACTGAACATCAACAAAGATAGGCTACTGGTGGTAGAGAAGTAGGAGTGGCCAGTAAAAGCTCTGTTTATTGAACACAAAAATAAAACACGGACACAATGGCTTGAATCAACAACAAACGCAGAGTCACTCTCAGGTCTCTCTTCTCGCTGACAGACAGCAGGTTTTTTGATAACACCTGTTAGTCTCAGTTACACACAGGTGTTCCCTTACCTCACACATCTCCCGATCTCTCCCTCTCTCTCTCTCTCTCTCTCTCTCTCTCTCTCTCTCTCTCTCTCTCTCTCTCTCTCCATCCTCAGACCGCGCCCTCTAAAATGCTCAATGTGGACTATGATTTACTATAAACGTATCTAGAAATGAGTGCTTATGAAAAAATATAGCAGCAAGCAGGCAGTATAATTCCAGGAGGTCACGTGCCAGCTGAGCAATTATTATTAAGATAATTATGATAACACTAACGGATATAATACTATCCTCGTTTATGGGAAAGAGGAAGATGAAAGCTCTCACTCGAGAAGAGAATTGACATCTGACAGAAAAATGAATGCTTTTAAACTACATATCTCCAATTTTGCATTTCAAACAAAAATGTTTAAATAATGAAAAATCCCAGCTGTTATACTTACTTCCAGTTCATTTGTCACACTGGAACCCTCTATATTCCATAGTCTTGCTTTTATATATATATATATATATATATATATATATATATATATATATATATATATATATATATATATATATATATATATAAAAGATTACGTAGATTATCTTAGATTATTTGTCTACGTACAAAGAAAAAAAAGAAAAAGAAAAAAAACAGCCAATGGCGTTAGGAGGTGTGGCATTTATTGTTAGATGTAAGGAGAGATGTTGTGTTAGAGGTGTAAAATATCGGAGATATTTGGTTGCAATGTGTGGAGCAAACATGAATATTCATGAGTTTCCTGTTTCATGCAGTTACCATGAAATCAAAATTTACACTTCTAATTTTTATGGAATAATGCAGTTATTATAAGAAATGAATTATCAGTGCACCTTATGTTTTTTTATTCACAAGCCCTCATAATTTTTAATCAAAATAACTTCCCCTTCATCTTGCAACAACATCTCTTCTCTGATGATGTTTGCACCATAACAATTTTAGAGACAAAAAAAAAAACATCTGATGCAATGTGAATCAGATCAGTTTGACACAAAGTCATGGAACTATTATTGTGTTGGTCAATTTGTGAAATAAGCAACCATGCAGTAGCCTACTTTTCACTTTTAGTTCTATTCTATAATAATAATTAAACAATTAAATAATAATAATACATCATATAGTAATTATGCACATTTATTGTAAATGTCAAAGATAAAAGTTACTCAATAGAGTCGTTTTTTGTGCTAAATAAAGAGAACAACTGATAAACAACTGATAAAGCTGTTGTTAATGTTAAAATGTTAATGTTGTTGAATGTTAAAGATTCATTCTCAAATGAGAAAACATGAGACATTCATTTGGAACAAATAATTTGGAATTTACATACATATTTACAAACAAATATCTTATCATACTGTACAAATGAAAATTGCTACAAAACTTGTTATATTGGTTATATTGTTGGTATTGGTCATTATTACATATAACTCATCACCTCATTAAGATCTTAAAAACAAGTAATAAAAACTCAGTGAGTGTTTTAGCGCAATTTTCTCACCTCATGGGATCACAACACTAAGAGATAGTAAATCTTTTCCTGGATTTTTTGTGTGCGTTCCCAAGATTAGACCTTCCTTAACATAATGCCGAAAACCCGAAGTCTCTAGGTGGTCTGGTTGAGGAGTAGATAGAAGTGCAAGATTGGTGCGCACAGACGCACAGAACAGAAATCATGAGTTAACAATCGCAATTTGTCCGGTGGAAAATTGCGCTAAAAAAGGTTGCAAAGAAAATGTTGAGGTGAGGATCTATTCACAATGGTCATTTTTTTTAATCAAAAACAAAAGACTAAGGCACTCCGGAGAACCAGGAAACAACAAACGGGAATAAAACACCATACACGATGAGAACAGACCAAGAACCAAACAGGTTCACCTATGTATGTATATATAGATATATATGTACATATGTGGGAGAAAACAAGAAACAGTTGGGACTAACCAATTAACAAACCAGTAACCATGGAAACAGATGAAATTGGGACTAAACACAGGATGAAACTGAACTCAATGTAGAAAAACACAAACAAGAGGAGACATAACCCCCCTTTATTGGAACGCAGTCAACGTCATTCCAAACTACGACATCCCTCCGTCCTCAGAGGTAACCAGCATTAAATCCAGTACAGACAGGCCAATAAGCTCTGGCTCCAGGACGGACTGGGCCTCTGTCAGACAAGCGCACATACACTGGTTCTGGGTCTATGATGAGCATGACGAGGGCCAGGGACTCGAGGAGGTCTCTAGAAGGACATCCAGGACAGATTTGGGAGGTTGAGATTCTTCTTCACCTCACCCACTGTGAAGGTGCTGAAGTGCCCACTCCATGTACTCACAGAAGGTCCCTGGAGGACCAGCCCCAAGCAGAGGAGATTTTGTATGTGCATTTAATCCAGCATGGAAAAATACTCAGAGGTAGTCGTCTGGGTGATGCACACACGATCAGGTCTAAAAACTCACGTGTTCCTCAAGGGGACAATCCCCCTGAGTGAGGAGGATCTGCACTGCTGCTACATCCATATACATCTCTTCTTCTGTCACAAGGTGGTTGCAAAGACAGAATTAAGGCCAAGATCTATTAACTAAACACAGGAGATGAAACTGAACTCGAAGTAGTAAAAAAACAAAAACAAGATGTGACGCATTCAGAGGATGTATCCCATGTTTACACATGAGTGCAATGCTGGACTCATATTTATATAAGACATGAGAAATTCAGGTCTTCCCCTATTATTTTGGGAATAAACAAATAAAATGCAAGTAGGCTATAGATTAAACATTTGTATTGATGCCCCACATAAACTGCCTGGTTGAAAGCAGAGAGGTACTGTGTTATTGTGAGGTATAAATTTGCAGATGCTACTTGCCTGAAGGAACTGCAATATTTATAAAATGTATAACATAAATAATGTTTAGTGCAGTATATTTGCTTTAAAATAAGTTAAACTTCTATAACTTTAACTTGACAATTAAAGGGGCTATATGCAAGCATTTTCATGTATTCATCGCTTTTTTTGTTTTGTTTTGTTTTTTGAAAAGCCTAAATTTAATCTGTTCATCATATAAAGCGATCGTGTCTCTTCAGAAAATTTGGACTAAAACGCTCAACATGGATTCGTTTTTTACAATCTCTTTATGAACTTTTTGAAGTGTCAAAGTGGTAGTTGCGTAGCTGTCAATGGAGGGACAGAAACTCAGATTTCATTAAAAAGATCTTCATTTGTGTTCTGAAGATGAATATAAGTCTTACGGGTATGGAACGACATGAGGGTGATTATTAATGACAGAATTTTAATTTTTGTGTGAACTCTGACTAATGTGTGGCTAATAAAACTATAGGGTTTCTGAATTCTACATAGCCCTTTTAACAGTAAATAAGCTATTAAATAACATATAAGTTGTAGGGCTTTACTGTGATTTATTAGTGCTGCCAGTTATCAGAAATTATTCAAATTAAGCCTACATCCTACTGACCATTTGTAGAAACCAGCTTCAGATAAGCTGGTTTGGTGTGGTCTACTGATCTACCACCTGCATGTTCCAAAACGCAGATCGAGCTGGTCATGCTGGTTGACAAGCTGGTCTAACTGGTTTTTCCAGGTGCACTCGAATATCACAGAACAGTTCGTGTTTCCTCCTCCCTACTGGACCAATATCAAAACACACCTGACCTCCCGCTGGATCTCGCGATGGAGGCTTTAGAAAAGCCATTGAGCGCGTCTATAAATTCGGTCATTTCGATGGGTTTGGCGAACAGCCTTCCGGACAGCCCGCAGCATCACGCAACATCACGCAGCATCACGCAACAATGAGTGACACAGCCATTTCTTTCGCCAAGGACTTTTTAGCAGGTGGAATCGCCGCCGCGATCTCCGAGACTGCTGTTGCGCCCATAGAAAGAGTCAAGCTGCTCCTTCAGGTACGCTTTATAACGAAGTAGCCTACTATATCTACATTACCATATTCACACGAAATATGTACACTCAAAAAAATGCTGGGTTGTTTCTGTAAACACATTGTTGGGTTGATTGTGCTGGGTCAAAATATTGGGTTGTTTGGGGTACTGTAAACACATTATTGGGTTGCTCATGCTGGGTCAAATGAGTTGTAAGGGGGTTATTCACAAATAAACAGTTGGTTGGGTTATTTTGACCCAGCAACTGGTTTATTCTTTGCGGAACTTTCTGGATCTTCACTTCAGACTCGAGGAGCACGCCACACGGGAGCAGGCAGTGTTTTATGGTAAGTTAATAATGTTTACCTATATTTTTAAAAAGTTGTGGTAACTGCAAGCTAATTTCACTGTTCAACATACAGTCTTTGATATGGAAGTAAGAGGGGTAACGTATTTATTCTGTGAAACCTAAATAGCCACAGCTAAGTTAGCCGGTTAGATTTTTTGACAAAATTCTGCATCGTTAAATCCTTAATTGTAAACCAGCTAGGCCTATATCAGCAGCCTTTTTAAAATATGCAGTTTAAATGGTAAATTCATCACGTAATTATCGTATTCATTGTGGACGTTGTGTATTTAAAAGTGAGGAAAGCGTTTTGAATGAAATCCATATAAGCGCGGTATATTTTTAGTCCCTCACAGGGCTCGCACGTAAAATTGCGGGAAATTAGTCTCAAGGTTATTGTAGCTACTAGCTAGTGAGTTGTGTGTGGAAAGTCTGCTGGTAGCTATATTGTAGAAATACTCGTCAGAAGAAGCGACTGGGGTAAGTTCCAGCATAGACTCCTCCTGCGTGTGTCTTCTGTAATGTCTGTCGGGATCGTTCAGAAAAAAATGAACTGAGGAATAACATCACGATACGCGCCGTCACATTGTGATCTGGTTAGTATAGTGTAAGGAATTTCCGCCTGGATTGTCAATGGACAGGCTCCAGTTTTGAGAAGAAAATTATTAAGAATCATCGTCAATATTTAAAACTTTAAACATGTAGACTTACAGTAGGCCTACATGATACCCTACCATGCATGTCATCTTTCATTTTATTGTGTAACATTATCTAAGCGGCGATCATCAGCGCTGCCAGTCAGGAGATTAACGAGCAGCTTTGTTGGTTTGTGAGTTTTAATGTTACAGAAAGACACTATCAACATTACAGTAATATTTTTACTTTTATTGCCTAAATGTTGACAATATTAGTCCAAAGTACTCTTTTATTACTATAATTCAGTTAGCAAATAATGAATTTTAATAGACATTTTGTTTGTTTGCCACATTTAGTCATATTTGGTAATGTTTGCAATAACATTTTTTTTATGCTTCCACAAAAAAAAGCTTAACTTGCATGTTAGTTATATTGCAACACTCTAAGTGATTGTGTGTAATCAACAGGTGGGGACCAACATGGTTGAATATTCACAAAATGAGATGACTGGAGCATTGCTGCATATTCTGTGCCTCAAGAATGAGACGAGGAGGACATGTCAGACCTTTCCCATTGTTCCAGGCCACACCATCGAGACCGAGTCTTTGCTGGAGGCTAGCTGTTCATCTTTGTTTCAAAGCTTTTTTGTTTTTGATGTTAAATACACAAAGCAGTGTTTCCCCACCTGGGAGTTTCTCCAGCATGTCTTGTATCAAATTAATGGAAAAGAGTCTTCCTCTGTAAAATTTGAGGATTACAGTTGTTTCAGGCCCACGTGATATTTAGTCGCATTTTAAATGTTTGTTGCAGTTCTTAATAAATCAACACACCTTAATAAATGAAATCGTAATCGTATAAGTTCAAATGAGTTGCTTAATGACTTTTAAAGGTGCATTGTGTAATATTTACAAGGATCTGTTGACAGAAATGCAATATCATATACATAACTATGTTTTTAGTGGTGTATAAAGACCTTACTTAATGAACGTTATGTTTTTTATTACCTTAGAAGTATACATTGTATAATTGTAATAATTGTATACAAAAAATTATTAAAGATATTTTTTTTAAAACAATTAAACGAGATTTAAATCAAATTTACAGTGGCCTCTCTGGTTTGTTGTATTACAGAGACAATAATTATTTTATATTCGTAATATAACAAATATTTGTTACTAATTTTATTAAGGCAATGAGACATGAAATAACCCAGCATAAGTAGGACTTAACCCAGCAAGAGGGTTAATTCCACCCACTGTTCTGGTCAAATGAATGACCCAGAAATATGGGTTAAATGGTAAAACCCAGCACTTGGGTCAAACCAACCCAGCGCGTGTTCTGTCCAATAGTGACCCAGCCGTGTGGTTAAGGTTGGGTTATTTTTTAACCCAGCAATTTTTAGAGTGTAGGCTATTACATTCTAAATTAGTAAAAAATATATTTTTCACACATTTGTCCATCTTGGTTAATAGTAGGCTATTCATTTATGAATAGGGCTTGTCCATTATAAGATAATGTTCTTAATGATATACTACATAACTTTATCTTTATAATAGGCCGATAATAAAAATATATTCGACCAATGATGATTCTGAAATATGATTCGCCCGGACTGGAGCCAAAACTGTTGCTATGCACGCGCATCTGACACAAACTGCGCGCTATATTTCAGTGCTGTTGTTCATGTTTGGATATTTCAGCAAGCAGTTTGTTTTGTGTATAATCAGTTTAACAGCATTAAGTTAAAGTGAACTTTATCATTCAGCATGCATTGAGCTTGTGCATTGTAGACGTTTTCTTGAATTCTTGAATTCAGTTAAACTACTTTTGTGAAAATAGAGAGGTATGCTATTATATCTCTAAATATTTTTTCCATAAAGTATTAACGATTAAAATGTTTTATTTGAGTAAGTAGCCTATACATAATCTGTCAATCAGGTGACTATTCACATTCTAGGTATTTATCCAAGCTATGAACAAATTATTTTGTCAGTAACATAAAATATGCTTTTTGAAAAAAGAAAAAAAGAAAATCCAAAACCATGTAATGCTGAGTTTGGCATGTTTTCTTCACATTGTCAAATTCCAAATATACCCCTCAAATGCCCATATGCCTCATTTCAGAGGCGACCATAATTGCAATAATAAATCAATCAGAAGCTCAGAGCTATAGAAATGCATCTTTATATTTACAAATAGGCTAAAACTTAATATTGCGAGTATAGGCTACTTATTACATGATTCCCACTCTGCTACAATGCCAGTGAGCAGCAGCATCACACAACAAAACAGATTATAATCAGCACGATCTATTTTTGTCGACTTGCTCAGTTTCCACTGGTGTAAGGTCTTTCAAGCGCACAACCTCTATGTACTGTAATTCAACTCTCGGTTTGACCTGCTTTGGGGCGTGGCTCCCATGCTAATGAAAACGATCTGAAAATCATAATTTTGGAGTAGAAAAGTTACAAACTGGTATTGAAATATTTTGTTGACTGACTGACAACTTTGTCAACAAGATCGTGCAGACAATTAGAATTCTTTAAATGATGTGCTGATATTTAATTGTTTGAAAAACTGTGCCATTTTCTTACAGATCCAGCATGCCAGCAAGCAAATCGCAGTAGACAAACAATACAAAGGTATTGTAGACTGTTTAGTACGTATTCCCAAGGAGCAGGGCTTCCTGTCCTTCTGGAGAGGCAACTCGGCCAATGTCATTAGGTATTTCCTAACACAGGCTCTCAACTTTGCTTTCAAGGATAAGTATAAGAAGATTTTCCTGGATGGCGTTGACAGCCGTACTCAGTTTTGGAGGTACTTCGCTGGTAACCTGGCGTCTGGTGGAGCTGCTGGAGCCACTTCTCTGTGCATCGTCTACCCGCTCGACTTTGCCAGAACCCGTTTGGCTGCTGATGTCGGGAAGACTTGTGGGGAGAGAGAATTCTCAGGCCTTGCAAACTGTTTAGGAAAGATCTTCAAGTCTGATGGTGTGAGGGGCTTGTATCAGGGCTTCAACGTGTCTGTGCAAGGCATCATCATCTATAGGGCGGCGTACTTCGGCATCTATGACACTGCAAAAGGTAGCTTTTCAAGACTAGAATCTGCCACCATCTGGGGCTTTGCTATAGGGCGGCACGATAATCAGGATTATTTTACTCAAATTATAATTGCGATTATTAATAATTTTTCATTTGAGAAATGTCTTTACATTTTTTTTAGTTATTGCTCTTTCATGCACAGATATGCAAAGATAGGTGCATTTATTCAGCAACCACAATTGCAAATAATGTAGTCGAGACACATGTTTGGAGGCTTGTTACCAATTTAAAATAACGGAAATGTCAAATGAAAAAAAAAAAAACATTTTCAGTGTAAAAAAACAATGGGCCAATGGTAACACTTTATTTTACAGTGTCATTGTTACGTAGTATGTTACATTTGGTTACTATAGTAGTAACTATAAATTAAGCATAATTACATGCAACTAACCCTAAACCAAACCAAACCCTAATCCTAACCCTATAGTAAGTACATGTAGTTAATTAATATTACTCAATACTTAAATGTATAATTAGAGTGTAACAATGACACCTTAAATAAAGTGTAATCGTTTATTTTAAAGTGTCCTTGTTACAGTGTAGTTAAACATTTGAGTACTGAGTAATATTAATTAACTACATGTACTTAGGGTTAGGATTAGGGTTTGGTTTAGGATTGGTTGAATGAAATTATACATAATTTATAGTTATTACTTCAGTAATTACATGTAACATGTGTAACAAGGACATTCTAAAATAAAGCGTTACCTTGCAGTATTAATTATAAAGGATTTATCCATGAACATCATTATTTTTTCAATGTGACCTCAATTATTAATTCATGTGACCTCATTATCATTACTCAAATTTGAGTATTTCCCCTCCCTCTTGCAGCGACAACTCTTTTCTTCTATGATATTTACTGGCTCAAGGGCGGGGCAACCTCTCACTCACATGAGATCTACCAAATCAAAGTCAAAAATTTGTTTATTATGTCCTCAAACCAGGAGCCTACTGGTGGCAACATTCTGCATCTGTCATGACGTCCAACTACGACTCTAGAGGCTGTTTAAAGTCCCCCACCACACCCATGTACTGGTCGATGAGGGCCCCAAAAGCCCCCAAATCCTAGGACAAAAAACAAACGAACAAATAAAATAAATACATAAATAATTACTTTGGGCCCTAATAAAAAATAATATTTTGGAAAACAATAGGGCCCTTCACTCTTTCAGTTCTTGGGCCCTTCAGCTCTACACTCAGGGTCGTATACCCACCATAGAGGTCCCTCGGTATATAATAAAGATTGTGAAATAATTGCCTAAATTAACTCTACTTTAGGGCTGTAAGGATATTGCACAACATCAAGATAACCGACCTCCTCATCTGAGCTGTCAGCAGTCTGTCACCACTCGTCAATGTCAAAATGTTTGAGATGAACAATTAAATGAAAGATTTATGTTCACAGAAGTTGAGCGCGAATTCCAGCGTGATGAAACATTTCATATTTGACCGCTGTTTTATGATAGAAATGTAATCAGTGATGCAAACTAATACAATTTTGTTTCAGAGCAGTTATTGTTCAACACTTCTACATGGGGTTGGGACAACTTTTTTTTTTTGTCCTGTTAAAGGCACACTATGCAAGATTTGTACCTTAATATAACAGTTTCGAAAATCATTTTGATGGTAAACGAACTCGTAGTAGGGCGAATCATCCCAATAGCAAAGCTAAGGGGGGGGGGGGGGGGTTGGATCACCGCTGGCAAAACCAGCAATGCAGGTTTGAGAGGTGGCGCGGGCGCCCCAACAAATCTCGCGAGAATCACGACTTGCTTTACGGCACGACGTCACATACACCAACAACATATGAAGCAGCCTCTATGGAAGACACTAGCACGCATTTCAGACGTGAATCATTGCAGAGCCGACGAAGAAACCGAAGAAAGCGCGGTCGGAAGAGTGCAGAGACGGTTCTGCATGAGTGGTATTTACGACAGTAATGTTAAATACAAGTACTCCATAGGGGTCGCTGTTTGAGAAGAACGGAAACTGCATAGTGTGCCTTTAATAGACTTGCACTTTCATAACTCCTGCTTCTGAAAATTGTTAGCTGTTGGTCTTATATTGTTGTTAACCCTTATTGGGCAACGGCATCCATTTTGGTATGTTTGAAGCATGTGTGTTTTACAGGCATGCTGCCCGACCCTCAGAACACTCATTTCGTGGTCAGCTGGATGATCGCTCACACAGTCACTATTGTCGCTGGGTTCATCTCGTATCCCTTCGACACGGTACGCCGTTGCATGATGATGCAGTCTGGACTTAAAGGAGGTAATATCCAAAAAACGTTTACCTCACGTTTTCCATCCAAAATCTGTGTTTGTTTGGTTATGTCTTTAATGTCATGAGTGTTTAATTCTTTTATTTCAGCTGATATAATGTACAGCGGCTCGCTGGACTGCTGGAGGAAGACTGCGCGTGATGAAGGCGTCAAGGCCTTCTTCAAGGGGGCCTGGTCTAATGTTCTCAGAAGCTTGGGTGGATCCATCGTCCTGGTGCTGTACGACGAGCTCAAGAAGAACATGTAACACTTCACAGAGTTACACTGTTTGAAGAAAAAACGTTCAGACCTGTGTATTATGTGAATTGCATGTGAATGCTTTACCCGTGAGGCTGGACTACATTCTTACAAATAAAAGTTCTTTATTGGCATCTATGGTTCCCTGAAGAACCTTAAACATCCATGGAACCTTTTTGTTGCACAAACGTGTTCTTTAGATTATTAAAAAAAATGGTTCTTTTCAGAACTGTTCACTGAAAGGTTCTTTAGGGAAACAACGATGGTTCTTCTATGGCATCACTGCAAAAAACCCTTGGAACCTTTATTTTTAAGGGTGTTGTACTATAGTTATATGACACATGTGCAGTTTTTCTTTTCTTAAATGCCTTAAATTCTTTCCTTGACTTATCACTGGTCAATGTTGTCATTCAGATATCAAATACAAATACACAAATTGTAAGCCTTTTTTTCACCAAGATTTCAATTAACTGTAAAATTCCATCAAATTGAATTGAATAATCTTTACATATTATTCATATTTTGAATTAAGAATTTTAAATAAGTAAAAAAAAAAAACTTCTTTAATTCTTAAATTTCTTAAAGAAATTAGAATTAGAAGTAATTAGAAATCTTAAATTTAAACATATTTTCATTAGTATTTATTTTTATTTTTATGAATATGAATCACATAAACTAAAGGGTCCATTCCCTTGTTCCATTAAGATTTCTAGAACATGTTCTGGGCCCATAAGGATGTCAGGGGACTCCACCACACCGTCCCGTCTCCCCCTCAGTGACGTCCTGCTCTCTTTGGTCTGTTTTTAATCGTGACTTGAATAAAGTCAACTTACTGAAGTCTACTGTTGTAGTCTAAGGTTGTTAATATGATCTGCCTTAAAAATAACCTGTTTGGAACATTGTTATTTTAGTTTTTAATTTTAGTTCTGAATTAACTATTTTTATTAGTTATAATTTTAGTTTTCATGTTAATTTGAGTAATATTTTTATTTTAGTAATTCAGTTATGTGCTGTTTGTTGGCCACAGTTATTGGGTAAATATCTCTGAAGTATATATATTGACATTTTTTAGCACACCAGGGTGACTAGTAACATGAAATTGTCTAGCTATGACGTCTTGTTTCACAGGAGTATAAATATGACGAATACACAAAGGCCAAATTCCCTTAATCATCCATCACAATGAATAAAACCAAAGAATATAGTTCTGATGTGCAGCAAAAGATTGTTGAGCTTCACAAAATAGAAAGTGGCTGTAAGAAAATAGCTAAAGCATTGAAAAGTGAAAGTTCCAATCAACTAAATGTTATGAATCTGCCAGGAAGAGGACGTGTGTGTATATTGTCTTAATGCACGGCGAGGAGAGAGTTTGAGTGTTTGAGAATTGCAGAGATTAGGATCCTGGGATCAGAAAGCTTAAAAAATAAATAAATAAATAAAATCAAACAACCCCTACATCGCCACATGTTGTTTTGGAGGTTTTCAAGGAAAATCCTCCTCGCTCCTCCAAATATTCGGTTGTCAGACACGACTAGAACTTCAAAAGAGACATTTTATGTTCAGATGAAACTAAAAAAAGACTTTTTGGCAGCAAACACACCAGATGGGTTTAGTGCACACAGGGATAAAAGTACCCCATGCTCGCGGTTAAATACTGCTGGATCTTTAATGTTATATGGGCCTATTTTTCTGCTGGAGGTCCTGGACATCTTCTTCAGAAACATGTAATCATGGATTCTAGCAAATACCAAGAGATAAAAAATCTAAACCTGACGGCCTCTGCTAGAAATCTTATAATGGGCCGTGGCCGATCTTAAACAAACATCAAAATCAACACAAAAATGTGTCACTGAGCACAAAACCAAGCATCTGCAATGGCCATCCCATCCCCAGACCTGAACCCTAAAATGAGTGGGTGAACTGAAGAGAAGAAGCGCCAACATGGATCTGGGAATCTGAAGGATCTGGAGAGATGTTGCTCATAATTGTTGGCAGGCACCCTTTTATTAAAAACTTTTTGCAACCTCCTTTTTCCAAGATAACAGCTCTGAGTCTTCTCCTATAATGCCTGATGAGTTTGGAGAACATCTGACAAGAGATCACAGATTTATTTATTACAAATGTAACAATTTGCACCCTACACAAAGGGGTCCTCGTGCTGAAGTTTGAGAATCACTGGCATACGCATCCTGAAACAGTTTTGTTATATTTATAAATCTGTCTATAATTCATTTTCGTTTATAAAGCCTTTAACCCTGGTTAAAGTTTAGCAAAATAGTGATGTTGTGCCAACAATGTATATTACTCTTTGAAACGTTTGACATGCTTTAAAAACAAAGGAGGCAGTATTTCAATGTGATTTCAATGTGTTGAAAAGGCTCTATCGCTTTTTACAACACATTGTTCCAAAGCAGCTTTAATGGAAATATATATATATATATATATTTATTTTAACAGGGGAATAAAAACAGTGTGGGATAAAATTCTAAATCTTCTCCATTGAAGACAGCACACAGCCTCCAGTTGACACATATTTAATGCAAATCTAGATACAGACATACAAATGTTAATTTGAGCAGATATAATCCAGACACATGGGCGACCAGTGTAGACATGATGATATTGGACTAATGCGACCACATCTTCTGGACCTGCTCAGAGCTCCTGAGGTTCCTGGGTTTTAAAAGAGCTGTGCTTTATTAACGGAGATAATGGGTCATCCATCTAAAAGTGTTTTACAGTAGTCCACCATTGAAGTTATGATAGATACATAAATGTCTTCAAAATGACAATTACTGTCAAATATGACGCCCAATAACTGAATCATCAATGTGTCATAAAACCAAAGAGTTGATGAAATGACTATGGAAGTCAATGAGGCTGTCTGGTTACCAACATTCTTCAAAATATCTTCTTTTGTGTTCAACAGAAGAAAGATGCTCATACAGGTTTGGAACAATTTGAGAGTGAGTAAATAATAACAGCATTTTCATTTTTGGATGAACTATCCCTTTAATTCTTTGGTATTTTTTTTGTAATGTTTCTGATTTCTCACCAGAGTAGCAAAATCTGAGTTTATGCACAAGGCATAATGTATATTCAGCTGGGCATTAAATAAAACCCGAAATAAACCAAAAGAACATTCTAGTACTTTTTTTTTTTTTACTATCCGCTAAATATAAGTCAGACAAATGAAATTGTGCATCTAAATATTCAATGCTGATTAAATATTTTATATGGAGTAACTGAGCTAGTATAATTTACTCTGTCTGGATCATCCTTAAGCAAATAGACATTGAACATTTGCCATCAGAACAACAAGAAGTATCAGGACAGGTGTGGCAGTTCTTCCAGCACTATTGTTCACATCAAGCGATGTTCCTCCACCTGATGATAGGAGAGAAAATGCCTCAGTTGTGGGAACAAACACGTCACAATATTCTTCTTTTAAATATTTCCCACCAAAGGCATACGCAAAATATGTGAAAACATTCAAGCATGAAAACCTATTCTAGTAGAGCCCAACATCTGAATCAAGACTTTGTACAAGGGTATTGTGACAGCGTTTTAATTCTACATAAAATGTACAAAACTATAGGGAATTATCCGATTGTTTCCACTGTTACTCACTTTGGGTCAGAGTCGGCGACTTCACATTTACCCAGAACACACTGCGCTGCTGAGCTACGGTGGCCCTGAGGAAGTAGTGGACAAATAATGAAGGGTTTTAAACATTTCTATGGGAGGAAAAAAAGCATTCAAATATCACAGTCTTCATTTTTCACAACTTGAACCAAATACAACTTCCATCATTAGTAGGCCTCCAGTCATGCAGTATCAGTTTGAGATTGTAACTGTTCACTCTTACATGAAGAAGATGCTCTTTGCTGTAGCCGGTGGAGTCCAGGTATAGACGGTGGAGTTGTTTTTGATTAAGGTGTTGGCATGTGTGATGGCTCCTTGCTGGTTTTCTGAACACTAGGGAACACAAGTGACATTCAGAAACTACAATTACCAAATCTATCGACCTTATTTTCAACACAAGAGTGGGAGCGGCCATTTGCAAATCAAATGTGTCTGGCTTCCGATGTCATTCGCTTCCAGTTATTCATTTCCAGTTACGCTGCTTGATATTGCAAACGGGTATTTCCTTTCCTCAAACCATATTATTTGAATGTATTGTCATAATAACACACTGGTTTGTAGTGCAGATCGTTTTACCTTTACTGCACTTTGTTATTTTTCTACTTATTTACATATAGGCTTAGTCCCCAATGAATCGAAAGTCTCGCACATTCACAGAAAATAGTTTACTTCCGACCGCGTTACAAAATACGGAGGATAACGGCTGTGATTTACTTATAGGTATACTATGGTTATACCTCCAAAGACAAGGAAGCCAGTTTAAATCTTACAAAATGGTTATATATGTGAAATCCCTCAGAAGAATCGCAGTTTGCATGACATTTGGAGCATGGAAACTTTGATCATCATGGTCATTTTTTGGGGTGCAGTGCAGTCTAATATTTCTAAATTAAGTGGTTCTGTCTTATTTAAATCATTTCTAATCATATTACCCTTCTATTGTACCACGCACAGGTACGATGTCTGCTAAAGGGCGTTTCATCTGGAAGACATCTGTTATGTACAAACATCTGATAAGCATCTTAGAAAAAGAAATCTAAACGAATAAATCATAAAGACATTTTCTAGATGTCTAATTTAACATCTGACAGGAAACAGAGACATATTGCAGGTGAGCAAAATACATTTTGCAGATGTAAATGCAGACATCAAATAGACGTCTCCATGATATGTGTGTGTGTGTGTGTGTGTGTGTCAGATATAGCCCACAGAAAGCCTCACCACTAAGAACTTTGTGTTGCTTGGAGGAGTCTGCCAGGTTCCTAATGCTTTAGTGTCAGATCCAGAGCGAGCCTCAAGGAGAACGCCACTATAGTCTGGACCTTTGATTACAACTGAATAACAACAAATTAATAAACATTTTCAGTTGGAGATGCTATCACCACTTTAACCCCATGTTAGGTATTGATATGATATATCCCCTCCAGACATCACTTTTGGCCACTATTGTATTTGTTTTCAGTGACCCTACAAGTTTGATTAAACCAAAATATGAGGAAACTATTTTATATATATTTAAAATATATATATTTTAAATATGAGGGAAGAACAAAACACCTGGTTTAACTCAACTAAACCTATTTATCTGACAATATTATTTAGCAAATAAAAAATAGGCAAACTGCAGCCACAGGTTTTATTTTATAAAAAAGAATGCTTAGAAAAATAAAAAGCTCACAGGAAAAAGCATACACTGACTACAGCATAATCATTTATTAATATTTTGTTGGCTCTCTATTGTTTCTGCATGTGTTACTAGTTTCTTTGAATGTCAGCGTGGCCAAAATTATTATTTGGCATGTTTCATTGCATTATCAATTAAAAACAATAAAATAAAACAATTGACTCCAAGCACATCTACACAATATGCTTAAAAAAATCTTAAAAAAAAAAAAAAATAGCATTTGAAAATAGGATGAAGGCCACTACTGTACAACTGTACATGCCTAAGAAATTAAATTGCAGAATAACTTAAAAATGCAGTTAATATATTAACAGAAATTGGCCTGAGTGTTATGAACTCCATGGTGACAAAGATGCAATTAAAAAAACAAGGTAAAACAGAACCAAACCAAAGTCATCTCTGTTCATTTTTAATCCTGACACATTTAGCCTATGGACAATACACTTTTATTTCTTGATTGAGAGTTTCCCATGACATAAAACTTCTTGGTATTCTAAATATGGATGATTTACATCAGTGGTTCTCAACTCCAGTCCTCGGGACCGCTGCTCTGCACATTTTGTATGTCTCTCTTATCTGACACGCTCAGTTCAGTTCATGGAGTCTCTCTTAACGAGCTGATGATCTGATTCAGGTGTGTTAAATAAGGGAGACATACAAAATGTGCAGAGCAGCGGGTCCCGAGGACTGGAGTTGAGAACCACTGATTTACATGACAGTTTAGTGAGAACTTTGAATTCAGTCGCGCAGATCTGGGAAGAAATCATGCATGCAGGATGTCAAGAATTAATTAATAAAATGTTTCTTCTAAAAACAGCAGTGAGTGAGCCGTCGTATTTTCTCCGAATGGTCCTCACCTGTGATGGGTTGTCCAGGCTGTAAAGTGGCGCTGCTCGTCTGGATGGTGTATGGAGCAGGGTTCGGCTGGGGTAGTATTCCTCCATGCCTCGGCATCATATCCGCACATGCTGAAGCTGGAGCCCCGTTAGGAAAGGACAGAGCAGACGTCAAAACTTGAAGTATGACCACCCCGAAAAACACAGCGTCCATCGTTCCTGAAACAGCGTTTTTAACAGCTCATTTGAAATAACAACATCCAACACAAACAAATGTATACACACAGATACTTGCAGTGGACATACGACTTTTGAAAGGCACTTTTGCTGAGTCACAATTGCATACAAAATGGATCCTTCACGGTAACACGCCATGCTGCCCCTCCCGTGCATAACGTATTCACATGGGGTCAGGTGAGACGGATTCTCCTCGGTTACGGGAATTTGTCCTTGATCTGGACAAAGAAACAAAGACAGCCTCTGTTAGGAAGGAAATAAGCATGGAAATGTGTAATTCGACTTGCCAGACTCATGCTCGTCCCACTGATATGAGGGTTGGTTGGTCATGGGGGGATCTAAGAATTGGGTGTTTGGTAAACAGCCTTTTTTCTTAGTGTGATGACATTCACTAGTTAAATTGTTAAAAACTTACGTTAAAGGCTTTATTATTCAGAAAATGTACACAGACCTACAGCAGCCTTAAAGTGTTTATAGTCTTAAGCCTTATGATCACAAAAAAATAAAGAAATGACCAAATGTCAAACACGTTTCTACTCGTCTTTGCAATGACTCCACCAGTTGGAGTGAAGGTGATTTTTTGAAGGCATGTTCACACAGGTGGTTTATCACAATGAAATGTTACCAATTAAAATCATGAAATACCACTTTCATCATGCTATTATAGGCTATTATCTTTTGAATCCTAACAAACATGAATGTGGCATGTTTTACTTAAAATGTGAGCTTGCTGTCTTCGTTTGACTTCCATTGTATGGACAAAAAAAAAAAGAAAACCATACAACAGCATTGAGACATTTCTCAAAATATCTTCTTTTATCTTCCACAGAAGAAAGAATATCATACAGGTTTGGAACAACATGAGTGAGTAAACGGCACAATTTTAGTTTTAACTAAAAAGATTTTTACAGCAGCGTCTTTAAGTTAGTCTTGACATTTTTTTCTTCCATACTGGTCATAATTTTCTTTAAGGCAATTACACAAAAAGGTAGATTGGTCCAAGACTGATTAGCCTTAACTAGTTGGACAGACTAGCTCTTGAGACAGTGTAAGGCCTGCCCAATCGGTCCAACGACTGTCTTGTCGGCTTGGCAAAGTAATTTAGTTCCAATTAAACTTTTATCTGACTCTATTTTATCACAACCTCTAATTTAGGTTGGAATGCCAATTGGTTATTGGTCATTTATATAATAGTTTGGCTACACATTTGATTATTCTATTCAACTCTGTACTTTATATTTTACCCATTCATTAGGAATCTATGTCGCTTTGAGGTCCTCTCGACGGCCGTTTAACGCGGGTCTCATGATCACAATCTCATCAGTTTTTGGTCACTAAGCAGAGGTAATTGGCTAATATCCTAGATGGTCGCATTCACGCTTAGTCTATCTATGATATTTTGTATAGCCCCCATGGATCTGGATACACTTGAATTAAAATAACACTGTAGTCAGAGGTCATGGCCACTACTACAGATATAAGCCAACCAATATTACTTCTCTGATAGTAGCTTTGGGTTTGTAGGCTACACTCAACACTGGACCTTAGTACGTTACTAATCTGACACATCTTTGCGGTAACATACGCATTCGCTTAATCTACTTGGGAAAATAATTTCAGAGTAATGCTGCCTTCACTTGCTATGGAAAAGATGATATTTCCCACTTGTGAACTGGTATTTACCAGTGTGTTGTGTTCAAGTGCTTTTGTTGTCGTAATGTAGTACCCGCAAGGTCTGTGTCAGTAGAGTATCTTTTTTATCTTTACAAAAAACAAAAAAACGTAAATGTGGTGCTTTCTGATGATTAAAACATAATAATTTAAAAAATAAAGCATGACATAAAATGATTAAATATGAACCAAGGAAATTGCGGCGAAGTTGAAAATTGAGTGTTAACGCATTATATTACAATCGTTAATGACACAACATTGTATAGGCTACAAAAGCTATCCGCTAACAGTATTCATGACTCTTGCGTTGCTCTCCGCCATTTTGAAAAGGTCAAAGGTTATCTCATCTTGGCAACTCGTGCATCAAAATATTCTACGAGCTGCCCAGTGGAAAATACCACATGAGGGGGTGTTCATGTGCATTTTCCACGTCGGCTTTTGGTATTTACCATAATTACCATAACACTGCTAAATGTATTATGCCAATTAAATAATAAATTCAAAGATAATCAATACAAAACATAAAATGCTCAGAGATAAAGAGTAAAAGATGTACCTGACTCAGGAAAATATTATACATGAGGCTGAGTGTCTGAAATACATTTCTTTATAAACTCAGCCCACGACAGAAACCTAAACTGGTGCTAAATATGAGAATTTGCATTCATCATGGTCTCCAGAGTTTACACCTATTGAGGACAGGATGGCATTTGCATGGAAGACAAATCCGCCTTTGTAGGCAAGATCTCTCTAAACTCTTAAAAACGTATTACCTTTTGTTTTATAGTGTAATCTATAGTGTTGTATGATAATTGTTCTCATTAAACCATTTAGATTTTTGGGTGAATTTCAGGTGATCTCAGCATGAGAGAGAAGGAATGGGGGAAAATAAGTGAAGGGAAAGAAATGTAAATTAATACAATACTGAGGTGATTGATTTCGTCTTTGGTGGGGATGCTAGTTTCTCTAGAGAGAGTGCAAATGATAATTTCCTTTGTTTTCTCAGAGAGTTGCCCTCTCTTCCAGTCTCACAACAGTCTGAATTTAGAGGCCGTTCACACAACTGGCCCCTGTAGTGGGTGTACACTCATCTATCATTCGTCAGTTACATACAAATCAATATATGTGTGAAATGAAAAGAAATACAAAAAGTTTGTTTGGTGATTTATTAGAGATGTCTTCTTGAAACATTTTCCTCACAACAAATAAAATCTATATCCATTGACGGAAGTCACAAATTTCCAAGTCTGTTACTTTTTCCTCTTCTGTGATCTTCTTTGATTTCTTTCTGATGGCCGTTTTGCGCCCCTTCTCGCCCCTTTGTCCTCTCTAAACATGATTGCTGGTCCTTTAGCCGCTGGCGTTGTGGTCCTATTCTTTATGAAGTCCTCTTTGACCATAGGCTCGATGATCGCACCCATTGTAGTGACAACTTTAGGCTTTGTCATCTTCTTCACAACGCTCTGTGTGTTCCACGTCGGCCCAATAGGAGTACGGATGCAAGATTCAAACTGCGCCGTGTTTTCAAAGGGAAACGGTAGATGACTAACCTAAGAAAAACAACAACAATAATTAGAGAAATACAGGATTGGGCTTCCTTTCAAATCATCAGATAGCATTTGAATTGGCCGCACTCAGGATGTTGAATTGAATTTCAGCTCCCGTCACTTGTTACAGTCAATGCAAAAAAAATAAATTCAACAAAATCATCTATTTTGTTTAGCATCTCAAATTCAGAAATTCAATGCACTCACAAAAATGAGATTCTAATACTCAATATATCATACTATCAATTTCATATTTTTGAGTGTTGCATGCAATTGCCAGGCGATTGTTTACCTGATGGGGAGCGAGTGATGCATTTCTCTTCTCTGATATGATGACATCAGGCAGTTTCTGGTCTTGCCTTGGAGGCGGTGGGGCCATTTTCACCCTAAATCTACAGAGACAAGTGAACCGTTAGGACCATTTCGCAAATCGCTTGACCAATCACGAAACACTGGTCCAGTCCAGTCGACCAATCAGAGCACTTTGCCCTTTTCGGAAGGAGACAGAAACTAAACCAAGTGATACTGACAGACTGAGAAGAGAGAGGATGCAACAATCTCAAATATTCAAGAAATATAAGTTGTTTTTTTTACATTCAAGCATAAAAACCCATTCTAGTGGAGCCCAAAAACTAAACCAAGACTTTGTAAAAGGCAGGGTTTCTGCACATTTTTTAAAGTCAAATGTAAGACTTTTTAAGACCTTTTTAAGACCCGAAGAAATCAAAATTAATACCATGCATTAGGGGTGTGCAATATTGACAAAATATGTCTCGATCGATATTTTCAAAGTTCTGTTGGTAATAATTAGATAATATTTTACTGGTTGTGTTTCTGTGCTTGGTGCCATGGCTGGTTTAGGCCTGTTGTTGACAGCTCACAGCATATGAAGATATTCATATTTTTCATATTCTATGGAGTGGTCAGTTCACAGCAGTGACAGAAATTAACATTTTTTATTAAGGGGTAATATTTGCCATCTTAAATTGATTTCCAGGGGCATGTTCACCTATATATTGACATTTGTAGATGTATGCATCACCTTTTATGTCAAATTCTAACATTCAAATTAAATTCTATTAGAATAATTACACAATACCACTGTTACCAGTCAAATTAAATCATTAAATCAAAATCCATCTTTGCAGTGCAGAGGTGACACAGTGGCGGCATCAGATCTGGCATTAATATATTTACACTGCATTTACAATTGCATAAATAAAGCTATGAGATTGTTAAAATTAGAAATCAGTTCATATTTAACATTCTAATTAAAAAGTACTCTAAATGTGAAACTAAAGCTGCCAGTAGGTGGCGGCAAGTCACCTTTTTAATAAATGAGAGTCATTCATTCAACCGATTCGTTCGGCTGATTCATTCGGGAAAGAAGCAAGTGATTGTTCATTGAATCATTAAATTGATTCGTTTAAAACGCGGATTCCAGTCAAAAACTCATCGCTGTCTGTTGCATTGAGACTCTGCTATGGCTTCATTTTGAAATTCTCGTCAGCGAAATAAAGTGAAAACAAACAATATTGACAATACTGTTTATAAAATTTTACTCACAATGTTAATTTATTGTTAATTACTGTTATATAAATGAATAATCACATTTGCAATTGTGCACGGGAAAATGGAAGTCTTGCTGATGTGATATTGTAGGTCTATGATAACAACATAATATGATATAAATATGAGACAAAAACTCATGGGAACAGAGCCTACCTAACGTTATAACTGCACACATCACGCAGTGAAAGCACGAGAAACAAAAGCGATGTCAGCTCACAGTGCCTCGTACATCGTTAAAACAATGATTACAATATCATAATAGACAATACACATCGCACACCACTACGCACATAAAGACTGAACTTAGAACTGACATTTACCAACTCACTTCTTCTCTCCTCCTGTTTCGCGCGTGCAGGAGACGGACGAAATGCTGCCGCGAATGACGCGAAATGTCACGTGAACAAGCAAATCCACAAAGAAAGAATAATAAATAAAAAAAGTACGCTAATTAGATGGTTCTAATTTAGAAAACATTTAGATATGTTTAAGTCAAATTGCCATCGAAAATTTAAGACCTTTCATAAGTAAAAATAAGACTTTTTAAGACTTTTAAAGGCCTTAAATTTTAAAAATCTAATTTAAGACTTTTTAAGACTTTAAGGATCCGCGGACACCCTGAAAGGGCATTATGGGTCCTCTTTAATGGTAGCACTTGTTTCAAACCGTTCATTAAGTTTTTGTTGTTGTAACCCTTTTTACATGAACAGTATTAAATGACTGTGTTGTTAACTATTGGGAACTTTAGAGAAAAGCTGCATTACCTAAAACAGCAGCCCAAAACAATACATTCAATATAAAGTCAATTGGTTACATTCAACTCAATGTTTCATCACATTAATTCGCATTATTATTTCTCTGTCGGTGTGGCCAAGATGATGTCAGTCAAAAAAGGAAAGTTATTACATTTTGATCACAGATTACAAAAACATTTTTTCCTCAGGAATAATGTGCACTGATGTTTGGAAAAAGGGGAAATTTGGATTGCATGTTGACTATATATGTTTAAAGGTTAAGTGTGTAATTTCTGGTCAACTTGCATCACCAGACAGAACTGCTAAAACAATGACTGGTTTCAAACACTCCCCTTGTCTCAACCAATAGCTTGAGTTTGAAATGAAGCGGTTTGTGAGTCAGTGTCTCCATTTATGGTCGTTAAATGCTCAGACAAATGGAGCATTTTGAGAGTCACAGTGTTTTGGATGGTAATCAACAAATGGCTTATAGTTGTCTCTGCATATTAAAGTCCATGTGAATCAGCTTGATAAGATCGGTTTTCCCTCGAAGTGTTGACATTTCCAATTTAAACATGAAGAGCACATGCCTTTTTGAAACAGGAAAAAACCCAGTAGCATTTAGCATACATTTAAGATTAAGATGTTTGACGTTGTTCATAGAATATTGTGTGTAAATTTAAAACCTAGTCCACTTCAATACTGTGCATTGTGGGTACAGCAATAATATACAAGAAGGCTGACTTATAAACTTGTACTAAGTTATCGGTAGTGGTCTCAGTAATATTGATGATATCATGTGATGATATTAATGCATCAACAGTTTAAAAAAAAAAGATTGTTCCAATTAAATTAGTAAATTTTGTGCATTGCCAGTTGAGTTGTGTGAGCTGAAGAGTACCGTAAATGAACAAAAAACGTGTTATTTAATGATTTCTATGAGATTCATCAGACATGCACAACAAATGTCAAATAAATTAAATTGAATTGTATCTATGCAAAATGACGCAAATGCTATTGAATTTACGCAAAGTGAATTTAAGGGCGTGTTTACACCTGGTCACTTCATGCGTGTTTACTGATCAGATAGCTATCTGATTTATCAAAATTATTCCATTTACACAGTCACATAAATGTGTTTGTACAAAACCAGGGTTGCTGCACATTTTTTAAAGTCAAATTTAAGGCTTTTTAAGACCTTTTTAAGACCTGATGAAATCAAAATCAATACCGTACATTAGGAGTGTATGCAGAAATTATTTCTTTATTTATGGGCAAAATTTGCCATCTTAAATAGATTTCCAGGGGCATTTTCAGCTATATATGGACATTTTTAGATGTATGCAACACATTTTATGTCAAATTCTAACATTAAAACTAAATTCTATTAGAATAACACAATACCACTCTTACCAGTCAAATTAAATCATTAAATCAAAATCCATCTTTGCAGTGGAGAGGTGACACAGAAGCAGCATCAGAACTGGCATTAATATAATTACACTGCATTTAAAATTGCATAAATAAAGATATGAGATATATTTTTTTAATTCAATATTTAAATATGAAATGATTTATAATTTTAACATTTTAATTAAAGGGTAGCTACTTTAAACATGAAACTAAAACCACCAGTAGGTGGCGGCAAGTCACCGTTTTAAGTGAGTTGAGGGAGTCATTCATTCAACCGATTTGTTCAAACGCGGATTTCAGTCAAAAACAATCATCGCTGTCTGTTGCATTGAGACTGCTACAGTTTCATTCTGAAATTCTCATCGGCAAAATAATAGGAAAACAATTGTACGAGACTATAAAAACTCACAATGTTAATTTATTGTTCATTTAACTGTAAAATATCCCATTTGCAATTGTGCACAGTAAAACGGCACTCTTGTTCATGTGAATATTGTATTATAACAACATATGATATAAATATAAGACAAAAACTCATTTGAGGACATACCTATAACTGTACTGACACATCACGCAGGGAAAGCAGGAGAGACAAATGCGATGTCAGTTCGCGGTGCCTCTTACATCGTTAAAACAATGATTACAATATCATAATAGACAATACATATCGCACAGACGCACACCACTACGCACATAAAGAATAAACTTACAACTGAAATGACATTTACCTATTTTCTTCTCCTCGCGTGCAGGAGACAGACATAATGCTGCCACGAATGACGCAAATTGTCACATGAACAAGCAAAACCACAAAGAAAGAATAATAAAAAATAAAATGTAAGCTAATTATATAGTTTTAAATTGAAAAGCATTTAGATATGTCTTAATCAAAATGTCATCTAAAATTTAAGTCATTTATTGCCTTAAATTAAAAAAATCTAATTTAAGACTTTTTAAGGACCGCGGGAACCCTGAAAACGGATATAAATCCGTTCAATTCCCACACTATATGCAGATTTAGAGTTCACGTCAGTGTAAGCAACAGATATGAGCTGCATTTTATTGATCATCAGCTTATTTCAAAATCAAAGACCACAATAGAAAAGAGAGAGAGCGGCAACAGCACTGGAACGATCATTTAGTTTTATTACTTGTAATGAAGATGATTGTGTGTTGAGCGCCTGCGACTTTTTGCGGTAGTTTGCGTATTATCTTGCTGAAGAGATACACTGCTCATCTGAGGTTATATCTGGCTATAACGTCATATAGCCAATAACACTCACACGTTTCTTTTTTTTTAGCATTGTTGAGATGAATAACATTTACATAATGTGGTTTCAACAACCAGATGCATTTACACTTGTCCAGTTTTGTCTGGAAAGCGTCTCAGAACAACTCCTGAAGTGGTTTGAGTTCATCCGTCTCGAATGCGTTTCGGAGGGCATTTACACCGGGTCTTTACACAATCGGATAGCTATTCGATCTGAGAAAACGCATGAAGTGACCAAAACCATGTAATGCATATGAAAGATTCTCATAACCATGTTATGCATATGAAAGATTGACAGTGCACATACTGCATTTAACGATTTTCATCATTAAAGGAGACATATCATGCTTTTAAATTGTTCCTTTTTACATATAAATCATACATTTGTGGTCTATATAAAGCGGAACTGCAATGCTTGGGTCTGAATTCCTCATTATTATAGCTCCACGGGCCCCTTTTTTACCCCTTTTCTGAGGTGCTTCTGAGATCAACTCGTTTTGGTGCGGTCTCTTTAAATACAATTGAGACACTTCATACCCCGCCCCCTCTCCAGGTTGCAGAGGTTCAACTCCACCCCGTTCGGCCATTTTTGTAGTCTGATAGCAGAGATAGGATTATCTAGCGGCACAGAAACTTTTTATTCACACGTTATTAACAAAATGTCAACAACGGAAGACTTGTCCAGCCAGCCTTACATGTTTGAGCCAGAGTCGGAGCCGGAGCGAGATGAAAATGAAGACGACGAACCTGCAGAAGAACGTCTTCATATGGATGTATCGCAAAGGTGTGTTACTGTATTTATACATGAAACTTTGGTCTTCCGACCTTTTACCACCGTGTCGATTTATTTTGATTAATTTGTGCGAGGGAGAGAGAGCAAGACAGCGTCTAGTTTGGAGACGGTGATGTCTTGTTTACACTTTCGCCGGGCTCCGAGAGAGAGTGCGAGCGCGACCGGGTCTCTCTCTCTCTCTCTGCTCGTTCTTTCAGTTAAACATGCGCCACAAGCGCGGCAGCTCATCTACATTAGACGGTGTAATGAAGCGTGTGGGTTACTACATCCAACAACCGATCATTTTAACTTACCCTCTCGTAACTTCTGCATCCTTTAGCTTGGACTACAAAATTGCAGCGATAAATAATAATGGCGGATTGCTCGAAGTGTTGGGCTGGAAGTCAATGTCCTTATTTGGCAGTTCCGCTGCAAATACTGTGACGTAATAGTTCACAAAACGTCATAGATAACAGAAAAATCGGAACAGGTTGAAAAATAAGGCCAAAACAGAATATAAAGATATCAACGAAGCACCTGAAGAGAATAATTTAATCTTTTCTGTACTTCTAAACACTCCAAATATACAACAAAATGCATTTAAGGGCTAAAAAAGTGCATTTAGCATGATATGTCCCCTTTAAAGTGATTACAGACATTCAAAGTCATAGTTTCACTTCAATAACCGGTCTGGACGGCTTGCTGTAAGACCATAGGTAATCGCTCCAAACCAATCAGAAAACATATAATGTCAATAGCAAACAAGAAAGATTGGAAACGTTTTGAAATGTTATTAAAAACAGATTTATCACTCTTACCTTCTACGTTTCCAGCGGGAGGGTTTGAGCCCCACACCCCCCCACTCCCCCCAGCCTGGCAGGGTCAGGTCCACCACTTTGGGCCTCGCTGCAGCTTCCTGTTTCCTTTTGTCTTTCATGAAATCAGAAATGACATCATCCCCAGCGAAAGCCTCCTTGATGATAGAAATCTGTTCATCATGCTCCTAACAAGAAAGTGAAACCATTTTAAACAGGAAAAAGCAGCATTTGATGTTTCTTGCAACAACTCAAAAACTAAATGTCAAAGTTAATGGAGACAGACCGTAGTCACAGTTGATGATTCAATGGGATGTACAGAATATTAGGTCTATTTTCACAACACAAGCTAGAGTATTTTTGTCCACAAGAACACATTATACATCTATATCTGACAGTCTTGCTAGTAAAATAAAATGTGTTGTCTACCCTCATGATCTATTGGTTACATACATCCCCCCATTCAACTCACATCTTCAACCACTGTTGGCAAAAAGGGAACTTTGATGACTGTGGCTTCTTTGGTGAGTACTTCACGGAGGTTGATTTCCTTGTTCTTCTTATTGGTTGGGGCAGAAGTCGCCTCTGCAACAGCTGTTTGAGGCAGAGATGGAGCCACAGTGGGTTGCTCGAAAACCTCACCCAAAACCTCCAGATCTTCTATATTCTGGACTCGAATCGGTCCTTCATCCAAAAGTCCCTCTCCATCTTCTTGCCCTTCCTGTGACTTCTCACTCCTCATAAGCTTGAAAAGGGTGTTAAACTCAGAAACATCCACCTCCTCCTCTTCCTCCTCCTCCTCCTCTTCTTTATCATCATTCTCCTCATTGTCAGAAATCTGCACCACATCTTTGCCAACCACCTCGCTTGCATGTTCTGCTAAAAGAATACAAGACAAATAGTTTGAACGAAAATCATCACATACACTGTCAGTTAAAACTCTTAACTTTTTCAATTTTTTATTCAAATACAAGTAGGTCAAGTCTATTAAATCAACAGAAATATTGCAAAAGTAAGCAGTAAGCTGTCAAGAAGTTAAAGGCATTTTTCAATGAACAAGTATTGGATTTTCACCCCAAAATGAGAATCAT